>NC_066316.1:66699493-67027350 GCF_022539315.1 Serinus canaria
CTAGAAGAAAAAAGAGGTGAAAAAAAAGGTAAAAGAATAAGGAACACTGTGAAGTGGATGCCTACTTTTCCCAATATAAAAATATAATCCCATGTCTACTGAAGACTGATTTTAAACCTAGCTGGTTTTAAAATCTGTTCTTGGTCATAAAGAAGCAACAATGAGGACACAACTGGCTGTGCCAGACACTCAGGTGCTGTCTTGCCGTTCCTTGTCATTTTACATCACTAAGGAAACAGCAAGGTTGCAAATCTGAAAAACACATGGGTACTGTGGACCCACCAATTTCAACAACTTCATAGTTAAATCAAAGTGGATTATGAGTATCTAGCTTGATAATTGTGGTGCATTTCAGAGAAAGTTTTTCCACCTCTGAATGATGCTTTAACCCAGTGTAATGCTATCTGATGTCAGTGGAACTGAAGCACATGTTTTAGTGCTAGGCTGAACTGAGTGCTAACTCAGTGAATAGCCACAGGCAGACCTGTGCCCAGCCTGGGTCTTTGCAGACAGGCTCTGTCTCACAATTTCAAAATTAATTTGCATAACTGAGTTTCATTGTATTTTGAGGTTTGCATAGATTTCCAGTGCTAAAAAAGGTCAGCTAGAACCAACTGCTTTTGAGACATGAAATTTCGTAGTACTAGCCTGTCTTCCTCATCTTCTTGTCTGACATCTAAGATGTGAAGATGAGAAAAGGAACAGCTAACTCTCAGACTTACAGTGCTAATTTGTATATGACAAGCTAAAACTAGCTGGAAGGTACCATTAGCTATCAAATCAAAGGGAAAGCCAGTAGCTACTTATAACTCAGAGGAAGTGGGAGACTGTATTTTAAAGGAGTTTCAAGTTAATAGTCATCATTAGGGAACATTGTTCTCTGAAATTGCAATAGAGAGAGCACTAAAGAATGTAGGAATTAGTTTCATTCATTTTATTAATGAGCACTGTTACCTTATGTTGGACTTCTAAGGTTTAGATCTTTCTCTCAGGTACATTAATATCCATTGAAAAGTAATTCCTCTGCTATCAGTAGTGTTTACACAGTAAATTGCATAGTGTATTTCATCTGATACTTGGGCTCTTGGCATCCAACTTTACAAAATAAAATTTTCAGAGAAACCATGTCAAAATATTTGGCAATTTAATTATATAAATCAGTTTTTTAACAGACAGTGGTCCAATATATTAAGGTAAGACCATGCAGGTTTGTGTCGTTTTCAGTTCCACAAGTGCTTTACGAATCTGCCCTCACCAGTAGGCATATTTTGAATTTTCCAATGATGAATGTGATAAATGTTGAGAAGGGAGCCCTTTAATCATGAAAGAAATTGATTGTGCTCAGTAAGTCCATTAAGATATTTTTCGTGTCCCAGATGGTCTCTTGGAATAACTGGTCTTAATTACAGACTTTTTAGAAATAATGACTGTGTGTCACTTTTCCAAGTACCCTGGCAGATTAATGTGAGCTATTCTGGGTATAGATAATTCACCTTTTGGAGAACAAAAATTTTTTTTACAGTAGAAGTTTTAGAGTCCCAGATCTACAGCGTAAAAACTGAAGTTAAGTCTGAAACAGAGTAGGCACCTATGAGTACAGTAGACTACAGGACCTCTTAGGGATGAGAGTTCATGTCTTTAGCAGCACATGATCTTGTAGGATGGGGGCTAGGAAATATCCTGACATCACTCAATTTTTTTTTCTGTAATCTCACTGGTCTTTCAGACTGGGATCAATGTCCCAATTTTGAACAAATTTACAATTGCTCTTCATTTTAGATAGATGAGCCCTAGACATATTTGCTGAAAATGTTTAACTTCTTGTCTGGCATTTGTTTAAATGCCCGTTCTCCTTTATTCTCAATACAAGTTAAACCTTACTAACAGTATTGAGAAACTTTCTCTTCCTTACACAATATCTCTTCTTGGTGTTTCTCCAGCCAAGAGCTTCTTAGGAAGAAGCTCAGATTTCCTCAGAACACAGTGAACTTATTTATGCATGTTTCTGTTAACACTGCTATGAACAAACAGACTCTCCCTTTTTCATTGCCTTTACTTAACCAGGATTTTAGTGTGCAGGATTTGCAGTGTTAGCGTGTAAAATTCACAGACAGAAGTCATCTGCCTCCTTCCTTTTTACAGTAAAAATCCACAATGATTGGAAGTAATTTTTGTCTTTTAAATTTTTATGGCTGATTGTGGGACGAAAGAGGAAACCTATGAATTGCCTACTTGTGGTATCTCCAAAGGAAGGTAGTTTCTCCTTCTGTTGCCATTTTTGCACATCACTGACTGCTCCTAAGTGAGCTATAAAACGATGATACAATTATGCCCAGCAGTAATAGAATCAAGATGAAATGTTTCTCAATAGCCTATCTGTGGTAAAGGTAAGGCTCCCCACTGTTTGAAGCCCAGTGAATGGTCTGCTCCACTTCGGGCAGTTATTGTCAGAAAAGTTAGCTGAGATTCTGCTCTGGCTGAAAAATGCTGCGTAGGCACATCCACTGTAGGAGTGTGAGCCTTGGCCTTCCTTTATAGTTGAAAACAGATTGGAAGAGGAAAGGAACACTTCTTCCTGTGGACCCACTCTGCCCTCCTGGCAGGAAGCTCTTTGCAGCTGCACTGCTGGCCACCTGTGACAGCAGCACTCAATAGCTGGATATCCTGTTGTATGGCTCGGCTGCTCAGTCATCCAGGACTCCTATGTGGAATGTAAATTGTGACTTTCCAGGGTTTTAAGCATGCCAGGATCAGGTATGAAAAAAAAAAGGATAATGAAACTTGCCAATTACCGATTCTTTCTGGCAAATAATGCATTTGGTTTTCAAGACATGCTCACATGTGTGGATGAGAGCATGTGTGTAGCAACAAGATACAAAGACATTTAATCTCGGCTGTGGTTCCAGATCCTCAGCAAGCTATTGAGCAGCTAACAGTTGGGGGAGAGCAACTGAAAAGAGTAAACATCAAAACTAGCCACAAAATTCCAGCCTTCAGATGTAAAATCCAAATTGGTTCAAACAAGAATGTCAATGAAAGAACCTCAGTTTTGGCCCTTCTCCACTCCTTTGTGCAGTGAAAGTAAAATCGGAGCATGTGATTTCCTCTCCCAGAAATATGGGACAGAGGGAGAAGTGGATATTAAAACAGTCTGGAAAATCTACGTATGAATCACAGATTTTGATCATGTTAGGTTAGTTTTAGTGACTTTACACAGGTGAAGATATTCCATGTATCCCAGGCTCTAAACAATTTGGCTGAAAGGAGGATGAAGAAACAGATTTACTTAATGATATTATACATTTGGTTAAGTGTCTTACAATCATTCTCTTTTTAGCACCAAATCTTGCCCTGCAATATACAGACTGTCTTGGTGTTTCTGTTGTAGTCCTATATTTTTATATAGGTGAGTTAAATGAAACATAGGATTTCTAGGAGTTTAAAAGTTGAATGAATGGGCAGACTTAATTCCATCTGGTAACCAGACTTAATTCCATCTGGTAACCAAATCAGCATGGATTAGTAAAATACCTCTGTACTAGAGATGCATTCACCTTTTCTACAGGAAGCCTCTTGACAATGAATTTTAGTGAATTTTGCTAACTCATTTGATGTTTCTGAAAGAATAGTGAAATTTGTTTAAATGAACATAAAATCTAAGTTCAGGAGATAAACCTGTTAATATGATCACATGAAATGCCTACGTTTTGGGAAGTTTGCTTTACAACTTTAAACACACCAACTTAACTTCCTTAAATGCACTTATTGTTGTGCACTGATGAAACTGCAGAAAATGTACACACGTTTTTCCCTGTTTCTGCCCATGTGAAATACTAACTATGAGGTTGTTTGGTGTCTCTAAAGCTGACAAACTTCAAGGACTTCACATAAATTAAGAAAAGTTTTTCAGAACTAATAGGTCCCTTAACAGGGCCCACAACCCATAGCACAGTAATATATGAGCTATACCATTTGTGTCAGAGGTTTCCTTCAAGGCTGATGTAGCAGTTATGGGTGCTCAGTTACAGATTAGTGTGTTTGAGTGTGAGGGAGAAGAGTCTTATTTATTCCAGCAGAATAAAACAAAGCTCATACATAGTAAATGCGTTCAGAGATAAAGGGACCCAATAAAAGTGTTGATCCAATGTCCTCTGATAAGAGACATGAGAACAGAAATAAGCTCTTTTTGGGGCCCACCTTTGTCAATAGATAGATCCTAGATACATCCTTTCTAAATAATGAAAGGGCATTGAAGAAACTATACTCACTCTTTCCAGAAGGAAAAATCCATAAGATTCACTAAACCAGACAAATAGTTGAATCGACTTGAAAGAAGGAATGATGTATCTGAATAATTTGTGATCAAAACAAATCTTGAACCCAACTGTAATTCAGGAGATTTAACACTGAGTGGTCAGTCCTGTCTCGTCCCTCTTTAATAAACCCCAAATTAGCTAAAAGCAAAGCAGTCCATCCTAATGGAGCACCTTTAAATTAACTGAGCTTAAGCCAGGGTTGCATGTGGCCACACAAGTGACAGAAAAAACAAAAAGGCCAACCGATATCTCTAACATGATTTTATCAAAAAACTCAGATGAGTTTTTTCATGGAAAATGTTGTGTGCTGATCCCAGAGTCCCACTAGGCCTGTTTCAGTTTCTGCAGTAAAGTAGAATTAAGTCTTGTTTTAAGTAACAACTTCCTTCTCCTATAACATCAAAAATACTAATTTTTCTAACATATATTTAAAAAAATACTATTAATCAAAAAAATTTGATGTTTAGATTTTTTCCAGATGAGCAAACATTGGACTGGGATTTCTCAGAATTGACTGTCTCTCCTTTTAATTTCATTGAGAATGCCTTTGTTTTGTTTGCAAGAACTCATCTTTCTCCATATGAGTATGTAAAAGGTCATATGTTTCCACAGCATTTCTGCCAAACACAGTAAAAAGAAAGGGTTTTTAGAATCATAACATGCTCACGTACACAAGCTCTGGTGCTTCAGAAGAATGCTTGGTTTTTTTGCTCCTTTTTTCTTTTCTTATTCACTGTTGAAGTAGAAATTATAATCTTAGTCCTGTTGAGTCATTTGTCCTTTTATTGAAAACTGATTTGCTTCTTTGGAGAGCCCCACATATTCAGTCCTCCCTGGAATTACATGTGTAAGCCCAGCTTTGCTGTGAACTTTACCTAGGTGTTAGTACTGTTTATTTTATAAGTCTTACAGCTGATAAGAATAATTGCTACCCTTATGTCTGATTGCAGTACAAAGAAGAAAACAGAACACCAGTCCATGATGGGGACAAAGTACTCAGAGACAACTACAGATTAGAGATATCATTATTATATTTGCATTGGTAATTGGGAGCTACAATGCAACCCCTGGAGAATGATGGCATTTTACTGTTTATTGATGAATTTGCTACTATTATTATTTTGAATTACTTAGCTGACTATATGCCAAAATATCTCAGAAGTATCCTATTGGCTAGATTGAAGTCTTGTTCTTTATAGGAAGATAAACCAATGCTCCAGATTATCTTTCAGTGCCTCAGTAGCTCTCACTATCCTTTTTCACCCCAAAATCTGTTTGACAGCTGGAATATTTTTTTTTCTTCCCCCTACATATTAGAGTTGATGAAGTCCAGGTATAAGGCTGTTTCAGCTTAGAACTTGATTCTTAACTATCATAAAGCTTTTATTCCAATCTGAATGTTCTGAAAAAAATTTCACAGGTTGAGAAAAAAAATAGGTCAGAATTATTTATTTGAGCCTGAATAAAATGCTGCAGTTGCAGTAGACACACACACAAAGATCAAATATATCTCATAAAAACCATATTTTTTCAAAGTCACTGCTCATGCATAAGAGTAGATTTCTCAATAGTGACAGGTTCCAGCTATAAAAAATTGCTTAGTATTCCTGCTAAGCAAAAGACCAGAGCATTACTGCACAGTGTATTATGGCTCCCAAAATCCTACCCCATGAATTTCAGTTTGGAAAAAAGTTGGAGATCTAGAATATTATTGGATAGGCAGCCTGAGGTTAGTGTACAAGAAAGCCACACTGATTGCATGGCTCTTGCAGCAGAGCAAATGTTGGCATAAAGTATTAATGCAAGACAAAACATGTTCATTTAATGAGCATGTCAGCAAAACCTGGCAACAGTAGATCCCATGAAGTGATTCAGTACACAGAGCAGGTCAGAAGAAGCTACCCCTTTGTGGTGAAAATGTGACTTTTGGTCTTATTTTCATGAAGTGTTCTCCCTTAGTTTCATCTATACTGGATGAAAAAGGGGTAACTTGTATAAATTCCCCTAGCATCATGAAATTCCTCCTTTCAGTTACATGTAGCTGTATCAATGTCCAGGAAAACATTTTAGACATGTGTGTTTTCCCTCTCTCTCCTTACATCTCTATTCAAGGACTGTTCACTCAGTCCATAAGCTTTTCATTACCTTTTCTCTAGAACAAATCTTGGGCCCCTATGTCTTGGAAGAGACAGAAAATATACGCAGAATAGGAAAATATATGCAAAAAATATCAACTTGAATTAGAATGCAGTTTCCTAGACTTTTTGTGGTATTGATGGCATAGTTAATAGGAAAACATAGGTATAGCTTTCCCACAGAGACTGGAAGAAAAGAGGAGGACAAAATAAAGACATTCATTTCCTGAAAATTTTAAAAGTTTCAAAATTAATTTTCATTCCTCAGTGGGATGAAAAGGCTCCATGTTCATATTTACAAAGAAAAAACTTAAAAAATCCTCAATAAAAGGCAAGAAGTGTCAAAGAAGTGCTGATAAAGACACATATGGTCCTGTTGTGACTGGAGCAATCATCTTAGTCATCTGATTGTCATTTAATAATTCCTCAAATGAAACTCTTTAACTTCATAGGAATAGTCTATCATTTGTTTTCATATGGCACAGCACAGCTCTAGTACCTGAACTGTCCCATTCTAAAAAGCATAAATAAACAAATAAAGTACATTAGTAGACCTTTGTATTTGTATTAGCAATATCAAGGGAATAAAATGGTCATACTGTACAGAAATATATTGAATTCTTTTCCTGTTCTTCCTTGTAAAAAGGCTTGATGAAATATTGATTAATTTCCAGGCCCAAAAATCCCTCTGATTTTAGATTTTATGGCTGTTTAATTTCAGAGAGAAGGGCCTCCAACTTCAACACACTATGGGAGCTTCTCATTATTTTAGTAATCAAATAATAGTTGTGAAACCCCAAAAAAGAGCAACAAATTTGGCTGAAGATGTGCGTCAAAATCTAAATATACCTGTTATGAGACTGCACATCTGCTGAGGAAAGCCAGCAGTCATAACTCTAACCTATTTAATATCTCCAGCCTGCAGTTCTAAGTCTCACCCAATACAAATTCAATAATTTATACAAGAAATCCTGCATGCGTCTCTCCTAACTACCAAATAATAGATGAAAACTGACAGATAAAAGCACAACTTCTACAACATCTCAGAGGAAGATACTGTGTACAAGCAGGGCATCAGTTAAATTTGTTCCAAATATGTACTATATGATGATTGGAGCTGGAAATAAAGCCCAACTGAGAGAAAAAAACAATGCAATCTTTAGCTTTGGATAGCAATAAATTGGCTTTTTGTACTCCAGATTATGGACAAGAAAGTTACAGGACATTTAAGAGGTAGTCCTGATTCTCTCTTTCAACTTCATTTAAGATCACTACTTTGGAAACCTACAAGAGAGGTTACCAAAAAAAAAAAAAAAAAAAAAAAAAGAAGCCTGGACTATTCTGCAGTCAGATATGTAAGATTCATGGGGATACAGAGTGAGCTAGGGAAGTAAGCAAGGGCCTGTTTCTTGCTGTCTGGTGTGAAAGGCACTCTCCTGGGACTGCATCCTTGTTCCTGTTCTCATGGATTTTTCATTAAGTGGTCTTTGGATAAAAAGCATAAGCCACACTCACTGCAGGGAGGACTAGATGACTTTTAAAATGTCCCTTCCAACTCAACCTTTTCCATATTCTGTGAAATAGGTGCTGAAGTAGGCAGTCAAAATGTGGGATGGACCTGGAGTACAGGGACCTACCAGGATGCCAAACCAACCTGCACTAACCTTGCCCCATGTGGCCCTTTAGGTGTTGCTTCTGGGACTCATTCTTTTTAGATCCTACAAATGGTGTGGTGTGGCTTTTTGGTTTCAAACCCTGGCATCTGACCTGAAACTGAAGCTGTAAAATCAAGTCTGTCTGGTCTACTCTTAAGGGACCAGGCAATGTTTTTAATGATTTCCTTTCTTGGAATTAGAAATTTCCCCTAAAGTGAGATTTTTCCCAGTTCCTTAGAAGACTAGAAACCCACAGGCAATGGTCTTTTGTATGAAGCTAAGGAAAATACAATACATTTCAGAAACCTGTTTTACTTTACAGAAGAACTTTAAGAAGTTCTTCTTTGGAACTTCTTAAAGCCAAATTCCAAAACAAAAAGAAAAGTTCTCAAGCTTGAAGCATGTTATGTCATGAGACTTTTTCTCCACATCTCCTCAGTTTGATACTCTACTTCGATCATGTTGGCATCATGTTTTGTTTTAGAAGCTCTGTTTTAGCAGATAAGGAAGCAAACAACCATCTTCTCTGTCAGGGCACTCCTTGTTCTCTGCCTGCAGTCACTACAGAATTCCCCACATCTTTCCAACTCTGTATTCTGACCTCTCCACTTAACTGTGCACAAAGCAAAACATGCCCTTGGTCCAATGGACAGGTCTCTTTTTCACAAATAATGAACACTGATTCACTATTTATGCAATTTTCTTAGAGGAGATAGAATTTTGACTTGGTTTTCATTCAGACTGCCTCTTTATATTTTACCATTGCATAACCCTATTCTTTAATCTTTTAATTTCCCATGAATTGATCTGGATTCCTTGGAACATGATCACAGAGCAATTGAAGAGAACACTTGTACATCTCTTGAGCTTAGACAAGCCTTTATCAGGAAGCAGTGGTGCTGATACTCATCTTTCTTCTGGGTGAGGATTAGAATCTCACAAAAGAGGAGTGGGTTCTCTAGCACTTGATATTTGCCAGTAAGTGGGTATATTTCATGGCTACTTGTGATCATCTTTCTTAGAAATTATCAGTACCCAACCTGAAATTTGACCTTAAACATAGAGGATGCCCATTTACTTGGTATAGAGATAATCTTTTTTTTTCAATCTTGAAAATTCATAATGAACTATGAAATTCATAATTTCATAGTGAAACCAGAGCCTGGATTCTACAGCTGTGTGCCACTGTCCTAGAATTCACCAACAGGTTTGTCAAGCATGGGATCATTTTGCCCAGGGGTGTGGTGAAGTCATGATCCCTGGAGGGGATTTTTAAAAGACATGTAGATGTGGTTCTAAGGGACCTAGTTTGGTCTTGGATTTGGCAGTGTTGGGTTAAATGTTGGACTCAATGGTCATTATGGTACTGTTCTGATTTAGGGCAAATATAGGGAGGAAATCTCCCAAGGGATCCCCTCTAGAAACCAAATTCAAGCGGCCCCTCCCCCAGACGGTTTGGGAAAAATTTCCTTCCAGAAAAGTGGAAAAAACTGTTTATTTAAGAAGCAAAGTATTCACAAACATAAGAAAATGAATAATGTTAAATGATGGAACCTCTTGTTGTTCTGAAGAGATGGCAAATCCAGAGAGAAAGTCCTCTTCATGGGCTGTAGCATGGCTTGCTCAGTCTCTGTCAATCCCACCTGTGCTGGAAAATGCAACATCCCAGGCCCCATGGGCCACAGGTGTGAGCTCCCAGTGTTCTTCTGGGCTTTTGGTTCAGAGCAGGGCTGATCAGTTCCAAGAAGAAGAAAAGCCACAGCCCAGGGAACTTCTCTGCCTCAGCTAGCTAAAAAACTAACTAAAAGCAAAGGAGAGCTCTCTCCTGCTGTCTGTCTGTGCTGCAGACAAGACAGTCTGTGAGAGAAAGACCTGAAGCTCTTATATCTGTGTATTTGAATACAAATGCCTCAGACATTCCACCAGTTCTCCTTCTCCCCCCTTCTCTCTCAGATCTAGTTTTAAAAGCACAGAACTGAATACCAAAAGCAGAACAGACTACTGGGGATACAAGCATCATAAAGTCACCCTAGGACAGGTGTTTTCTAAATTATTTGATTCTATGATTCTAATAAGAAACTGCAATTCACTGCAACATACTAGAAAATGTAGGCAACTCCATTAGGCCTACCAAAACTACCCTACTTGTAGCAAAATCTCTAATAACGAAATTCATGCATGCTATGAGCCACAACAAGAGGCTGGAATTTGGAGTGGAGGTTGTATTTAATTTTCTCTTGATTTTCAGATCCCACTTCCTGTACTGTTCAAGGCCTTTAAAATTAATCCAGACAGAATTGTATTTTATTGTTAGAGCAGACCAATTGTAAGGACCAGTTTCTTCTTTATGAGGTTTTTGAGGTAAATGGAAAAAAATGGTTATCAGCTTGAAAAAAAAAGAAACATGGTAAAAATCAAGCTAAACTGTTCACATTTAAATTCAGAAATAAATTTAGCCCATGCTTAGAAAATAGAAGACTATTTAACACTCAAAATCTGCTGCTGCAAACCAGACCATCTATATGGATTTAGGAGTGCAACAATAGGAATCCTGCTTTTTATAATGTTTACTGACGTGTTTTGCAGAGCAATTAATTTGTGGGTTTTTTTCTGTGAGTAATGAGTTCATATGTTCATAGCCTTTTAGAAGACATGTGGGTTTGGAAATAAGCAAATAAATTCTCTAAAAGAATACACATCGAAACAAGTACCTTTTTCTATACCAGCCATACCTCTTCTGTTATAGGGAAGTCAATTTAAGTATATTTAACTTAACTACATTTAAGGATTTACAAAGAACTGTGTTGAGACAATAATCATAATAGTGTCTGTGAGAGCTCGGTTTAATTGTTTCAACTCTTTCAAACATAGGGGGAACCACGAGGAAACACATTTTTATTTGCCTTTGTTTCAGAGAGGATGAACAACTGAACTGTGTTACCCCAGACGCAAAATATTAACAATATTTCCCACTGGTTTACTCTGTTTTGAAGACTTTAATCCAAAGGGCTGACAATAAATTCAAGACCTCTGAAAGGTACACAAGGTATTCCATCTGCTGAATTACAGGTGATTTAAAAATGGTCGTATTAAGGTGCCTAATCTTGAGAAAGAAAGCCCTTTTATGCTGTGTATTGAGTTTGACAATATTTCAGTAAGTAATAATATTTTAAAGGTCTTAAACTGTTCTTGTTAGATTCACAGTGATACAGGTAAATTCAATTTAGTTAACATTTTAAAAACACCTCTTTTACCTGATTTCAGGTATTCCAACACTATTGTCAGAGACCATAGAGGTTTTCACTCCATGGCAGAAAGGGAAGAGCTTGAGTAAGGTCTTTCCATACATTCCTCTTCTTTTCTGCCTCTTCTCTGATTTCCTATCGTTATTATTGTTTCCTTTTCAGCACTGCAGACATAAATTCAGTGAAATTTTATGAGCCACAAAGAGGCGTTTTTCCCCTTCAACCTATTCTTAATACTTACTATAAGCACTATGGGAAAAGGAATTGAGGAGCAGAGTGTCCTTAAGGTTGCATTGCCACTAAAATGCTTTAAATCACAGGACCAGAGCTCAGAAGTGTAATTCCATGCAGAATTTTATCTGTCACCAAACCCATCTGAAGAAGATATTTTCCCCTTGACCTTATGTCTGCTTCTAACTTCTGCCTTAATGTTTTTATGCTGGTATAATGTCCTCTCTCTCTTTTTTTTTGTTTAGTTATGCTCCTCTTGAAATGTGCTATTGACATAACAAAGAAGGTAGAATATTAGATGACAAGTAGTCCAAAAAATAACATGTAGCTGGACAGATAGGGAGTGTTCACTCCATGTAGGTGCTAAGAGCAGACAATGCTCTCCTCACCTCACAACTCTCTTCCCAGTTCCTGGGCTTTGACACTGATGGTGTCACCCAATTAATCACTGACCACAGCAGAGAGAAATCCAAGAGTTTTCATGAATTCCCCATCTGTCCTGTTTATCCCATAGGAGTTTGGCCACAGATGTTGGAATCACACCTGAATCTTCAGAGGAGCGAGCATCTGCAAAAACAGCCTGTGTACTGCACAACCAGCCTTTGGGCAATAAAGTTATTGGCAAACTTTTATCATAATGTTTTATTTCTGTGAACTTAACTTGGACTTAGTTTACTCATGCAATTTGCAAGCAGACTGTTGAAATGATTCGCCATGCCAAAAAGATTACTCCACTTTTTAAACATGATTGTTTAAGCAAAGTCCATCAAAGTGAAAGAAAACCAAACCAAATCAAAAAAACAAAAAAAAAAAGATGGTTGTAGATTAATTTTACAGGGACTAAGACCTTGTATTCTTAATTTAAGCTAGATGTGTCAAAAAAGAGTTTATCCACCAAATGCCTTATTCAGCTGTTATTTAATAGCTATTTATTTATCACACCCATGTTTTGTTTTTTTTTAATTTAGACTGAAGTTTTAAAAAAGCTTTTTTTTCACCAGATATTAATACATCTGCACAATTTTCATTGCTCCTGAAGTATTCTTTTCTTGAAAGGACAAGAGATCATCTTTAATGAAGAACTGGGATAGAAAATTGGGGCAGAAAAATAGAGGGGATTTTTAATCTCATTATTTTATTAGGAAAAAGAAATGCTTTTCTGTCCAGCTAAGGCTTCTGTGATAACTTCTAATCATATTTCATTTTGTTGCATGTTCCTGCCTGAGAAAGTTTGACTTTCTAAACTTCTAAAAGATGAGAAATATAAAAATGTATTATCAGTCAGTGCAGCCAATCACTCTCTTCCAAAGAAATAAAGACATCACACTGCCTTTAATAACTGGCTGTAAATGTGACACCTTCTAATTTAAGAGGTCTATCCTTTACATGTAACAAAACTCTGTATTAAAAATTGTATCTGGTTAAGATTATTAGCTGAGAGAAATAAATTTATTGCCTTGTTAAAACCTTTTATCACAGCAGAAAGAATTTAACAGAGCTGTAGCCTCTTCCATCTTGTATGGCAGCAACTGGCTTGTTTACAAATTTTGAGCAATTACGTGCTGAGAAAGTCCACTTCAGAGAACCACGTTTACTTTATTGTTGGAGAGATGAAGTGGTTTGTGTTCGGGGCTTTTTTTCTTCCAGTTCGAAGTGGATGGTTAAGCACTAGAAAAGGTGGGTTCAACCTCACTTTCAGGTTCTCAAATCTGAGATTGCAGCACCAGCAGTTTCTACATTAACTTGCAGTTTGTCCCATTTGAGGAAAAATGGCCACAGACAGGTCTACATTATAAAATGATGTCAGTATAAATTTTTCACTTGCATTTGTGAACAAAATTACACCGCAAAACACTTTCTTAAAGAAAAACAATCGTACTGCAAATACAGTTTGTTTCATAATATGACTGAGGCAATTTAGGAAAATGTCTCAATACTACTATCAAAAAACAAGCCCTTTGCAGTGTTTTGCCAAACATAACTGCAGAAAATCTACAGTGATATAGATGAGACACAAGAACTTAACAAAGACAAGTCTTTCATGGGTGGTTCATACAGCTTTGTGACACTGTGTTGTGGTTTAACCCTCACCAGCAACCAAGCCCCACACTGCCACTCAGTCTCTTCTTCAGGGAATGCAAAAGCTGTGCAGAAAGTAAGGCAAAATAAGGAATTAATTCACTGCTTCCATGGGCAAGCAGGTGTTCATCTATCTCCAAGGGTCTTACCACACATTGTAGGGGCTTGAGAAGGCAAAACCCATGGTCCCAAATACCCCCCCTTCCTCTTTCTTCCTCTCACTTTATACACTGAGCATGATAGCTCATGGTCTGGAATATCCCTGTGGTCAGCTGGGGTCACCTGTCCCAACTATGTCTCCTCCCAGCCTCCTGTGCATCCCCAGCCTCCCGGGCAACATGCCATTGTGAGCAGCAGGAAAGGCCTTGGCTCTGCTCAGCAATAACAGAAACATCTCTATATATTCTATACTGTACTCAGCACAAATCCAAAACACAGTCCTGTGAAGATGATTAACCCCACCCCAGCCAAACAAGTGCATGATAATAAAAAAGCAAACCTTTTTCTTTGGACAGGGGAAAAATGTTTGATGATGTGCCATATGATGGGTCAGCAGAAAACTTGCTCATAAGTCTGAAGACCTCGTAGGTGTAGACTGTGAAAAGAATGGTTCAAACCTTGATGATGTCAAAGCTGGGGTAGATGTATTCCCCAGCTTCTTCCACTCACTTCCAGTCTTTAAGTAACAAATGAAAAGCCACTGACTCTAATCAAGACAACAAAACGTGGAGGTAACCCCAGCTTTCTTTGGATGCTAACCTCTATGCATTGATAGACCCTTCCCTCCCCTTTTGCAGCCAGAAATGTTCCTTCCTCTGTCTGCCAGTGAATAAACTCGGCACAGCTGTGCCAGCCATGCTCCAGTGCACGTCCTTCAGTGAGGGCCAGGCAGCTGTGGCCTCTCCCCAGTGAAGGCTGGCCATTTGGCTAGGAGCCTTGGAAGCACTCCTATAGATCACATCAGGAAAAAAATACCAGGCACATGTGATGGCTGGGAAAATCAGTCTGGCAATAGAATTAAGAGTCCACAACCTAACAATGATTCCTTTAATATGCTGTGGATTGGTAATGTTTTTGAACATAGTAAAAGAGAATAGCCCAGAGTACCTGCAGAGGGGGAGGAGGAGGGGACAATGCCTTTATTGTCTTTTAACAAAAACAGTTCTGAAATGTACCTTAGTAAAACTCATAGCTTGGAATCTTTTTTGTTTCCAGTTCAGGCCTGATGCGCAGCATGTTTCCCTAGCTTTGCTCTGTCCTTAATTGCAGACTGAAGACTTTTGTGCTGAGGGCAGTTTACCACTGAAAGGAGAAAAAAATTGTTGAATGTTTGAAAAGCTGATTGACAAGGAACTTTTTTCCCCCTGATCTTTTAAATGCTTTCAGCAGTGCTTCCTTATAATCCTAGACAATGCCACTGACCCTTTTACAAATCATTGTACACACTGAAGACTGAAATTTTATACACTGTTAAAGTCAAGATTTTTGGCCAGGTTTTGACAGCTGTTATTCTAAAACAATGTTTTGGCTCTCATCAAAAATATGACTTTATTTCCTTTTGGGTTTTTACCAGGAACCATATGACTGTTTGATAGATGTGGAGGAGGGGTGGGAGCAAGAAGCTCTTTCAGCTGCTCTCCCAGTAGAGCTCAGACTGCAATATGGAATGATGAAGGAATCTCATTTATCCAGGGCATTGGCTGTGTGGTAGGTGGTCCCTGAACTACTGTTTGAAGGGAGGTGAAAGTCATATTTTTGTTGCATATTTATTATCAAAGATCATGTCCTGAACCACAGGGCAAGTGCATGAGACAACACTTTGATTTTCTACTCTTCTCTGAGAAAAATTAAAAGCTACTCATGCACAAGTCGGTATTTAGGTTGCTGAAAGAGTCAGAAGTTGAACTACCAGCAGATCCATGAGAGCCCAGGGTGGAACTAAGTCAGGTGGGGGTAACATATGCCCTCACCAGCACATTGCAATTACTTGCTCGAGTACCTGACATTCCTTAGCAGGGCCTCAGCCTGGCTTTGGACCACAGGTAATTGCTGTGGTTGCTTTTGCCAAAGCCTTTTCTGATTAAAGATCACATCAGTGTCAGAGGTGGTCTGAGCATGTTCATGCTGGGCAGCCTGAGCTGTCACTGCCCCTGAATCTGTAACCCAGCACAGTCTGAAAGGTGACACGAGCTGAGGAGGGCTTTGAGATCCTGCCAGGTTTCACTGGAAAATCATTATTGTCTGCAGCAGGTGGTAACTTAAGAGCATAGAAATAATTTCTGTGGGGATCAAAATAAGTTGTTTAAGTATTAGTGTTGGTTGGGATTTCCAGAAATGAAGCATAGTGCCTATTATAGTATAACCTGAACTAAACCACACATGTTTGAAATTGTCATTTAAAGGTCTCTTTTAAATATTGAGCAAAAAAATTTATGTGGAAGCTCTCAGATGAACTCTGATCTAACTCCAATGAGCTTTGTGCAGGTTATCACACACTTGGTTCTAGTAACCAGCCTAGCTAACTGAATTCTGTCCATCTCAACCAAATACTGCAGAGTAATTGGCCACAGCAGCATTAATTCAGTCATTTGCCACTGTTCTTTCAGCAAAATATGACTGTTCTGAAATTCTCCATACCTAGAATGAGCACGTAAATTCTGGGTGTAGGGACTGAAATGTATGCAAACACAGATTCTTAGAAAACAGAAAAACTAAATAAATCCTTTGTTTCCCCTTGGTAGGATGTCAGCAAGGAAAGGCAAAGTGTCTAGTAAATAAAATAATAGGAGACCATGGCACTGGTTGAAAAGCATAAGTAAACTCCAAAATGTGGAAAAAAGTGCTTAAATAATTGCTTTTCCTATAACTTGGAAAGGCTATGGCTTAGGGTAAATGTCTGAAACTTAGGATGCGTTTGCTTTTCCTGTATTTATTCTACCAAGTCACTTCTGATTATTTCATTCACTGTAAACGTTATTTTCACTGACATTTTAAGGAACAAAACCAAATATTGAGGCATTAAGTTTCAGATTCCTTCTGAAAGTTTTCATTCTGCTCTCACTTTTTGTGACTCTTTGGACACAGAAGACAAAATCTCTGCAATGACAGGAGCCCTTCAACCTTTCATAGAATCACAGACTGTTTTGGAAGGGATCATCTAGTTCAAACACCCCTGCTGTGGGCAGGCACAATTTCATTAGTTCAGTCTGCCATTTATGGATTCAGCATGTGGGAATCAGGATATTAGTGCCACAGATCTATGACTTGTCTCTCTACTTAGTTTAGGGAAATTACTTTTTACCAGGAGAAAAAGCTAACAAACAAGTAAACAGGCACACAAAGATAAACAACCAAAAAAAAAACCCCACATTGACTGGGTTTTTAATAATGTATTGACTTCTTTATAAAGTTTGAAAGGAAAAACATGACTTAGATGTAATATAAAATAGCATTTTCTTGCCTAGCAAAGTTGTTTGATAACATTGCCTGTAAAGAGGCCCTAAGTGGACTCCAGGATAATGTCTTGTGCTCCTGAACAGCATCAGAAAATTATTACATCATTCTTGGCATTTATCAAGTTTTCCTTCTTTTTCACTTGGGTGTACTCCCTACCCTGGGCATGTGAGAATGTTAGCAAGCTACATTGAGAAGAGATCTGAGTGCCAAGTGGCTGGAGTGGTCTCTTCAGGACTCATAGTCCATTGGCCAGAAAGCAGATAAACTGGGCATTGAAGGTCAGTTGCTAAAGAGACTTGTATTTTTTGTCTATATATTCTATTGTTGCAAGTTTCAGTCCTCTCCAGGAAGGAGAGAAGGAGCAGGATGGGACCACTTGAGCCCTTTACGGGCCCTGGTACCGGCAGCATGCTCTGACTGCAGCGAATCCATGAGCACAGGCATGGCTGTTCTCTGCATGTACGTGTGTGTGTGTGCGTGTGTGTGTGTGTGTGTGTATGTCTGTGTGTCTGTGTGTCTGTGTGTGTGTGCACCTACCAGGAACACTCACCCAGCCAGATGGATGGCTGGGATCAGGGAAGGGACTTGGAACATCCTCACCTCTGTAGAGCCAGAGGAGGGGGATCAGCTGGGACCTCCACCCCGTCAGGCTCAGCTATCTGAAACCAGTGAAGGAGATGCAAGCTCTAGACAATCTCCTCCAGATCTTTAATGTCTCTAATCTTAGAGTGTCTTCTTGATATCTATCTTCAATTTAAGATTACTGCTTCCTGTCCAACAGCTATAAACATGAATACAGATAATTTCAACTTTACATTTTTTTTCTCTGCTAGAGAGCATCAAAGGATGGCAAATACATTTGGAGACCAATGCAATTTAAGAAAGTACACAAAGTCTGCTGTGGTTAATTGGAAATATGCATGGTTCTCTCCAGAGTGCTGTTGCCATCCTGGTGATATTTAATGTTTCCCAATGCTGTTTCAGCTTCATATTCTGTATATTTAATAGACTTGGCCCTTGTTACAGCACTTAATAGACCGAGCAGGTCTGGCCTGTGGCCCAAGGAAAACCTTACTGAACTCCACCTGTTACATCCCTCCATCCCAGCTAAGAGTCATTCCCAGACACTCTTTGGGTACACTTATCCAGCAGGATTGTGTCCAACAGTGGTTTCACCAAGACCATAGCTCCCTGGTGTGGCTGTGAGCATGACACCTGAGAGAGTATCAAAATCTCCGTTAAAGTAAGGATGAGTGATACTACTGTTTCCCTGCTGCTCTGTCCTGTTATCCTGTCATGAAATAGAATTGGGTTAGTTTGACAAACCTGTTCTTGACAAATCCATGTTGGCTGCTACACGACTCCTTTTGTTACGCTAGGAGCTGTTGCACTGAGGGTGACCCCAAGTCAGGGAGTTACTTCATGAGCCAGTCATCCAAGCAGGACTGGAAGGAAGCATTTGGTGATTCAGCCTGCACCTTGACAAGCACTTTCAGACACTTTTTGTCACAAACTCCCTGGCATAATATCCAATTCCCTCAGTAATTGAAGCATTAGTATGATATTTCACGCGTTTTGCAACTTCAGGACAATAGGACTTGGGTTAAGAGGAAGATATATCTTGTATGAAAATGAAGATACATAGTACATTTGGATTACTGCTAAATGAATCCAAAGAATTCCATTTAAGAGTATAACTGCCCAATAGCACCAGCAGCTATTGAAGATTAGTCTGTTAGATATATTTGGTTTATATAAGCTTCCTGGAAAGACTCTCATCAACTGAGGTTTTTAATTCAGTATATTCTAGTTAAGACTTTTTAATTGAAAGTTTTAATAATACCTCCTAATTTCTCTTTTATTGTTATAATTTTAAATTCCCTCACAGTTAAATGTACATTGCAATTTTGTAAAATTATTCTAGCATGCAATTTGTTCAAAGCATGTAACATAAATTACAGTTCAACTGCATTGCTTTAGAAGACGAAGGTTTCTGTAATTTGTTTGCTGAATGAGGCCTCAGAAATGGGTTTGTTCCTACCTTCCAATACCAACTTCCTCTTGTAATTAATGCAAATAAACTGGCAGGGCCTCATGTTACTATGATTTGCTATATTCAGAATCTTTCATGATCATGAAAGTTTGTACCCATATGCTTACCAAGATGTGGTGGAGAAGACATTTCTGTTTGCAAAAATATATTGGCTGGAGTAGACAGAGGTGTGTTCTGCTGCAGAATTATGATTTTATTCACCCGCCCTCTAATTTTCAACCATTTCTCCTTCAGATTTGGAATTACTCTGGTTGTGACCTAATCCTACTTTTTGGTTCATAACAATTCCAGACTGTTTTTTAAAAAATAAAAATTTATTCTTAATGCAGAGGGTTTTCTAGGAGGCCATCAATCCAGCAAACTCCAGAATGCTAACTTAAGCAGAGCTTTATTGACATCTCTCATGTCTGCCCCATGAGAAGTAGGGACTGCAGCTGGGTTAGTATAACTGTGTTTGTTGGAAAACAAATCAAACCACACCTAATTTATTGCTCCTTGCTAACTAGAAAGGTGACAGACATGGAGACACCTGTGCTTTTCTCCAAGGTTAGAATAGCATATACTCAAACCCCTGTGCTCATAAAATGAATGGAAGTGGCCCTGATATGTTCCTATATCTAAAGACAGTACCAGAAAAGACAGAACCAAGGATAAGCTGATGGATGTCAATTTTTTTTTTCTCAAAAGAGCATAAAACAAGTGTGGTTGACTGGCTCAATGTGAACTTGGTTTTTGGGGGTGATAACTTAATTTTTGTGAATGGTTTTGAGGTTTCTCAGGCTTGTTTGTCATTCCTCTCCTTCTCCAGATTTTTTCAGGAGGACTGTGGTATAGAACAACCACAGACAACAATTGTCCCAGATTCACCCAGCACAGAGGATGTACTGCAGAGTTGTTCCATTTGGCTCAAATTCAGAGGCACATGTACTGGCACCAAAATAAAGAAATCCACAGGCAAAATCATTCCTGCAACTTGATCACTATCAAATGTGAAAAGAAAAAATAGGGAAGGGGTGTGAAGAACTGTTGTTTAAACTTCTCTCATAACAGGCCAGTAACAACTATATGTCTTAGAAGCCGCAGTTTTGTGATATCTTTATATGACTAAAACTGTAGCTAGTAATAATACTACCTCAAGTGTTTACGCAAAAAAAAATTAAAAAAAAAATCTGTGTCTAAATACTTTCTCTATGAGGAACAATAGAAGTATTTTAAAAAGAAACCCCATAAGTCTAAAGTAATTAAAAATTTTGAAATTTCACCATTTTCCACATTATTCTGGAAGACAGTATTAAATGAATGGGCATTCATTGGTTGACTAAGTGATTACAGGGGAATACTTACTAATAATTTATTTTTTGCTTAATTTGTAGAAAAAAGACTTTTTATTAATTTTCAGTGACAAACATCTTTCACAAAGTTCAGATTTCACTGTGAAAGCAGAAATCTCCCTGAGTAACTCTATTTTCTAGCTATGAATCTAATGTTTTCATAATTAAGAGATTTGGTGTTAGAGTTGTGAGACATAGTGAAATAATAATGAAAAAGCTCCATGCATGAATATGTTCAATGGACATACTGAAAAATTTACTTTTGCACAGGTTCATTGTAAAAAGTGGTGGCCAGATCTGAAAGCACTCAAGGGCTTAAAGAGTTGAAGGATGCAGAGGAGCATAGGTTATGAAGGATATGCAGCCTGAAGAATTTTTCAGAGTATTATAAGGCTTAAGTAAGTTTGAGAAAACTAGAAATTTTCATTTTTTCTGATGAACAGTTTATTGTGAAATACTTTTGTACTTGATACACATTTCCAGATCTCATCATCTGCTAATACTTCAGCTATTTGTCTTTCTTCTTTTATTGTTTGCCTCTCTAAGTCAACTCAACATGTTGTTTATAATTGCTGACAGTCTCTCTGTTAGACATGCACTACATCCCTCCCAAATCTGCTTGTATCTTTTACACAAAATAAAGCTGCTCTTATTACAGCCAATAATGGCTGTTAGCCAATCTCAGAACCAGTACTTCTGCTGCTTCTTCTTTGACCAGCTTCTCTGTTTATCCTCCCTTGTGATTCATTTCTCTGCAACCTCATCACAAAACCAAATACAATTATTCTCTTACTGACTCCCAGACGTGTATTCTAGACTGATCTGCTTCTCTCTAGACCAAGAGTCACTCAAGGAGAAACCTAAAGAAGTTTCATCCTCTCCCTCCCCACACCTTCATTTGACAATATTTTCACTGCTTATTTTTTCTGATCTGTGTCTTGCTTGCCCCCTCTAACTCAGACCCTTCTGTAGGTCTCTCTGCCTAGGCTTTGCCCAAATATTAGTCTCTGTCAGAAAAATATGCTTAAGAACATTCCTGTCTGAACTAAATTAAACTAAAGCATTCAACTAAAGAATGAAACTCCATCAAATTCAAACCATCTTGCATCTTTTCTTCTTCTCCCTGATGCATATTATCATGTCAGATCCATTCTAAATGCTGCAATATAAGACATTTTCCGCAATGATCATGTCACATGTCTCTGTACATTCCTCTGCTTGTTAACCCTTCTTCCTTATCAAACTTAATCTGTTTGTCTTCCTTTCAGAAGGTTCTACCTGCATCTTCACTGAAACCTTATTTTTCATTTAAGACTCTGGGTGCAGATTTTATCTCTCTCTAGTCCCTCCAAAGAAGCGGTTGCTCGGATACTGGCTGGGCATCAGTCTGCTGGTAGGAGGTGTTGAATGCTTGCTTTTGAATCACTTGGATTTTTTTTCCTCAGCTTTTCCTCCATGTATTCAAGTGTCTTTATCTTGACCCATGAGTTTTTCTCACTTTTCCTATTCCAATTCTCTCTTGCATCCTACTATGGGGGTGAGAAAGTGACTGATCGGTGCTTAGCTGCTGGCCAGGGTCAACACATCACATGAGAAAAAAGTTTAACTTTTTAACCAAAACTTCCTCTGATATAAAAGTATTAGAAATCCTGCAACTTCCAACATTTGATGGCAGCTGTGTAATTCCAGCTGTAGGAAAATTTGACATAATTTGAACTAGCTTGTAGTGAAAACTTCTGTATAGCAAACCAGGTAATGAAAAGCTTTTCTCATATCTTCTTTGGACAAGAACTCAAACTCTTAGACTACAGCTTGAAACTCTTAGACTGCAGTTTGAAATTTCAATCCTTACCAAGTAAGATTTTGAGAAAGAACCAGTGCTCACTTTGGAGTGCACTGGTGGGCAGGAGATAGCCCTGTTTCATTGCTTTATTTTTTGCCTTTTTTTCCCCCCTTTTTGAGAATTTCTTTTGCTGGTAGAAATAAAATTATATAGAAAATAAATGCTGCAAATTATAGTGTTCTTTTCCCATCTTTATCACATGAATCTTAATGCCATAGAAGCACTAAAGAAAATATTTCCAAAAATATGCACATTTGAAAAACTTTAAAGATTAAAAAAGACTCTTTCTCTTTAAGCAAGTTCAAGCACATTCATTTTCATCAGGTATGACTGTTCATCCTTCATTCCTATTTTTCAAGGTTAAGAGATCTGGCTGCCATTAAAAGCAGAAAAAATATAGAAATAAGAGAATAAGGAAATAACTGGCAGAGTGTTACTGTCTGGACTATTAAGCTGGTTAACTCCCTGAAGGGTTTAACTTACATTTCTATACACTGTTATCAAGATGAAAATCAGAGTGAAAATGAACTGGGCTTGACCCAATCAGTAAGATAATGTTTCACCACTTGCATAGCAAATGATTCCTGGCAGGTGGCAGGTTTTAGTGAATCAGTATTAAACTTTTTGGCAAACTGAACTTGTGAAGTGACTGCCAGACTCAGATGCTTGGGGTAGATCTTCAAGAGACAAAGCATACCAAAATAAAAATTAAATAGCAAAAATAAAAACAAACCCCAAGCAAAAACCCAACAAAACAAAATCTTGCTTTATTGAACAAGTATCACAGGCAACCTGGAGACAAAAATATGTCCAAAAGACACCTTGAGCAGTAGTATCCTCAGCATTACCACATCTTCTCACATGTGTGCAGCACAAGCGAGTCCTTTCAAATGCTATTGTGCTTCTCCAGAAATTGCAGAATAAAACAATTTCTATATCAGCTTGTGGATGAACTAGTATGATAAAAAAAAATTATGCAATACTTTGGAAGTGTTAATGATTTGTTTAATTTTACACTCCATTCATTATCATGTTGTCATATCTCAAACTACTGAAGCCATACAAATATAAGCCTAATACTTTGAATGGTGTGTGTAAGTAAGTGTGTTGGTATTTTATTTAAAAAAAATTAAGACAGGTTACTTAGGTGCTGATACATATCATAACTTGATAAAATAAAATCTTAAATGTTTTGCTTAGCTTTTATAATCATTAAAGTCTTGTCTTTGATATTGCACGTAGGTTCTCAAAACTCAGTCTTTTTTATTGCTGACAATTGTAGCATTTTCATTGAAGACATTTCCAGAAAAGAAGCTGTGGAACTCAGCTTTGAACTCAAGAGCAATTTCTGGACCAATTTTTCAAGCAGGGTTTGTCTGCATATACATTGATTCATGTTGTAAATGCTGACTTTAGGAAGAGAAGCTGAAATACATATGGAAAGAAAAACAAAAGCACCTTGATCAGTTTTGACATAAAGACTCTCTGATTTATGTGCTTTCCTAACAGCATTGGAGGAAATGTCACAAAGGTAAGAAATGAACATATTTTCTATCACTAAGAAGTTCTAACCAGTCCGAGATCTTTTTGCCAACTATTTTGCTATACAGACAAAATAGAAAATACAAAGGAAAATCTTTGCACAATCTCCACAGAGTAGTAAGGACAAAATGGTTGTATTGTACCAGAGTCATGGTCCTTGCTCTTTACTTTGGGAGATTTTTATATTTTTGGAATTAAAAAGTCTTTGGCAAAAACTGCATTGACAGGAGGAACTGAATCCAGGACTTGTCATCCCAGGAGAATGTGCTCATTTTCAGAACCCAAATGCAGGACTTTCTGGTTTCCATTAGGCCCTAAAATCTGTCCATTCTTAAGAAGGAGGAATAGAAAGAAAATGCAACTCAGTGATGTCACTGTGCATTCACTTCTGGGTGGTATTATTCCTCAGAAAAGTAGGACCAAAGCCCGCAGTCAACACTTTCTATCACCAGGCTGTGATGACAATTATGTGGCTTTTCTCCAGGCTCCTAAAGACATAAAGGAATTTCTGTCTATCAATTCCAGCTCTAAAGAGTGACAAAGCCACAAGCTGGTGCTTTAGCCTGAGGAAGCAACCCAAAACATGCTTCTTGGCCAGCTTAGGCTTACCTCTCTTCGTATGCTGGGCATCAAGCCACCCATGGAGAAGTTCTATTCACATAGCTGCCTTGCTCTGCTCTGTCAATTACAGAGGCAGTCCAAGGGGTCTCATTGTACTGACTGACACACTGGGGATCTGGACAAATGCATACCTTTGTGAATTCCACAGGACCAAGCACAAAGTCTAAGTTACAAGGGAGATATATGCATATATATATATTTCTGTCTCCACACATTTGAAGAACTTGCAGTCTAAGCCAAAGTTTTGTGAGGAAGTTAGACTAGATTTTGAAATCCGTTGTGAGGGATTTTCAGAGACAATAAGGACGATAAGCCTGACTCAGTAGGTCTGTATTAGGTAAGGTGACAGACACAACCAAAGCACTACTTGGTATCTGTGCTAAGGACGTGTTATACTTGCAAATGGTGACAAACAGTGCTGTCTGTCCAGTCAAGCCACATCATGTGAGACCTATTCTTCTTTGGAAAAGCATAATTAGTTCAAATTCAACCTCATATTTACAGTGGTTTCTTTTGTGTTTTCAAATTGAACTTTGTGTTTAGTGTCTTTCCATCCTCTACAACTCAAGGCTTTCCCAGGCAAAATCAGTTTTTCATTTATTCTTTTTTTAAATTTCTGTTTTTAAAACATGGACAAGAGACCAGAAGTTCAAGAGAGCCATTACAAAGCAAAATAAAACTAAAGCTGGTTGAAATAATATATAGTCAGATATATTTAATGGTCTAGGAGTCATTTGACTCTTTCTGAATACATGGGTAGCTGTTTCTATAGTTGTACTGGATTTGCCTATGCTTCAGTATTTATTTTTACACATTTCTGATTGACTGGGTGAGTAGGTACTAATTTTATTGCTAGCTAAAGCTCAATTTAACAAAAGACTAAAGTGTTCACTTAGCAGTAAGCACTAGAGTAGTGCCATTCATGATATTAAAAGTAGTATATGAATCTTTAAAAGTGAAATTGTTTTCTGCTTAGCTTTGCTGAATGAGTCCAAATTTTCCATGATCAAGCTACAATTCAGCAGAATCACAGAAGAATTTGGCCATTGTAAAACTAGGTTTCACTGATACATCTGAAAGTAGTTTTTAAAAATTATTTTCTTAAAAGCCTATGGATTTCTATATTTGCATTCTGGGCTGGTTTGAATCTCCACTATACTGACCAGCCTTATGGAAAAGCACAAAGTATTTTCAGATTTTAATATTGGAATTGTTCACTGAGCTTATGCTACACAGATGTCAGAATCAAAATCTGTTGAGGCATTACTGAGAACAGAAAAGTCTTTTTACTGACAAGGAATCATGAATTCTCAGCATTTTCAAAATCAGTGCATTTGGAATGGGGTAGAATCCAGCCATATCAGTGGAAAATTTGTTTTTGATTTCAGTAGCTGTTGCCATTTAAGAGGATGAACATTCATTTAAAAGGATTTAAATTTTTTGTCACCTCTTGTACAACCAGTTTTATTTCAATAGAACTTCTGTGCCACTGACTGCTCAAGACAGTCTATGATTCTATAGAGTCATGGAATTTATGTTTGGAGGGGACTTTATAGATCATCTAGCTCCCACTTCCCTGCCATTGGGAAAAACACCTTCTCCTAGACCAGAGTCCTCAAATCACACAATCAAAGAATATACTGAGTTTGAAGGGACCTGTCAGGATCACTGATTCCAACTCCCAGCCCTGCCCAGGACACTCCCAGAATCACATCATGTGCCTGAGAGTATTGTCCAAATGATCCATCCAGTCTTGCCTTGAATGCTTCCAGGAATGGAGTACCCACAGCCTCTCTGGGCAGTTTGTTCCAGCACCTCACTGCCCTCACAGTAAAGAATTTTTTCCCAGTATCTAATCTAAATCCACTCTCTTTCAGTATAAAGCCAATCTCCTTTGTCCTGTCACTACAGACCCTTGTTAAAAGTCCCTGTCCAGCTTTCTTGCAGCACCCTTTAGATACTGGAAGGTGCTGTAGGGTCTCCCAGGAGCCTTTTCTTGTCCAGGCTGAACAACCCCAACTTTCAGCCCATCTTCCCAAGAGAGGTGCTCCAGCCCTCTGATCATCTTTGTGACCTTGCTCTGGACTAATATAGAACCACATCATTTTTGCTAACCCCTTGTGCTGCTTTTATCCTTTCAGAAAACCTGGTGCAGTTTTGTTTCTTCTATATAAAATATTTCTAAAAACTGAATCGAGCAGACCAGGAAGCATTTACAGATTTAATAATGTTGGGTGGGGTTTTTTCCTTTTTTTTTTTTTTCTTTCTTTTTTCTTTTTTTCTACTCTCTGGGAGAATTCAATTATACTTTTGTATTTTGTAACATTAAGAAGAGTTACAAAACATACCAAACTGGTCTCAGGCTTAGATATTAAATGAGTCAGAAGGCAGACTTCATCCCAAACACCAAATTGCTGGGACTTTTTTCATGTTCTGATAGAATAGATTATTTCAATATTGTAACACTAGATGTCATCACATCATGGTCCAACATGGTGAAACTATATTTAGGCTTTTACCAGGATACAGATGAGTGAATAATTCAAAATGAATAATTTATGTACTGGATTTTGCTGCCATTTTTTTCTTTTTTTTTTTTTTTTCATGAAATATTCAAAAGCAGATTACAAGGCTCTCTTAAGTATTCCCTACCTGAAATTATTTACAAGTTTCTATCCATTTTGCATCCTAAAAAATGAATTTTAACTGCTCATTTTGAACTTCAAATTCACAATTAGTAATTTATTAGAATGTTACTTCTGTTTACGCTTTATTAAACAGCAATGTAAAGTGACAAACTGAAAAACAAAGGGAAAATAAGCACTAACAAAAATTCCAATCTGTTGCTAAATCAATATCTCCAGTAAAAAAAATGGGTAAAGTTTTAAATTTATCTAAAAAATATTCAAACAAATTTAAATATAAAAAATGTGTTTATTTATGGTAATTATTAATCTTTCTGTAAAATGATCTTTAAAAAACAAAGTGTTTTCCTTGAAATCATTTTCAAACAGCATAGTAACAAGCATAGATTTTGACCAATAAATTATGAGTTTTTAAAAATTATTACTGCCCAATTATGCACTTCTCAATACAATTGGATTCCACAATTAATGCTTTCTTGCATAGATATTTGTGGAACTTATTTAGAAAGTACCTTGCTTATACTGGGCCTTTTACTGAGCTGCTGTAAATTCAGATTTTTTCCTTGTAGTTTGATTGCTGATAATGTGAGAAGCGCAGTGTACTTTATGAATTATTTCTTGTTTTGATCTCAGGTCATATCACAGATGTTCTCTCTGAAACAGCTGCTGTAAGGTCTAGCAGCTCCCTTCTTTAAAAATGTTACTGATGTCATTCTTTTAGATTCAGAATACAGGATATCTACTCTGTTTAAGAATGGTAAAATTGTTATTTCTTTCAAACTCTCTGCCACTCAGTGCCAAAGTTTTCTGTGTTCCAAAAGCACAGGGAATCTCCAGGGACTTTCAGCTACCTCCTACCTCTTTACAGTCTTCCTCCCTTTTCTCCTCTCTTGTGTTCTTGCACATTACTCCAAAAGGAAAAACCCCTTATCTCCACAAATTTAGTCAAATGCAAACATAAAAACTGTTGATGCCAGTAAAACAAAAATCAGAAGGAAAATGTACAAGATTGTAGCAACATCTACTTTTAAAGCAGCTATAACTTCTTCCTTTCAGTTTTTTAGGTTATCAAGTAATTGGGACTTCTGAAATGAATTTGTAAATGCAAAAAGGGCCATTGAATTCAGTACCTTATCTGATGAGTCTTTAACACAAAATGTAGTGCCAGTGTGAGCAAAGGAAACTGAAACTTTTATTAATACCCCTCAGACTATAGAGCAAGGCTTACTTATGTTTTTCTACTGATAACCCAATTAGTATCAGATTTTGTTCTGCAAAACAAAAGGTTGAGAATAATCCCTGTCTAGACTAGACCACGAGGACTCAGCTGCTCTCCAGTCAGGCCCTACATTTTTGGATGACTGGTCTACCAACTTCTAAAAACTAATTAAACTTTTTTCTTGAGGACAGGAGGAAAAAGTTCAGATCATGAACCCCAGTTTCACTGATAATATCACAGCAGCAAAATCAAGGCATCATGCTCTTGTTAGGCTTTCCCATTGGTCATTTCCTTCTCATGTATTCCAACACTAAGGTCTACTACCACTTTTAAGATGATTAGATTAGGATGCACAGAAACAATACAGCACACTCTGGATATTTTTCTGGGTTTTAGCATGCCCACCTCATACATTTCCATTACTAGGCTGGAATTTTCTTCTTTATCACTGGCATTAGCAATTTATTCTTTTTTTTTTTTTTGTATTGTTGCTGACCAATATCCATTTGAACCTAAACCATATGTTAGATTAGACTAAATGGTTTAGTTAATCATTATTTTAGCCATTCACACTTATTGTTTTTACTGACATCATTATCTGTGATTCAAAATATGTAAATGCTTTTGACAGGTTTTGATTTTTTAAATTTTATTATGTGGATTTCTTTGCGTATTTTACATTTTTTCCTCAGGACCATCATTTCTCAGTCCTTAGTCTGGCATTTTTTTGAACTTGCACTTACTCCTAGAGTGCAACCTGATTTCTTTTGATGGAACCACAGATGCAGGGAGCTATTCCCCTGAGAAAGCTCTTAGCTCTCAAGGCCTGTTTGCATTAACTTATGATCTTGTTACCAGCCACTTCTTGGGCTGAAATCAGTGCAAGAGCAGGTTAGTGCTCATTGCTGTTGACTGCTTTCTCTGCTGTGCTGATTCCTTAATGGCTATGTTCTGTGGGGGATGGCATGAGGAAGGCAGTCACCTTGAAGAACACTAAAAATACAGAGCCTGGGGTGCTTGAAGCAGATTTTTACATGTCTTTTTGCAGCCTAGGGAGGTGTAATAGAACAATTCACTGTGATTAGCTGAATAATCTGGAACAGTGTGCAGAAGAATAATAAAAAAAGAGAGGCACACTGTTATATTGCAGCACTAAATCCAACTGTTTGCTCTTTTCATGAAAAAACTCTTCAGAAGATCTTGCAATGGCAGCTAAGGTATGGTATATATTTAATGCTAGTATTCTAATAATCTCAACTGAAAAAATGGGACTTAAGACATGAGGAAGTTCTCTGCCTCTTACTAGCATCTCCTATCAATTTAATAAACAAAATGAGAAAGAACCTAGTTATTTACAGCAGTAAGTAATAATATTCCTTTATATTTTGGTAACTTTTAAGTGCAAGAAGTGCATTTTTGTTAATTTATTTGGTATTAGAACTCAATTAATAAACATTTTATTCAAATATCAATAGAGAGTAAGTATGCTAGCAGCCTAAAGCCTTGATGATTTGACATCTGATTGCCTAAATCCAGGAGATTTGTTACTATCCAATAACTGATCATGCTTATAAATAATTAAAGAATTAAAGCATTTCAATTTCAGGGATGAAACATCATGCTCCTTTTTGAGCTTCCGGACATGAACATTTGATCCTAATCATCACATAGGAGCACAATTTCCTATATGAGGATTGGGTGTAGAAGCTGATTCTCTCACTGCTATTATAAAAAAAAGAGAAGAGAAGAGAAGAGAAGAGAAGAGAAGAGAAGAGAAGAGAAGAGAGAGATAGAGAAGATAAGAGAGAGCATAGACGAATAGAAGAGACAGAACGCTACCTAACGATACCCTAGCGATAGAGCCAGATCTCCTCGACTAGCCGCTCCTCTCCTCTCCTCTCCTCGCCTCTCCGCTCTCGCTCTCCTCGCCTCTCCTCTCCTCTCCTCGCTCTCCTCTCCTCTCCTGCTCCTCGCCTCTCCTCTCCTCTCCTCTCCTCTCCTCTCCCTCCGCTCCCGCCTATCAGCTTTTTTGACATCAGTTTGAAATTTAAACTCTGCTGCAATAGCAATTCATAACTATCTGCTATTAAACTCCCCTGGCTTTGAGCTTTGACAGATTTCTGACATGCTGGAAGACAGTCATATGAACTCTTAAAATAGTAGCTGAAAGATGAGATAAAAAGTAGAACCCAATCCTGTCATGGAAACTGAGTGGGTGCAAGGATCTAGAAGACTATTAGAAGCCCCCTCTGTCTGCAAGAGGCATTATGACACAAGCACTGACAGAGGGGAGAAAAGAATCAATCCATAGTAAGAAATTTTCACTCATGATAAAATTAAGAATGGCACTCAGATTTTATGTGTACCTCATGTATGAAATATAAAAAAATCCCCCATCTTTGCATATACAGACCTAACCCTCCAGGAGTTTCCAGCCTGATTGCATTTCATGCACTGCTTCAGCTTTACAGCCACTGTTTTAGCCAAGCAGAAAAATCCTTTTATTATGTATTTACCTATTTTCATATTGTAGGATTGAGATATCATAAAATATTTTCATAATGATTGTTTTGTCTTCCTCCTTTCAGGAAATTCAGCAGATGACAAATTTATGGATGCAGTTGTGACTTTACTACTATCTTTTAATTCATGTCTGTGATTTTAAGTATTACTTGCATATAAGGAAAACTCTTCTATATTTCAGTATTGAATCAGATCCCAACTTAAAATTATTCTTTATTATGTACATAGTGAGGAAGAGTTTACATCAATAAGGGTAAATTTTTATAGAAGTCCTCTGACATCCAAGTTATTTAATGGAAAGAAAAGAAAAGAAAGAAAGAAAAGAAAAGCAAGAAAGAAAGAAAAAGAAAGAAAGAAGAAAGAAAGAAAGAAAGAAAGAAGAAAGAAGAAAGAAAGAAAGAAAGAAAGAAAGAAAGAAAGAAAGAAAGAAAGAAAGAAGAGAAAGAAATTTAATTTCGTTCAAATCCACACAGTTCACTTAGAACAGGTCTATGATGAAAACTATTTTCTAAAAATGATTTTTGAGGAAAAGATATCTTCAGCTATTTTTAATCTTTTAGATCAATTTTAAATGCCTATAAAATACGTCACCATGATTGCAAATATTTCCAGCTCACCCTGTGTGTATTGAGTTGCTCATTAACATACACTTATAAGTTATTGTTATTTTATTTTCTTTTTAATAAATTCATTTTTCTCTTCACCTGAACAGTAAAGTGTGTAGTCTTTGGGACACCTTTCTTTGCATGAAACTTGCTCACCAAGTCAAAAAGGCCAGAACTGATCATACATCATGTATACACAAGTCAGGCAGATGTATGCAAAGTGAACAGTTAGAATTGTATTAAAGTAGTACCATTTTTACCATGTATTTATATACCTACATTAATCCATCTTTTTCTAGGCAATAAACCAGTTAGTTGATAAAATGCAATGGAAAAAACTGTGTGATGCTATTTAAATGTCCAATTGTTAAGAACCACAGAGAATTCACCATCATGCCATGCATGTGGTGTCCATGGGGAGAGCATCTCTCTTTTGACCTCCTCAGGCACCACTGTGGTGGTTTTGAAGTGTCCTGACAGAGCTCAGGCAGCAACCAACCTTCAGGAATCTTTTCCTCTGAGTTCAAGGCTTCTCATCCATGTAGACAGAATGGAGCACACTGTTAGACTGTTTGGAGAAAATAAATTTCTAATCTATGAATGACACAGAGCGAAAACATATTGGTCCTTGTCTCAAAACTTGTGTAACTCCTGTTTTAGTTACCTATATCAATTTTTTTACCTGTTTCTAATGTGGTAATTGAGTCTAGCCCACCCTAATTATGACAGTATCAACAAACATTCATCATTTTCTACATTTCATTAGGATCTCTGGAAAACCTTTCACTACATCTTTGAGAGTCAGCATATAGCTCATTTCATTAATGAGATATCTGTATATTTGCTACCAATAAGATGGGTTGATATGCACTGGAACAAGATAATATTGGCTGCTATCCATATATTTTAAACTGTTTGGTAGGGGTTTGCTTTTTATTTTCATTCTTGTGATTTTCTCACAGACCTTTCTCCACATGGAACTAGAAACAGAGCTAAGATTTCTGCATGGCTCACATCAGAAATGTGTGAGAATACACTGCAGCAGTGAGGAATTTAGACTACTGTTGTGGCTGTAGTGTGGACCAGAATGAGCAAGCAGGCTAAATACACAAAAAAGATTTTGAGAAGAAAAACTTAAACACAGCTTTTAAAAAAGAACAAAATTATATGCTCCATAATTTCTTGTTATTTTTCCTATTCTCTATTTCTTTTCCCATTTCCTGATTTTGTTTTAAACCTTTTTTCCACTGTGAGGCTGGGGAAACACTTAAATGTGTTGAAAATTCAGGATGGAAGTCTTAACAATATAACTAACAAACACTAACATTTTCCTTTAAGGGGACTGTGTTTTATCTTTGCTTCCAGGAAAAAAACAAAACAAAACAAAACCAAAACCAACAATTGTTCAAGCCTGCTCTTTCATCTCTAATCATACTTTATACCAACAGTGTGTCAACTTACACCAAGAATAAATGAAATATAGAGAAGAAAAAATGAGAATAGGTCACTTGAAGAAAGTGAGGCTCATCCCCTTTTGGATGCTTTTGCTCAAAAGCAAATTTATTTTCACTCTTGCATAATGGGTGTAAGATCTGATAACACGTTTTAGTATAATGTCATGTTCTGGAGCTCATTTTCTATTTCTCACTTCTTAGACATTTTCTTTCTGGGCCTGCCTGTCATGTTTGGGATTGTTTTGTGGCCAAAAAAGTAGATCCAGTAGTGTCCAAGGCTGTTGTACCCACGCTGCACTTGTGCCCTAGCTCCATCTTTACAACTAGGCCAACTGCCTGATGAGGTGGCAATAATGCCATCACTTTACAATGAAATTTACTGCTACATTAATGAAACTAAAAAAGATATCAACTAACAGTGTTTTTGTCCTTCTGTTTGCCAGATAATAGTGAGGCACAGTTTATGAACTCTGTGGGAGCACACACTGCAGAGCAGTGCCTTGCACAGCTCGCACAGAGCCGTGTTGTCTGTTGGTGTAATCACCATGCCAGACTTAATTAAACTCAAAATGACATTTTCTGGATAAGGCTATTGCAAAGTTTTATAAAGAAGAGCAAACTGTATCTGATCAGAAAACCTCTTGCCCAAAATGTCTTCCTGTACATAAGGTCAGACCTGGCTCACTTTTCAGAAGCAAAGTAAATGTAATTTTCCCTTTTAGCTATTAAAAAATGCAATCTGTGTAAATTGAATAACAATATGAAGACAACTATAATTCAAGAATGTTGTATTCTTAGCTTACCCTTTGTCCTGACATGATGGCAGACTATGGTTTGGGCATTTCAAATGCACAAGCTTGGTGGGAGATTTTAATATTTTAAGACATAAAATCATTAATTTTGCAGAAAGTCAAGGCAGAAGGGAAATTATCAGTTAAAAAAAATTGTAGCAGTGTCTGTGCGAAAAAAACTACTGGGCATTTGCTCTTCCACCCTGTCAGTTTGATTGTTCATCAATTGTCTGGGAAGCTTGTACTGGTGCAAGAAAGGGACTTTGTAAGAGACTACAAAGAGCAAGAATGTGAGTAAGCAGTGCTTGGATTATAGTCTGGGCTGGCAATGCATGCTAAAACAGAAAATGTGGTATTCATATATCTTCATGTATATACATGTGTTAATAGAGAAGTAGGGGAAAAAAACTCCTACTTACTTATGTTGTTCTACAGTAGAAATAGTATGGTTTAAAGTCTTAAAAATTCCTTACAATTTTTATTGAAAATAATTTCAGAGAAGACAGTAGGGACTTCAAGGGTAGCATTATTTTTAAAGTGCAACCAGGCAAAAATCAGATAAATTTGTTTACTGCAACACTACCTTTAAGCTTATTAACTAGCTTCCAAATATAGCAAACAAACAAACAAACAAAAAAAAAAAACTGGAACAAACTTAGTAATATATTATGACTAAAAAAGTCTAAAATCAATTTATCAAACCCTCACCAGACAGCAGAAATGTTGATTCAAGTGAAATGGATTCTGCTAAGTAGTATGAGGGACATACATGGATTTTGCAGATGGCCTGGCAAATGAGGAGCAAATTGGCTATGCTGAAATGAAATCTATCTTAAATATAATTATGCTATTGATAAACACCAATCCTGAAATAGATTATAATGCAGTCATCCATTGCAAGATATTTACTCTGTAGCAATGTTTTATTCTAAAAATAATCATTTTAAGAGCTGATTCCACAAATTTTATCTCCTAATAATTGTAAGTGTTTCACTACCCAGTCATGGAAGGTCATTTTGACAGTAAGCATTTTTTAAAATTTTTTATTTTATTTCCTCATAAGACAACAAACAAACAAACCCATAGGAAATTCGATGTGTGTGACTTCCACAGATTATAGTTTGCACTATAATGTCCTGATTATTTCACAAAAATGTCTATTTCCCAGCATTTGCTTTACAAAAAAATATTGCTTCCCAAGTTGCACAAGCCTCGTATGTACTTTTTACATGGCAGACAACAGTCACAATCAAAAGATTTGATATTAGGTAACTAAAATGATTATTAATGAACCAGTCCTAATGTTCTAATTCAATATCTTTATGGACAATATTCAGCTTAAACATTTTTTGCAAACTGTTGGATTTAACATGACACAATCCATGATGGTAGGGCAGCTAAGTTCATTGTGTTCTTTCTCACTTCCCAGTTAGGAGAGGGAATAATTAAAAAAACAGATACATCAGTCTTTGGTAGGTGATCTGCCTGGCTGAAACTGGATGCTGAGTCTTCTGGACTGCAGATATTTTCTTGTTGGTAACATCTTACAAACAAGACAAGGGCTCTCAGCCTTTACCTAATCTTTTATGGTCATTCTTTACGTTTCATTTTTCCAGGTGCCCCTTTTACAGATTTCTGAGTTTGTATAAGCTTTTACTTCTATAAAAGTTAATAATAAACTGCTTAAAATACATGGAACTGAAGATTTACAAATGTTTCTGAAGTTATGTAAGTGCTAATTCATTTTTATAGCATATGTAATAATTTTTACCAATAACAACAATCTAAACTCTGTATTTCTCTGTAAAAAATAATGACTAAGAATTATTTTGTGTGCCTGTACAGATAATGCAGTGTAAGTCCTTGTGAACCACCTTCATAGACCTTCAAGAGGATATGTTGGTATCAAAAGAGTTGCTTTTGTAACACGAGTTTATTGATTGTCATGAAAACATGTGTGGAGGACAGTTTTAAATAATTTCAGTCAAGAGCTTTGCTCTTATTTTTGGGTTAGGCTCAAGTGCAGAGTAGAACAGAAATAAAGTTTTTTAGTGAATGTTAGTCAAGATCAGAGGTTCCAAACAAGAAAATGGCATCTGGTTGTGTCATCATCTCACCTAGTTTGGTTAAATGTATTCAGGAGAACACTTTGACACAAAATTTGCTTTTTAATATAATGGTATTTTGCTTTCATCTTACCCCAAATTTGCTTTCCTTCTGCAGCTGTTTTGCTGCTGTTGTCAAAATAGAAAATGCCTAAAATAACAGTAAAGCTAGGTATTATTTTGAAAGTGGCAATATCATTGATTGACATCTAAAATATTTTATGGAAAAGTATCTCTATAAATACAAATAGATACAAGTCATGAAAAATATGGTTCAGCTGCGTCATTTCTCTGTGTTTCTATTCTCCCCTAGAGAAAGAAATTTGGCTTTACTCTCTGGAAAGCTCAGGAACTATCTTCCATCCTGAAGTCCATCAAATTTGTAACATCCATGAAGCACAGAGGCAATACTTCTAAGGAAAAATCTGTATTCTGGTGGAAAACTTACTAATTTTTTTTTCAAACACTACACCTATATAGCTCCCATGCCCTGATCTGTTACACAGAGGGAAAGTTTTTGAGATGAAAATGTCTGACATAGTAAAGATACCTGATCAATATTTTATAGGTTTTAGTGCACTGAGAACTAAGAGGTTGCATTGGCTAAGAAGGCAAAGCTGTGACTCCCTCTCTTTGCAATATCATACCATTCTTCAGGCATTCCTTAGACCATGTGTGGCTCTGATAACCTCATCTTAATTTAAAAATCTGATATCACTGAATAAAAATTAGAGTCCAAGCTTAGATAAGGTAAGACCTCCAAAAAGCAATCAGCTAGTACATTATGTATTGTGTAAAGCTAAAGAAATCATATTCAGACATCAAGGCTGGGAAAAAATATATTAATGAATTTACAATGAGTGTGGTTGATAAAAGATTTTTAGAAGCATTACCTAAACAAACACAGAAAAAGCCTACTGATCCTTTTTATTTGAATATGGATTTAATATTTGATAAGGTGTTAACTGATGTCAATATTTTGGTATGTGTTTGGACACAGCTCAGTACAGAAATTCTGGGTTTGTCCATCACCTATAGCCAAAGATATTATGCTCTTCAGGAGTCTTGGCTGTCTCAGCATTTCTACAATTCAGTGCTTGTGTCATTTCATTCTTCAAATATACAGCATGAGAACAAAGTGGGAAAAAATTAATAGGGACTCAAAGAATCTTAAGTTGTCCATGAATAAGTAAAGTGGGAAATTAGTGGAATTCTCATAAGCATCAGAGGGTAAAGCTCTAAATGGTTTCACAAAGGCAGCAGTAAGAGAATATGATAACCAGTTTTAAGATGTAACCACAAAAATTGCTGAACAGGGATGTTTGGAGTGATTATTTAGATGAGATGACTCTAGACAATCCTTTAATTATCTTAGGAGAAAAAATTGCAAATAGTTCATTTCTCTTTGTTTAAAGTCTTAAAGAAATAATTAGATAAAATGCATACCCAGCAAACTTTTATGACTAAATAAAGTGGACAGACTTTTTTTATATTGGATACTTTTTCTTAGACAAAATGCAAATTCATGATCTGAACAGCTGCATGAAAAATATATTTTTGAATATATATTAAGCCTATAATTATTAGTTAATTATAGGCTTATGTAATATATATGTGTGTGTGTGTGTGTGTGTGTGTGTGGTGTATATTATGGGCCTTATATATTATGTATATGACTTGTATATGAAGCATGAATTTATATGTAGGGAGACATGTAACTGAGCAGTAAAGTTCAGGTAATACAAGAGGAAAGTTACCTTACTGTGAAGTCTCCTTGCTCATGATATTTTGTTATCTTTTGACAACTTCTCAGCCCCCCTTTCCCAATCTCTGGCTGCAGAGGTTAAGTGATAAGGCAGGCCATCCACTGCTTTTCTTCAGCTACTTTTATTTTTAAAGCAGTGTCGATTACTGGAGATGTGGGTTGTGCATGTGTGAAACACAAAGGAGAGAATTTTGTGCATAGATTTAGCTTCTTGCTGCTTTATTTTATTTTACCCCTTTGTGTGTGTTCCTATAGGATCACTAAAGGGATTTTAGGCTATGTCTGTCAAAGAAATTTATATTTCTAGAGAGGATGCTAGATATAAGAAATAACTAGAATCTTAGAAAACAAAATTGAAACAGATTCATTTACAAAGAAGCAACCTAAGCTGTCAAATGGCAGCCCTCACAGATTCATCTGTGAAACATTCCTTTTGAAGTTCACCAGAGAATGAAATAATAGTCTATTGAGGGGATTGTGATTTAGCCAAGGGTGTGTTGCCCTGCTGGTGGCTGACATCTGATAAGCAGTAAAACTTCACTACACTTCAAGTTCTGGGTTCTTACTTTCAGTCTGATGAGGTCATCCCACAGCCAAGACACTTCATATTTCTCTTCTCTGATACTCTCAGACTTAAAAGCTGCAAGATTTGTTCTTAATGTCTTAATCCTAGAAATAAAATTTTTGGGGAGGATGTGTAAGTGTAACACATAAGAAAGAGTTTTAATTTCATGTAATTTTTTGACCAGTCTGTTCTTGCTTTTTGTCAGGGTGAGGAAAAATGATTTATGCGTTTACACTACAATCAAAAACATTTTCATCACTTGTGTAATACAGTTTTAACTTGATAAACTTGCAGAAGAACATACCTTTCAGTGAAAAAGTTAGTAACTTTAACCAAGATGTCAGCTGAAATGTCAAAAAGAAAGTCAATATATCTCCTTTAAAATAACATTGATTTACCTTTTCCATTAAGTGAATTGGAAAAAATTTATCATTCAGAATAAAAAGGGATTCAGTTCTATCAGTCAAGGGTCTAAAACCAAAATATGATCCAATTTTGGCTTTGTAATTAGTGAAAAAAATTAAAATTGAGGGTTTGCTCCACTTGAGCATGGTACCCTAAGACTCATGTCTGAAGCTATCCAGAAAGCTTTAATCCTAGCCTCTTTTGGTCATCCCTGCAGGACATTTACACAGTGTTTGTATCCCTGTAGAAATCTTTTCTTCTTGTCTGAAGTGGTAAAAGTATCAAATATGTGATCATTAAAAGATATAAATACAAAAATGGAGGCGCTTGATGGAATATGAATTGCTGCTGTTGTAAGACACTGGAAATCAGGTCATGTCAAGCTACACAAAAAAGGTGACCTGTGGGTAGATCTGTCAAATGCTTTAGGCGCATTCAGTTCCTGAATACAGGGGTACTCTGGTATAGAAAAAAAATCTTCATTAGACTCTACAACTTCAACCTCAGCAGTTACCATTGTAAGGAATAAGAATTTTATCATTCTATGTTGTTTGCATAATAAAACTGAAAGTTGCATTCAAGGAGTCAGTGAACACTTCTTGGGAGATAGGTTATCACATAAGATGAGCTCTTGAACAATTTTGATGCTAAAATTTCTGTGAATGTTAACTAGCTTAGGCTTTTCCATCCCCCCCTTATCTTCCTCTCAAACATATACCCTGTTGGTATGCTTTCTCTCCATGGAGAAATACATGTTTATGCTAAGTAAAAAATTAAACCACCTGGTGTAAAAATAATTGTTGAAAGAGCTGTCAATTTATTTCCCACTGCATTCTAGTGAGACAAAAGTAAAGCACTGATAAAATAACACTGCCTCCTGCAGATATGAAAACAATTTCTCTGGGAATAGGTTCTGTCATAGCACAAAGATAAAATCTTTCATATCGTGAAAAATAGGCCCTTTTTCTCTTTTGTTTATTTGCTGATATCCTGTTTCCAGGCAAAAAGACGCAAAGTTCTGCTAAATAGACTGGCCTATACTTAAAAAAAAAAAAAACTTCATTGATTTTGTGTTTTGGCTTGACTGAATGTTTTTACTTGTTGATTGTTTGGTTTGGCTTTTTTTTTTTTTTATGTGGGCATTTTTCAACTTTTAGGTGGCATTTATCAAGCTTCAATCCAGCTTGTCTAAGATTTTTATCTTCAACTTTAAAAACTAGTCTCAAGACTGAAGGTTGCATATTTTTGGTCTGAACGTTTCATCTTGGAATGCAGATGATCATGTCATTAAAATTAAGGGCTTTTTGTGCCCATTTCACATGAAATGTGTCATTTATAATTTAACATATTGATGAGACACATCTTGTTCACTGATCTAGATATTTTCCTGCTCTAGGAAAGCTTCTTAACAATAAATTAATTAATATAGGTAGCAAGTGTAAATATATAGTCATATCTGCTAAGATGTGTTTGAGTAACAAAATTATTCCAGGAAACAAACAAGTTAAATTTTAACAAATATGACAGTAGGTAATCTGCACTTTCACAAATGGAAGCAAACATAGAAAAGTGGGTAGCGGGAAATGCTTGGGGAGTAGTTCATGAATAAGTACCATGGAAAGTGTCACACCTTCCATATCACTGATCCTTTTTTTAAACCCGATTTCTCATTCCTGAACATTTGCTGCAAAAAAAAAAAATCGGCAAGTATCTCTTTTAAAAATTTAAAGACCTTATAAACTTTATGAGAAATGATAAAAATAAACAGCGTCTGTTAAAGACAAACAAATATTTGTCAATGTGAGTAGTAAAACTTGAATGAATAGCAGTCTAAGTTTATAATTAGGAGCCAGAAGTACTAGATGGAACCCAGATTAATCCTTATTTCACCAATTCTGATTTATCTCTTTTGAAGAGAATGTTTTGTTTTAAATACAATCAGACCTTTATTCAGCCTCATGTAACAGCTGCTGAAGTGATCAGAATTCAAATTCTTACAATGACCAAATGATTAAACAAAGTCACCTCAAGAGTTCCTCTGAAATGCTGCTTACTTTTTTGATGGGATACTTTAGATAACAGCTCTTTTTCCTTCCCTTTGTAAATTTTGTATTTCAATGGAGTTCAGAGCCTTAAACAAAAATTTTGGGAATACAGGGAACAAAGAGAAGGTGAAGAACTTGCTATCCAGGTGATATTCCTGCCTGGTGTTACTGCAAGGTCTTGTATATTCCATCCAGATTCCAGTACATGCCCTGTATTCTCTTTATTGGATTTCAGGCTGCTTTTTTTTGAAACTTACATGTTCTACTCTTATTAGATCAGTGGAAGAGCTGAAGAAGACATTGGCAATGATGTATCAACTTCACTTTTAAGGATGATATTAAGGTCTGGAGGACCACTGACCTTCCCTATGTCACTTTTTGGGTTATTTCATTTCCAAGAGATTCGTTACAAACCTCACTATTGTGTTGGGATCTTCCACAAGCTAAGTAAGATATTTCCTTGGGTTTTAGATGTTATTCTATTCACTCAGCACTCAACTATTTCATTGGTAGCAGGGAATTGCCAGGACAGGAAAGCACACTTTCAATCCCTTCTTTAAAGCAGATCTTTATTTTTAATAGTACCTTCTCTGTTTATGCTAGTATTTGTACTTTACAAACTATTTGTATTTACTGCCCAGTTAAAGGGTACTAGGAGAGTTTACAGGCTTCTAAATAAATGCATTTAGTTCATGCTCTGCAGAACACTAAAGCACCTACTTAATGCTAAGTAGCATTACCTACATGACCACATTTAAAGACTCATAAAATTTGAATATGTCTACAGCTGTCTTGTTGTATCAACGCCCTAATTCAGTTTGGAATGTACATAACTACTCTCTATAGCAATGTGTTGTTGATGACATACACAGAAAATTTGATCCTCAAATGAAACCTCTTCAAATGGTCCAGCCTGTCAAACAGCACTAGTGAAATCAGGAAGCCATATGATGGATATCAGCTGAGAACCTGGTCCAGGAAAAACAGACAATCAAACTACAAAGTTATAGTTCATAACTAACTAATTCTAGAAACTAAGGACCATAAGAGTAGTGATTCTTATATGTACATCTGGGGATGAATAAGAATGAAATAGTAAATCATCTGGAAACATTTTTGTGGAAAGTGCTTACTAAGGAAAAATGAGGTTTACAGTAAGTCAGGCAGAAAATAAATATACGTCAAAAGACACACATGAGTAGGTAAACAGCCTATTTTGGGTTTAGAATTTTTAGAACTAATCCTAAAACTGTGAAGTCCCTCTAAAGCCATTGATTATAAAAAAAAAATTTCTTTGATTCAGGCATATTTTTTTCACTATTTCCTTACTGTGCTTTTACTTCTAACTTTAAAAAAAAGATATGTGCTACAAGTTGGAAGCATGTGCTGAAACACCTAAACCAAGTTATGAAAACTAGGTATCTCTGCAGCTTCTCAAGTTATAACCCCTTTCCCTCCTTTTGCCCCATCACAAAATTCATACCAGCTTTATGAGAGTAACCCTTCAGACTGAAGAGACAGCCAGCTATGGCAGGGAGTAATCTGGGGTGGTACACAGTGGTGTCCAGCAGAATGTTAGGCATTTTTGGAAAGCCTTCTTGGGCTCCAGCTGCCATTTCAGAAGGAGATAGCACTCCTCTTGGTCTGTGCCATAACTTCCAGCAGTGTGATATCTCAGACAGCATCAGGAGCATGTACACTACTGCCTTGTTAGATAAGAGTTAAAAATTAATCTCAAAGTTTAAGACCTTCCTATAAAACTGCTTTAATGCTGATCATGCAAGGTGTAATTGAAAAAAAATTAGCAGAACATCTGGTTCAACATCTAAGGAAATATTTGCAGACTTCAAACTACATAGGGGTTCTATATTAAAATTAATACCTCAGCCATTACTGGTAGTCAGTCAAGATTATATTTAATAAAGAAATGCATCCCTCCTACAGAAAATGGACTGAAACCACTATAAAATTATCTGCATTTGGATAGAGTAGCAGATAGCTCTAAGTAAATGTTCATCTGAAACAACAGAATGTTCATCTGAAACAAGAGATGGTAATGCACAGAAAAAAGGTATTAGTGCTCCTGAACTCCCCATCAGTGCATCCACCCATGACTTGAATGTGTCAGCTTGCTTTGCTCTGAGAGACTGAATCAATTTATATCTGTAACTTTAGAAGTGGGATTAGCATAGTTTAATCTTTTAATATAGCAGGATTATAACACTCCCTTCAAGTTCAACAGTGTAAATTATTTTTTTTTTCTTTTCTATTTCCTATGTCTTTTTCTTTTTGCCTTTGGAAGTACAAGACAAGATACATGATTTATCAGAGTGGAATTTATTTTTTCTCAAAATATCCTAACATACCATCTACATATGATACTACTAAAAGTGGGTTCAAAGGGCTAACTCTGCTAATGAACTTGAAGAGAAAGTAATGTTGGCCACTAAGACAGGGAGGAAAAAAAATGTATCTTGTGGGAGCTTTAAGGTAGGATTAGCTACAGTTTTTACAGTGGGGACTACACCTATAATGACCTTAGTAAGAAAGAGTGAATAATTCATTATCTATGTCTTTCACTGGTGATTAATTTTTTTTTGTCAGAAGAAATTTATGCTTTTCAAACCATATAATTAAAACAACAGAAGCTTTGACCACAAAGCTGTAATTGGATGATACTGGTTTTGATAGCAATATATTTAGAAATCTAAAAGAAATAAGGTATTACAATTTTATCTTTACACATACATGCAAATAATGAAAGAGCAATAGCAATTATGATATAGTTCATAAAGATTTGCCTTGGAATAGAAGGTAATACCTATGGTAATAATAAACATGAAATCTGCCAGTGAAGTAATATGTAAAAAAAAATACATTAATAGCAACCTAAAGGATGTAACAAGATCCTTAAAATTCCTAATCAGCCCAGGTTGCATAGTTTAATACTCCCATTTTAAGACACAGTAAATTTGTGTTCCAGGAGCTTCAGATGCAAGACTTGGAAATAGTTACCATAAAATCTTATGTTATGGAATTTGTGCCTAAGTTTAAATTGGTGGGAAAATTCATTTTTTTCTTTCTGTCTTTTGTAGCTGCAGTAGGGTTTTTTTCTGGATGGAGCTGGACAAGCCATTCCCCTGCAAGAAGACAAGCAGAACAATTTCCTGGGAAAAGGCTCAGCTAACAGTTAAAATCATTCAGGATTCATCTTTAATGGTGAAATGAGAGAAATAACTCCAAAGGACAATTATTTTTCATGTATCTCCAACATCTATCTTTATTTATCTTTAATGTGCTAACTGGCCATCTAGAGGTGTCTATCTCAGCAGTGACTTTACAGAGAGCTGGCATTGCCAGGATGCATCCCTGAGGACAGCCAAAGGGAAGAGAAAAGGAAATCTCACTATGGGGCTCACTTGGGTGCCTTCAGATGCCTGAAACTAGTCATGAGACTCAATCTAGTCTTCACTCAAAAGTAATTTTAATTCACCAAAACACAATGCCACTATTTTTGCCATGCTGTTTCAGCCTGACTTTGGTAGCTTAATGCATTTATACAATAAAAAATTAACTTCGTTCACAGAACTTTAAATAGTTTTATTTTGTCTTACAGAATAATTAGGTGTCAGGCAAATTGAAAAGACAAATTTCCCTCTGTGTTCAAACATTTTATTGTCTCTAGGTAACTAGCAAGGAAGCTGTAAAAAACTATAGTTTTTCCAGTTTTCTCATGAACTCCAAAGTCTTTTGAATTTGCAAGATTCTCCTATGCTTACTAGTTGAAACATTGGGATTAGTTCAACAGTGTTGTCTGCAGAGTCTAAGGATACTTGGATGCATTAACACTGAATAAATACAGGAAGAGCTATTAAAAGTAATTTAAAGTAAAATGAGAATTAGGTCAATAATTTGTTATAGACTGAAATCTCCCATAGAAAAAGGGAGATATTTTCATATGGCAGGGTGAATATATATATATGGGTGTGCGTGTGTGTGTGTGTGTGTGTGTGTTTATATGTATATATGAGACAAAAATTTGCAAGAGCTACTAAGGAAAAAAAAAAAAAGATAAGAGCTTTAATGTATTTCAATATTCAGATGCATCCATCCTATTACCAGAATGTACCAGCTGGCTTTCAGCAGTGGCACATAGTTATTTAAAAAGAAAATACTGTGAAATGAAGGACCAATGGAAGCTCATCTTTTTCAATTAACTGTCAAAAGGATCATAAAATCAACTATAATATATATTCATTTTTCTAATTTATAAAGACAAACCAAGATGAAAAACATACCCAAATAAAACTCAGCATGCATTGACTTATCACTTGTACTTATCAGAAGGGAATATCACAAATATTCATTAAAATTCAACTCTAGGGATGAACATAAAGACATGCAATAATCAGATAAGATGCTGTGAAGTGGTAGTAGCATTTTCATATGCGAGGACAGCAAATTGTAAGAGACCAATTATTAGTCACACGAGGACAAACATTAATGAGTTAAATGGTTTACTGTTCTGAGTAGTACTGAGTACTTACTAAAATTATGAACCATCAAAATAATGCATGGAAATCTGACAAGAATGTGAGATAAGCAAATCTTCTTTTTGCCCCTTTCATGTAGCCTATTGCCATTAACACATAAATTAATAATATACCTGGGTAATTTCAGTCCATGTCATTAATCACTGTAGACCCTTATGCATGCTTGGCTTCCTTCCAAAAAGCCAGGAGAGCAAGTACATTTCATAGTCTATTTGCCCAAACACCATTAAGACAGCAAAAATACTTCACCCCACATGCTGTGAAAAAGCTAAATTTTAAAGGAGTTCATCCCTAACAGGGAGCTTCTTTCTTCCTAGCTCTTCTCACTCCATACATTTGTGTGAGTACACAACATTGAGAGCAACATGAAATTGCCAGTGCAGATAAGGTAGTTCTGACAGTTCTCACTATGCTTTTAAAATTCATAAGAATCTTAAACCATGAGTCAGAAGAGCAGAAGCTGTTTCTCCTCAGCCTCTGGAGTCATCTGATAAAGCAGTGAAAGTGAAAGGTTTAAATATCATGATCTCAGGATCCTTGCAAGTATCAGCTGCTATTGTTGTTTACACATCTTCCTAATACAGCAGTATTCATTGGAATAATTAATAAGCAAAAATCCTCTTACAGCGCAGACTTTCTTTATGGTATTTCTGCTTAATAGATGTCCATCATAACTCTTCATAATCTGAATAGATAAAGCTTCCTCCCATCTCTATTTCCTTCCTCTCCATTCACACCAAAGCCAGGTTTGAGTGGGATGGATCCCTATCACCAGGCAGCATTTCTGAGGATGTCACTCATGAGCGTGCAGCCACAGCTCTCTGGCACTGCTTCACAATAAAAGATTTTTGTTGCTACACACTTCCAGCTATTGTTGCATTTCCAAAGATTATCAGAAATAACAGGAGGCCATCAAAAAACATGTCAGGCAAGCCTGAAAATTTAGTCAGCATTCATAGGAGATTATTCTCCATTTCTTGGTCTTTGCAAAGTACCTCTCTCATCATTTCAAAATGCTCCTGAGTGTTTGAAGAACAATAATTTACCAGAAAGGCGCCAAGTTGCTGTAAAAATCTTACAAGTTAGCTTCATGGCAAGCATGCATCACATCTCAGCCATCCTCAAAAAAGAAAATATGAGTCAGCGTGTGTCAGCAATCAGACATATTTTTCTGTCAAGCAGATAAATGTCTGACATCTTTCTGTCACTCCTGACAATTTTATCAATTTTCTGGGGCTCTGTTTATCTGCTGTGATCCTAAAATTCCTGCAGGCCATTGTGGAAAACCACAGATCCTGCTGCTGCTTTAGGCTGACCTACATTCCCCAAAAGATTAGGCAGCCCAAAATACCATCTTTAACTTTCTGGGACACTTCTGAACAACAATAAGCTTCACGAGGAGGAAAACACATTAACACAAGCTCCAATTTGCATCAGTTTTCTCTCCTGGCAGAGCCTCTGAAGTAGCAGTGTCACTGAGGGGCTGGCACTGCTCTCAGATCTTCTGTGAGTGGTGTTTGACTGGTGATCGCTTGCCTTTTAACTTCTTTAGAAAACAGCAGCAAAGCAATCCTGTCAGTGCTGTTTTATTTACCCCAAAGAGGGGGCATGTGGCCTCTCAGTAAAAAAAACCCCACAAACAAAAATCCTAATTAGATAATGATTAAAGTCTAGAGGACACATCACCTCCTCTGTGCAAAATAGGTGCTGGGAAACAAAAGATTCTCGCAACGTAGGCTCTGCTTGCTTCAGCTCACCAAACACTGCATTCAGGTACACAATGTTCACTATCAATGCAACTAAAGAAAAAAATGCTGGATGGGAGTCCCTGAACCTCATTTGTGGGAATAAACTGTGTCCTTTCTAGGGGGTGCTTGCTGAGGGTATGGGCTGGGGATTCTGCTCCAGACTCATAGGTATGCACATTATACATTAAGTGTATAGAATGTGGGTCTACCTGTGTAACTGGGTGCCAGAGGTCCTTGCCTGGTCATGGAGATCTACTCAAGCTAGTGGGGGAAGCTACAAGGCCACCTAGGCCCACTGAGCTCTGCCTCAAGTAAACACCTGCATTAAGCCAACTAAACAGCTCTCCATTCGTCATATTGCCATGTTTTACACTCAGAATTTTTGAAATAAATTTTTCTTCAAACAAAAAGCCTTTTCTTAATGTGGCAAATTTTGAGAAATTTTGGTGATGATGTGCAGACATGGTGATACAAAAAAGGAAAAAGAAGGAAAATTTATGAAGTTGTGACATTTGAAAATTATTTCTCATCTGTGCAAGTTAAAGGGAACCAAGTACAACATGTGTTATAAGGAGACTGTTTCAGTACGTGGTACCTTTCCTAGTCTTTTGTGTAAAACATTGTGACTAAAAGCAGAAAAAGAGTGTGTTAATAACATTCACAATAATACTTACATCAAGTTTGCAGATCTTCCTTCACAATACCCTAGTATAATCATATCTGTGCAGAAATATAAATGAAAGTGGTACCAATAGTGGAACATGGCATAGAAACACTTTATGGGTGAGTGACAGCAGACAGGAATTTGGAACACTGTGATGGCTGTCCCACCTGAAATTGACTTTCTCTGCCTTCTTCATGAGCACCTCTAACAGCAAACCCCAAACAGGGAACCAAGCCAAGCACAACATCAGATCCTAATCAGTGGCAAATCCTCTAACAGGGTGCTAGCCACAAAACTAGGCTGAGGTGTAAATAACCGGGGATGATATTCATTCTTGCTTCAGTGGTGTCAGGTATTAATGCCTACTTACCTTTTGTCCCAGTTTTATGTTTTTCACTTGATTTATGAATCCCAGTCTTAGTGCCCTGTTGTTTCAGCACAAAAGAATCTGAAGTGAAAAAGGAATTGCCAGAGAAACTCCAATGATCCTAGGTAATCCTGCAATGCTTTGGTGACTTCAAGATGCTTAGACTTCAAGACATTATAATCTGACCAGGTTTGAACAACTTTTAGGCTTTTGCCCCTGTCATGAATGAAATGAGCCCTAAACAGTACTGTCACAGTCTCCTAAATATTTTTTTTACAGATACAGAGGTTAGTCACAATGAAAGAAGAAATATTCAATTCTCATAGTTTACCAAATCAAGAGTGAAGAGGCTTTTAATTTATTAGAGATATAAAATTGCTACCAACCAGTAAACTATATATTCAAAATTCAATAGCAGTAACACAAGCAAACCCCAGTATTAGATGCTCAAAAATGTTAATAAACAGCTACACATTTCTAAAAACCTTTCTGCTATTAACTCCCAGAGCCTTACACACCCACACCCCTGCTTAGAGAGGTACATTCCATGCAAACAAAATTGTCCACACCACTGTGTGTCACACACATGTTCCCATTTTTGGGACCATGATGTTCTGTGAGAGATGTGGCTTACTCTTTGATAAAACAATAATCAGACAAAGCAAAAGACTGCAATATAGATGATTCAGCAAAGACCCATCAGCATTTAAAGAGGGCTGACAGTAGGAGGCCTTATAAATTTGTTATAGGAGACTTAATTTGAACAGGGCCTGAAATTGTAACGGTGAGGTGGGGCACAGTAAAGAGGACTTTAAATTTTCTAGAGGTAGGTGGGTTTTTTGTTTTTATGGTTTTTTTGCAGTGTTTTTTTTGCCTTAGAAGTCAAACTTTCATTGCTATTAAAGAAGTTACTTAAAAACTCCTGTGTTAAATCAGAATGGTCCATAAAAAGTTTCCTTTAGGCAAAATGCATTTCTTGCTACAAAGCTTATTTTGATATTTGATATTCTACTGATTTCAAAAAAGTAAAAGGGATTGCTGGGTTTGTTTCCTTTCATGCCACTCTTCTACTGGTACAGTCTCTTGTACACAATAGGGTTTTTCTGCTGGGAGAAAACTAATTTAACTCTATTGTCTAACATGATGAATCCAGCTAAAATATATTGTTTGTTGCCCACGGTTTTTAAAGTGGCTGAGATTTGCACTGTCTTACTTTGTACTCTATGTACTTTGTAAACACATGTAAGGATCAACTGAAGAAAACAGAACAAAAAATTACCTTAAGAATTATTAAATACCACTTTTATGAAAGTATTTATTATACAAATTTCCAGTAGAAAAACATTAGTCAAGGTTTCAGAAAAAGAGATGGTGTGATAGACTTATAAAGATGATGAATTACAGTAATACCTCAATTTACTTTGTAGATCTTATTACACTTACACAAAACTTCTATTCTCTTTCCATTCTGAAGATTCTTCAAAATCATTTTAATTATTCAGTTTGGTGATAAGAATTGAACTGAGGTTGATGATGGTAAAAATTTTGAACTGTTTAATGTCAGTCAATGCAAAGTCACACTTCAGGACCTCACTACTAGAGAATAAATCTGCCTGTAGAAGATAGAAGATGAGGTACCATAGGAAAATCCAGTACCAAAAAGATAATTAATTCATAAAACTTGCAGGGAAAATCTTCCAGTTGTGTGTTTATTGTCTTATAATATTTATTGTCAACATAGAGAGGTGGAGCAACAACACGGTAAGCAACAGCCATGGGGTAGGTTATGTTCTTACAAAGCAAAGAAAGTTTGTCTTACTGTGTTCTGAGCAGGCAGTAAAGACTTGAAGTCTCATAAACTGTTCTTTGATTGCTTTTCATTTTGTAAGGCTTTGCATTTTCTGCTGTCTTTTGGAAAAACACTCAAATATTATGAAAAGAAGGAGAGAAAAATAAATAAAGTTCAAAACGTAATCTGAAATAGACTGTGGCCATGGCATTTCTGTTCTGAGAAGCAAAATATAAAATAATAATCAAAAATAATCAAGAAGCATAGCACCCTATAGAAATTTCAGTTTTCAGATGAAAGAAGTCTACAGGTAGGTATCCAAACAAAACAAATATTTTAAAGTTCACTAAGTGTGATGAATGAGTTCTTATTATTAGATTGTGTGAGTGCCTATTTTTATATTATATAACTAATTTCACCACTGTGTTTGAAGTATGATCCTTTTTTTGAACTCAGCCTCATGAGAAATGTGCTTTTTTTAGCAGAACTGCAATTCACTAAGCAGCAGTGCAAATTCTGTAGACATATTACCTGTGTCCCGTATTAAATATAATGAGGCAACTTCACATGGTTCCAGGCCAAGACATCAGTAAACACATGGGTAAATTAAAAGCAAGACAGTTTCTGGAAAACATTCTTGAGGAAGGGATACAGCTTTAAGTTCCTCACTTCTGGGCTCTGACTTGGCATTGTGTTACTCTTTGCATTCCAAAGGCTATAGGAAAACCCATGGGACCTCCTTGCTTCCTTGGAAAGGAAAATATCACCTCCACAGAATTGCTATGCCTAAAAATAGCTTCCATTGAAAGATATGCAATGAAATGTACAAAACATATCTCACACGTATAGTTTATACATCTGCTAAAAATATTGAAATAATTCGGGTTGCCTTTGGGGACAAAACTAGAAGATTTCTAAAATCTTTCAAAGTTTACTGAGTAACAAAGCCTCTTGTAAACTGGATCAAGAAACACATACAACACTGACTAAAATTCACATTTTCCCAGGGTTTGTTTCCCACCCTGGTAAGCCCTTGTTAGAAATGGCTTTGCCCTGTATATGGCACCTTATAATTTTGATGATCTTTTTCAAAAACCAATAGCTCATTCTTGATAATAGAATCAGTGTGCTAACCCAGCTGTCATAAATAAGGTTTTCCCCTAGTTTCCAAATGGGATCAATTTCTCTTGCTTGTTTTACAGCAACATGCAGAATAATTACTGCAGTTTTGTTTAACAAATTAATTGCAAAACAATTTTATAACACAAGCATTTGCAAGTGGAATATTTAGGTTACAAAATATTTCACAGATAATGGCTACTGACTTCTTCTCATGGTGAATACAGGTGTTTGTGAGACGAGACAACTTTTGATATGTAAAGAAAAAAATCCACCCTCAGCCAGACATCAAAAACCAAGTTGCTACCTGGGTGCTCTATCTATTAGTGTTGAGCTTATCCTTATATATCCTTCTCATAACATTCCTAAGAGGGTTAAAATCATCATTTAGAAGAATGTAGGTGCAGTTATGAGGGCAGGACTTCTTAGTACTCACTTTTCTGATTGTTTTTAATTCTGTCTAATAAATACCATTGGCTGAGCCACAGATTGAAAAACAAGAAACCATGTCAAGGAGTGAGTAGAGATTTACTCTTTACTTTGGAAACAATTTTGGAGTTCTAAAATGTTGGAACAACAAAACCAATGAGCCATATTATAAACAAGGGGTCATCTGCATTGGGAAATTCCATTGCTTAGAATACCCAAAGTAGATTAGGAATAGTATTTAGCCCACCTAAGTCTGTGGACTTTACAAAATTATACTAATTTTTTTTTTTTTTTTTTGCTTCAATCTGAACCTAAATATCCCTGTTGCTCATTAATCTACAATACAGATATTAAATAAACCCACTCATGCCAGTTCAGATTACTTTAGATTAGTTCAGATTTCTGTAAGGAATATATCAACTTTCATAACAAATTAGCATGCACTCACACACACATAAAGGCAAGGAAAGGTCTGAAAGAATAATTCTCATCTGGTCTAACCTCCCTGCTAAGGCAGGGTACCCTAGAGCATGTTGCTGAGAATTAATGGCTTTTGAATATCTCCAGAGAAGGAAAACTTCACAACCACTCTGGGTGAGCTGTTTCAGTCCTCTGTTGATCCTCTCTCACTCTCACTGTAAAATTCTTCCTCATGTTCAGATGCAACTTCCTGTGTTTCACTGTGGCTATTCAAGATGAGAAAAAAAATCTCAAAACAAATCCCAGTTGTTGCACAGGTGAGCAATGAGCTCCTAAAACTGCGTTTTTCAAGGGCACCCCCTACTACACCAGCTGAGCTATTGCAGACCTGGTGCTAGGCAGTCTGTAGTGAAGCTCTAACTTCAAAAACCTCTTCAAACTTTATTCATTTAACAGACACAGTTGGTATTTCTTCATTGCCCCACTGCTCATATTTAATATATTTCCTTAAGAATGTCCATGTGGCATCTGACAGCAAAAGTTACTGCTTGGCAGCTGTGATCTCTTAACCATTTTACAGAGAAGCACAGACCTTTGGATCTATCTTTCCCTCTCACAAAATATCTTTTTGTAAACTCTCCTTCCTCCCAGCTCCAAATAACCCTGGAGGTTAGAGGTTCACTTCTACATGACTTTTAGTTCCTAACAGGCTTTTTCTAAGCAAAACACTCCCAGCTGTTACTCAGCTGCTATTGAAAGATGGCAATCTTAACCAGTGGTGTTCACATGTTCTCCTAAAGGCCCCATTGCAGTGCCTCTATATGCAGACCTCTTCAGGAAGCTGCTCAGAGGGCTGTTCCTCACCACTGCATTGAGCATCTTTCTGTATTTGGGCTTCAAGTCTGTTCTTCCAAGACCAAATTCAGCTGGGAAATACAGGGAAGGGCTGGATAAATATTAGTCCTCAAGGGAAAATCCCACTCTATCTCATCATAATGTCTCCAGCAAATGGAGTGGTTTTCTAGACATTCTGACTGAAAACGTGTGGGAAGCCATAATTGCTCTAGTGTTTTATGTGGGGGGATGCTTATGTGTTTGAACATATGTAGTTCGAAGGATATGAAAATTAATCCATAGCTGGAGATAGCCTACTTTCATTACTGCTTTCTGAGGTTTTCTGGAGACAAACATTTACTTAGAGTTTTAAAAGTCAGCAATTGAATTATGTTAATTGCTCTTTGGATTTGCTGTCCTTAATATGTTTGTCATTTTAGTAGTGGTTCAGAAAAATAAACAAGTAAAATTAAAATCCAAGGCCATTCTGTGCTGCCTCACATAGTAGTAACACCACATCACTTCTCTCATCCTATTCCTTCTGAAATAAACACACTTATACAATTACAAAAGGAGCAAAGTGTTCAGTGCAAACAAACAGAATCAATCAACTGAAGCAGATAATTCCTGGTTTGCAGTCAGAGAAGGGCACAGAGCATTAGGTCATTTTACAAAAGAAAGATGAAAACAAATAATCACCAATCAGAAGATAAAAGATCACAATAAATGAGAAATACTGCTGCTAGTGTAGCACTACTATAATTTAATAAGTGAAAAAAAACTGTTTAATTTTCCTACAGCAAGAGTATAGATTATTTGACATGAGGAAATATCTATCTTTTTAGATATGACCAGACTCCTGTAAAACACAAAGACTGTAGGAAATTGCTCATGGGGAGCACTTGGAAGCCCAGGTGCTGTGTTGAAAAGGAACAGGATGAGTGGAATATGTTGTAGTACATCAGCTGGAGGAGCTCACCCTCAAAATAGAGGACTCAAGTCTTGAACCAGGTACTGCACACAGTGAAAGTAAACAGGAAAAAATGCTGCTGAAAAGCAATTACATTTTCCACCAATGTTAACAGTTGGTGCTTTCTTCCATTAGTCTATTTCCTTTGAAATATTTATTTGTACACTCATTAGATTTGTATATGGCTGTTGAAGACACTCCTTTGATCCTGTTTTCCCTGCTTTGAGACTCATAGGTCTGTCTTGGTTCATAGTGGTATGTTTGGGTAGAGATAATAGGAAAAATGAAGCAAAGAACCATCTCCCATGTAGTCCAAGGTGTAACAGTATCTGAACAGGTCACTGTCTCAAACACATTTGTCAAAGACCTTATCAATGGCAGATCAAGCACTCCATCATGAATTTTCAAGGCTCTTGATAGAGCATTGTAGGTTATGCAGCTGATACACCCTGCCAGCACAAAACAGAGCAGATAAGACTTTGTAAAATTCTGTCACACATGGCAAAGTAAAATAAATGCACTTTACAGATAGTAGACTTGTAGTTGATCATGTGGAAATTCTCCTCTGACATTGGAGAGGTGGGGCTATCTACATTATTGTGTCAAGTTGCAGAACAGGGTCCTAAGGAAAATAAATTATGAACAAGGAGTGGTTGCAAACTTAGAACCAGGTAATCTGAAAAGCATCTGGTTTTAGACAGCAAAATCCCATCCATCAACCAGCAGAAGTTTTCCTTAAGCATTGTTTTAAAGTCAAATTCCAAAGAGTCAGTGGCTAGTAAAAAACCAAGCTTTTAGAACTATCATCTGCATAAGAAAGGAAGTTAAAAATATCCACAAACTCACTGTGTAGACACTTCAGATCACTGAATAAAACTTTGGTTGCTAACAAATGATTGACCATTGATAGAAAAGCAGTATGATAACCATCCATGTTCTGTTGCTATAATACATAAGCCAAAGCATGATTTGAGTCCTGAAGCCATGTCCTCTCTGGACACAGACCATCTAGAGATGATATTTCTGATTAAAATGGGGATTTGTGGATGAGTATACATACAGACACAATGGCAGCAGCTAATCCAAATAGGGAAAGAGTAAATTGTACCAAAACTGAAAAATGCCAAATTCAAAAATACTAGATTTTTGTATCTGACATCCTTACATAAAGTAGAACTAAACAAACTCTTCCAATTTATATTTGAGTCTTTTGAGTTGCTCTAGAACTCTCCTGTCAAATTTTTACCTGTTTAAATAGATCATATTTGCATGAATAAGAAGGTTTTGGTTAATCTCTGGCTAACTGCAGGCTCATGTATGCATTCAGTCCCTGTTGTCCATGCTCCTGACATGAGGGGATGAGCTGGGGGACAAGTGTGGCCCCAGGGCAGGCTGTGCCCTCTCCAGCAGAGCAAAGCCAGGGAAATCATAGCTACAGCCTCTCCCAGAGATTCCAGGAAGGATGATAGAGGAACCTGGTCCCAGACAGGAATATCAGGAAAGAATTAAAAGAGGATGCCTGAAAACAGGAATGGAGTCAAGGATAACTGGGACCAATCCCAGAAGAGAAGCCAAAGAGTCCAGTCAGAAAAGGCAGGATCAAGTACAAGTACTCTGAAACAGCGTGGGCGAGGTGGAAGTGGAGGCCTGAAGCAAAACAGAGACCCTAGATCAATGTGTAGAATCCTGTAGGGATGTTCAGGCTCAGGCCAGCACCTAATGGTGTATTAAGAGCTGTGACAGTCTTTGAGTTTTCCTATTCCTCAAGAATATTCCCCTGTGACTAATTTTACAACAGCTGTGAAAAAAAAATTCTTCTGCAAATCTAAAACTTGTTGATTGGAGTAAGTGGACCTGACTCGATCCATCTTGCCTGGACTCCCACAAGGGCACCATTTGCCCATGGTGCCAGAGTTCCATTTAGGCTCAAACCTGGGCACCTGGTGGGTTCAAAACCTTGGTCTTTCTTGGGCACACTGCCCGTGCCAGAGTAATCACTGTCCCTGCACTGTTGCCAGCTCCAGGAGCAGCCCACTCTTGCTGCTTACAAAATCACAGCAATCTGCAGCATGATGTGTCTGACTGGGAGAGGTCCAGATATCATTGCTAAGAAATGTAAAGTAGAGCTGATCCAGACCCCAAGATCTCAGCCAACAGGAGTGGTGGAGATCAGAGTGACTCATTATGTCAACACGTAATTTACTTCTACAATTACCCCAGGTAAAGCGGGTAAAAATTATCCTGCTAGTCATCAGTTACAAAAAAGGCTTAAAATAAAACAAAATTAAATTGATTGACTAGAAATCTCAATTATGCCCCAAAAATTGTGTTTCTTTCTCATTCTACTGCCTATAGAGAAAATTTGAGATCATTTCCACAGATGCAGGGATATGTAGTATACATGTACAGTAGTACGTTAAAAAGTAATATGGAACAGTAGGAGAAGATTTGTGGAGTAAAGCACCTGATGCTGAGGATCTGATATGTCCTCTGTGTCTCAGGTATTTTATGTGGCTTTTTCCTAGTCTCACTATCAGGAATGTACATTGGCATGTCTATCATTAGAATATGTAGTACCTCAGGTGCATTCTTGGAATAATGTTTTGCTTTAGCTGAGGAAGTCCATTTGTGTGTTCTGAGGGTGCTCTGTGATATGAACGGATGTTCAGTAAATTTTGGATAACTGGGAGATTTGTTCTAAGACACCAGTATGGATGTTTCCATAGTTGTGGTTAGGTGAATGAGATTTATGCCCCTGTTACAGAACACAGTGTCACATATTGTTTTTCTAGCTGATTGAAAAGTACTCAAATTTCTGCTCTAGTGAAGTGTTACCTGCAGGTACAGGTAGATTAGATATCAGTGCCTTTACAAAACTCTGTTTTCTAAACTATTACATTTGGTTTAGTGCTGCAGTCTCTGTTCATGTGTACAATAGGAGTCAAACTCTTAAAAATAATAATAAAAGTCCCCAGTCTCTTATTTCTTTCATACTGTTACTTCAGAGTGAATTATTAAGATTATGAAGAAGAGGTGAGACTCTCATCTTTGGAAAATCATTTCTAAAAACTACTTTTCCAATATCCTCTAAATATACTTCCTTATTAATTTTCCTAGCTTTATTTTCTTGTTTCCTGCATATTCAGGAATGAGCACTAGTTAATTTATATAAAATCATTTCTTTTTACCATCACTTCCATGGTACATAATTAAAATGCCCTAATTGTATGATACCATAATATACCATATGAATAATACTCAATGCAATTTCATCAAAGTCTTTGATGTACCTAAACCATACCAAAATAATCACAAAAACACATCTACATATATGCAGTAAAATAAAAGCAATTAGTCTGTACAGGACTGATTTCACATCATCAGCTGCCTGTGCTGTCCTGTGGGAGGAGTCCTCTCTCACTCGGTGTCTTTGAAGGCTTGTTCTTTTCCTTTTGCCTTTCTGTAATACTGAAACCCCATTATTATCTGAAAAGGGAAATGCTGCAGTGAAATTACCTTTGATAACCTTCCCAGCTGTCTTCATTTGAGAGTAGTTTTGATGGAATGAGTTGGGGAACTCCCTATTTGGCAGAAACCACCCTGTATGACAGGGAATAACACAGTCTGGAAGAGGGAAAGGATGTAAAACATTTTTGAACTAAGGAAAGTGTAACTCTACCTTCTTTGTCACCTCTTCACTCTCACATTTCAATCTGCTTACTCCTCAGATGCTCCTTAAAGGCTTATTCCCAGGATTTGCATTTCTGGAAAACAATCCTTGAATATTGACATTCCAAACTTGAAACAATTAATATTATTTAACCATTCTAAAATTTGTATTGTCTTATGAAGTGAGTCTTTCCAGCAAGCATGGGAAATAATGCTGGAAATAATCCTAAAAATCCTATAACTCTTTATCTTCCAGAAAGAGTGATGAGAGTCTAATTAACTAAATAATAGGAATGGATGTGTAGGATTTTCTCAAGACAGCCAGATATCTACACTATTGATTGAAAAATTTAGCATTGCCATTGTAAAGTCAGATTTTACATTGGAATCCATGCAGACCAGAAAATGTCCCCATTAAAAATTTTGGAACAATTACATTTAGCTTATGTTGACTCTTTTGCACACAAATTACAATCATATATAGAACTTCAACAAACAACAAGGTTCTTCATGTTTTTTCCTACTTAGCTAATCTGTTAAATAAAGAGATTTAAGATGGAAAAAAAAAATTACTTCCATGAAAAAAAAATGAAGTCAACCTAGTGCAGCATCCAGCTTAAGCAAAGCTAAATCTTAAAAAATTTGAGATCCATGAATATGTCCTCTGTTATATTGTCTGGGAAGAGAAATGAACAAAAAAAAAAAAAGGCAAACAAAAAAAGTAGTTCTAAAATTCTATGGGGCAAGTGAATTCTGTGATAATAGCCATCTGATTTTGTTATTTTTCCAAGCTAAGTGTTTGAAGGAAACAAGAAACTTCTCACTGAGCCATCCAAGTCCAAGGAAGTGTTTGCAACATTTGTTTTTAATTCCTATCACACATGTGTTCATAGTAGGATTTCACCAGATGGCTAAAGTTATTTATCTCAAAGAAGACAAAAGTGTGCAAAAAACCCTAATACCATCATTTAAAAAGGAATATTAACTTCATTAGAGGCTTAATACAATATTGTTAAAAGATTAATATTTGCTTTGAGATATGGTTGAGCACAGAACACCAACCAAGTACTGATCATCTTTACAGAGGAAACATAGAGCTGGAATTTTCCTTGGATAGGCAAATGTTGAAGTAAGAATAATTTGGATACTTAGTCTGCAACTATTCCTATGTGAAGAGGTAGGAAGATTGCATGGCTGTGAAGATGTATTCTCTCAGTTTCAGCCTGGGTGATTGATGGCTTCCTCTGACAGCCCTAACTACGGCTTTGGAAAAGCTCAGAGGTTGGAAGCTGGTTTGCATCTGACCCACCAAATCCTAGGAAAGGAGCTGAGGAATATCCTGCTAAGACACAGAGCTCTTCTGATATATCATAAACCACAGCAATGAGAACCAGAGATCTTGCTGGAGCTTTTTTGGCTGTGACAGGTGACAGTGAAGCGTGGTCTGTCCATGGCAGAGTTTCAGGTTAGATGGCATAAATCACCTCTGTTTAAGTGGATGGTTACAAGGACTTTGCAGTGTAGCTTGTGGATCTCTGTAGGGCTCAGAATGACAAAAGTCATAGCAGAAGCTACAACACAGAAATGCTGTAAAAAAGAAAATTAGTAACAAGTTGAAAAATAACTATTTTAATGGAATTATGACATGTCTGAGTAACTGGGAATAATTTTTTTTGTCATTTTTTTGATAATCTTTTGTGCAATCTCTTTAACAAATATAAATATACAGTAAGACATTTCTCTTACACTCAATCTGCTGGTGCAAATCAATAATATGTGCAAGTACTCACATTTTCAGGTATGTTATCACATTTTGCCTTTATCTCTTTGATATTTCTTTTAAAGATTATTTCCTTTCCTTTGCAATAGGAAATAGAGACAATGTGAACTGTCTGAGCAAACAAACTGGTTGAGTTAGCAACTGGAAGGAATGAAACACTACTAGCACCTAGAGAGACGTGTTTCCAACAGCCACCTTAATGAGGTGATTTCCCTTTGAAGTCTGCCTGACCCATGGGTAATAGTTTTACAACAACTCCAACACCAAAAGCAGCTTACCAATATTCTTGTCCTTTAAGACTCACCGTAACAACCATGTTCTGTGTTTTAAATTAAATAAAAGTTCTACAGACACACAGCTGCAGTGCTTCTCAGACAGACGAAAATTCTTTCAATTATTTTGACAGTACAGGCCTTTCCCTCCTTATTTGCACATCAGTCAGGGCCTCAGATGTGTCCTCAGTAAAAGTTTGGATTGTGGGGCTAGTAAAGAATGAGTAGAAAAGTAGTGCACCAGAGGCAGTGGGAGTCTTCATTCTGATTCATTTGTTCCAACCATGCAATTGTCTGAAAAATAATTTATTTGAAGGTACTTTCTTTCTACTCTGCCATGCCCACAGCTATACTTTATCTCATTTCTTTATCATGTATACATAAATTTACATCTCTGGTTAGATGTATAAATAAGATGTGATTTATCTGCAACAACAAGCCATTTACTACTGTGATGTCTAATGAAGTCTAACTCAAATATCTTTTTGTATAAGAGATGCATTTTTTTCATTGTGTAATTTTCATTTTTAACTAGGAAATATCTTAGTAAAGCATTTAAAAAAAATCAGTAGAGATAAAAATACTGCAATCTGGTATTTTGATTTAAACTTTGATTGAATATATAAATAAAAATGAAATATTAGAAATGGTGACAGGATGAAAATGTTTGTGTTGGACTAAACCTTCGAGCAAGAAATTCTTTTAACTTGTATCCTTCTTTTTGATCTTTCATTCATACTTATCCTACAAATTCAAAAAGGAGTTCTACACCCTGCAAATATTAAGGTCTAACACATGCCAGAGTCAGTGTCAATCTGAATTCAGCTGAACCAAGTATTCAGGAAGTTAAACATACATATGTGTGTGCTAGAGTGGGACCTTCTAGGAAATCTTACTGAGACAGAAATATAACCAATTATTCTTTTCCAAAAAAGGCAAAAATTACTTAGATGAGACTTAAGCTTACAAGTGATTAGCACATTTTTGAAAGTACTTTTCAGTATTTTTGAAAATGTGCCCCCTCAAAATGCCAATCACAGCTTCTGAGCACTTAATTTGCTTGACAGTTTCAGTGCCCCTGATGCCAGTGGGAGTGCCAGGTGTGAGGCTGTGACTGAACTTCTCACTGCTGCTTTGGCAGGCTCCAGGCACAAGAAAGGATCAGCAGCATCAGTTCTCTGCAGACTCTGCCACAGCAACAATTGACCCAGCTGGAAAAGAAGGTGGGAAAAGATATAGATGAATTGAGACCTTTTAGAACCCAGTTATTAAAGAGAAGAAATAGAGTGCATTTCAAAGGTTTGCTTGAAAGCGTCTTATTGACAAATAAATTTGTTAAGGAAAAAAGAAAAACAGAGGGCTACACCATCTGAAAAATAACTTTTAAATATTTGTCATTGCTATTTTATAGAATAATTCCAAAATCAATTTTGTCTTGTTTTTCTAACAAAAGATTTACAACCTCTTCTTTCTTGTTTTCCTTTTTGTTTTATTTATTTATTTATTTATTTATTTATTTATTTATTTATTTATTTATTTATTTGGTTTATATTTATTTGTTTGTTTGTTTTGTTTTGTTTCCCAGATGCTGCAGTAAATTATTTGTAAGAAAGGATAATTCTCTTAAAAAAAAAAAACAACTTAAAGTCAGAAACTTAAATTATGGTGGATTTTAGTTCAAAGTCATTAGGAGTAACAAAGATTTTCAAACATGTCTAAAGAAGATGGAAGACAAAATGCCTTTAAAATAAATCTTTAGTATTCTGGCCAGTTTCTATGAATCTTAGATACAGGACTATGTGTCATCTGGCAATATGTTGCTAAGACAAAACATAAAATTTCAGGGCTGCACACACTTATATAACTAAGTGTGTTATAAAAAATCCAACATCTTGATCCTTCTTGTAGAAGCCTGGATTTCCAAGTCCATTTACTGCAAGAATGCAGATGTGAATTATGATATTTTTTTCTCCTCTGAAGCCTTCACTTTTTTCTTTGAACACAAACAAATAATATCAGATTAAATTTCCTAGGGCTTAAAAGAAATGCTGGAAAGTCTTCAGGCAATATTTTTTTTCATAGAAGGCATTAGTAATTTAATTTCATTTTCTTCATTAGAGTTTGAATTTTTGCAGCACAATTTCAGTTGAATTTGTTGAAGAATCTCAGTAACTATATTTTCTTATTTTTAATATTATTCTTTTTGGTTAAAATTTTCTTTATATGCTTTCTTGAACCAGCACAGGACTAGCAGTCATATATGTGGTATCTCATGGAAATAGCAATTGTTATTGTTCATTAATCACCACATCAGCCTGTTTCTGGATCAACAATAACATTCTGTACAAGGGTCTGCCAGGCTCCTCAGTGCCGCTCTTTCACTGAGAGAAATTTAAAGTTCCAGGGCTCTTGAATTTTAGTACTTTTAGTATCCATACCCTCATCTCTTTGCAGAGAATTTTTCAGAATATATTCTGAATATTTCAAGCACATATATATATTTAATTACATGCTAAAAATCCTACAAAAGCCTTGAGGAGATGGGTCTTCTTATGAATACCTGCTTTTTCCAGTCTTGGTGACTGTCAGTGAGCAGCAAAAAAGTGACAGGATTCCACCAAGCCCTACTAAGGATCTGTTAAGGTAACTTACAAGCATGCTCACAAACAGAATTCCAAGCTGCCTCAGTAAATAATGCAGATCCTACACGTTTATTTCCTTTGTTCTTCTACCCCTTGTCTGTCAGGAACCAAAACATAGTTGTTTCTGAAAATCCATGTTAAACTAAAAGAATGGTAAGCCATATGATGAAACTTAAAAAATAACCAAGGAAATTGTGCTTAAACGTTCTTAAAAAAATAAGTCACTCTTCAGAAACATAGACATGTTGAAACTTACACTGGGAAAAGGTGAAAGCTTTGGATAACTGGTTAGGAAGTGAAGAGAGATTGTAATGGTAAATGGTTTATAACAAAAATGCTGAACTCTAGAAAACTGTGTATAATCCTTACCTACACAAGCTATCCCATTTTAAGATGAAAATAATGACAGCCATCTGATCTAATGAATATAATGGTCTGTTCATACTTAGTATATCATTATACTGTGGGTTTTTTTAGAATAATTTAGGAAGAAGCATAGCAGCTGAAAACAAGTCAGCCTAAAATTCACATCAAGAAAAGAGGGGTTTGGGGTTACAACTCTGCAATCTTTGCAAGGGAAAAGTAACTGACAGTGGAAAATGCAGAAGTCAAGACAGTCTGACTTTTGAGTCAGAGGAGATGAAAAAAGTTATTCAGAAATACACTTTAAAAAAAAAAAAAAGAAAAGAGAGAGGCATTGAGTGCACAAATCTGAAAGCAGAATCTTAAAACAGTAAAGGGGAATAAATGAGTAGACATGAGGAAAATGTCATGTTCATGTTCAAATGTAGAAATCACCAACTAGAACAGCAAGAAGCATTTTCATATCATATCCCCAACCAAATCTTATATATGTCATTGCTCTCTCTCTGTATATTCTGCAGTTTCTGTTCTTAGGGTTATCCTAGTGATCATTTCTGATCATCTCTGAATTAGCCTTTGGGCCTAATTGTGAGATAATGATGGACCTGATGATTTTGGTCAAATTAAAATGTGCTTAATGAATCAAATTTTGTATAAGACCAACCATGGTTACTTCAGGCAATCTGCAGATTACGCAGGAGCCTTCCTCCCCCAGTATAAGAAGTCACCAGCTTCCAGTCTCCATCATCATGGAAATCTCCCCTACTCAGTCTAAGCACAGACCATCTCCACCTTCAGTACAGATGAGGGTCCAGGCCCTTGGAGAAGATCATGTCATTCTCTTGATCCATGCCATTCTCTTGATCCATGCCATTCTCATACTTTAGTCACAGATTTTAAACAACCCTCTTTAAAACAATACTCTTTTCCAATTTGTTGTTGTAATGTAAGCAAATTTAATTAAATCACACTAATTCTGAGCAGACAAGATGGAGTAAAGGAAAAGGACTGAAAGGCTAAGCAAGGGATTGATTCTTAGTCTGGCTTTCACCAAAGTTCCAGCAGCATGCTATCATGAAGAAATTTAGGATCAGTCAGAGATGATAAATCAAAAATAGAAAACTCACAACTAGTTCATAGTGAAATCCCTATGAAATGAAAAGCCCATAACAATATTTCCTTGAGTCTGTAAAGGCATGTTTGAATCCAGGATGTTTTCAGTGAGAAGGTCATGGCCTCTCCAAAGGTCACCAAAAGTAATCATAGGGTTGTGAAGCATTGAAAATTTATTAGTTACAGTAAAAAACCCTTGTCTTTCCAGTCCCATTCTATCATTCCCCTTCAAGAACAAATGTCAATCTGTCATCAAGACCACAAAATGTATTCATAGATAATTCTTGCAGGCTTGTCACTCTTACTATGTGTATGTGTTTTCCTGCTGGCCTATAGGAAATTCAAAAGTTTCCTGGCCTTCTGCTTTCTTTTTTAATTTATGGAAGCTACACTGGAATTCTAATAAGATGGATAACAGAGCACACAAAATTCTCTGGAGGTTCAAGGGCACTGAAAAGGCATGATTTCAGAAGTGAAAAAACATAAAATAAAGGATCATAGAATATCCTGTGTTGGAAGGGACCCTACTCCTGGCTCGGCGTGGAACAACCACAAGAATCACAGCATGTACCTGAGAGAATTGTTCAGATGTTTCTTGGGCTCTGGCAGACTTGGTGCTGTGATCACTTCCCTAAGAATCCTGTTCCCAATCGTGTCCAACCCACCTCTGAGTGAAAACCAATTATTAATATCCAGCCTAAACCTCCCCTGACACAAGTTCACCCCATTACTTGGTATGTTGGTATGTTCATATCAACATGAAACACTGTGGAAAAGGCTATGGAAAACAATATTCCAAGATGGTCTGCAAGGTGACTGGTTCAACCCAGACCAAGATGGTCTGCAAGGGGACTGGTTCAACCCAACTCTATAAAATAATGTAAGGTAGATACACGACTTAATGACATCCCAGAGTAAGGCAGGATGCAAAAGTAGTAGCAGCCAAAAAGGAATGGCAAACTGCCTGCTGTGAGTATGCCTGAGGAAAGAAAAATGTGCCTTTCCAGGATGATCAGCAAATCCCCACCTCATCATTGCAATTGAGTTTCGGTTGATGCTGCCAAAGACAAGAGGGAGGACTGGAAAAACATGAAGGACATATTTCCTGACTACAATAGCTCCTCCTGTGAAACTCTCTTCTGGCTGTTTTCCCTGGCCTGGGCCTGAGATTCCCCCACACAGGGAGCTGGAGCTCTTCCAGATACCTGGCAATTCTTAGGAACCTGAGAAGAGAGTAGGGACACTTGGATGTGAAACACTGGTGTTTAGTGCAGGCTATCGCACCAAAGGGAAGAAACAAGAATGGGAAAGAGGAACTGAGATGGGAATGTGGACACTCTCTTCCTGAGGAAAAGTTGAAGAGGTTCCAGGAATGAAAAGAGGAGGCATGGCCTCACTGAGGTCCCCTGGAGCTTCCTGATCTCTTGGCATCTTTCTCCACTTTTGCTTACTATTACCCCATGGTTATTATTTCTGATGGTGCCTGGGCAAAGCTGCAAACATCTTTTCTGAGATTATCTGTTCAGCTCCGTGGGGATAGGGGTAAAAAGTTGCTCACCCCAAGCCCATGCAATTCTGTGCTTGATCTCATTACTCCATGGACCAACACCTCCATTGGTTTCATTTAGATCTGTCTCACTTTCCCATGAGCTGTACCTATTTTTCTGAGAGGCAGCAAGAGATCTTTGCCTCATGGAAAGGGCATCTTGAGGAAGTACTACCTAGTTGCAAGAGCACAATAATTCTTTGCTTTCCTATTTGCTTCTGTTGTTTGTATTTTAATTGGTGCTTTCATCCAGTCAGTCACCCTGTTGCTTTGCCAGTACCCAAGGTAAGACACCTTGATGTTTAACCATTTGTTGCAGAGTACAATAGCTAATTGTCTCAGCAGAGAATGCCAGCTTCGTGTTACCTTGCAAAACACATCTCTTGTCAGAGTTTGGTGTGCTCCAAACACCCCAGTCGAACAAAATACAACAATCAGGAAACAGGAACAGCCAGTTAATACCTATCTGAAATGTCAGCATCAAGGGAACCAGCAAGGTGAGAACGGAGCTCAAACACACCACTCTTGGTCTAACAATAAAATTCCAAATTTATGGGTAAAAGAGCTCTTAAAGAGTCAGCGTTAGACTCTCAGCAATCTTTGGGCTGAAATCAGAGATATTTCTATTAGAAGCAAACCTCCATCTGAACAGACAGGGCCAAGGTTCATTCAGGGAAAATCTTTTTATGTTTTGTTGTAAGGGAGTGGGATGAAGAGGTATAAAGAAAAGCAGAGATTGGTTTGGGTAGCTCATTTACAAAGTCTAGTCAGGACCAGGAAGTTATCATGCAATGTGTTGAAGTCAGAAAGATGATGGAAAAAAAAGCCTGCAGCAACAAAGTCGGTGGAGAGTCAATTAAGACCTGCTGTCACACAATAGATTATATGAGACATGTACAACAGCAAATAAAAAAATATTTTTTGGAAGCTTACTGCCTGAAAGAACAAGAAAGTGATGAATTGGAATCAAGATGCGCCTTGAATGGTAGCTGCAGCTTCATCACTTAGTAAAGATTCTTTAAAAAAAAACACATGAGAGGCAATTTTTGAAAGGTGGAACCATCTGAGTCCTGATCAGATAAAAGATGAACATTTGGGCCTTATGCACAACTCTGTGTCCATGTTCCCTCCTAAGTTAGGCTCTTCCATGTTAGAATTCAAATGAAGATAACGTCAGAGCTGCTTCGTACCTTAGACCAATAATTAGCTATGACCAGTTTCTTTTTTTTCTTTTAGCCTCAGTTTCCAATGCCAGCCACATCCACACTGTGAATTAGGTGAAAATATCACTTGGGACTTTAAGTGTTATATCATTGTAACTTACAATATCATAAAAAATAAGTCATACTTTAAAACACTTGCTTTAGTGGATATCAGACAGCTACAGATAGTAGGAGCTACTATAAGAAATTCTTGAGATGATTTCAAGGAAACATGTCTGTGACATCTTAATTATAAAGATACTTTTAGCAACAGTAATGGCTTCTTTGAACAATAAACACTGTCTGATTACAGAAGAACCTGGAGGGTAAAAGTCACATCTCAGGTTGTTTCAGATAGCTAATGTTTAGTTCCCGTCTAAGTGTGGACTCTGACACCTTTCTTTTAATCAGCTAAATTTTTAGGGTTTGGAATCTTAATTTCAAAATTTAAAAGAAGGAAAACCACACAAGATGAGCTTTTCATTGGAATTCATATTCAAATCACTGAAATATTTACTTCTAAATGTCTTAGGATCAAAATATAATTTGTCACATTCACATTTGAATATTGGCTGGCAATGCGCAGAATCTATAATTACAGTAATTAATATGGATTAATACAATATTAATTTGATTTCTAAAGCACTAGTTCTGGAAAAAGATCTCCAGAAAATATTATATTTATCAGTAAATTTGCCGAAAAGCAGACTAAATAAAAGAAAAAAGGATGTCTTTTCAGCTTGTATGACAAGATTAAGATGGCAGTACATATCTGCTTTTTCTGAAAAATTAAGATTAACAATAAATTAGGGTCAGTCAGCCCATGAAAGTACAGCACAGATGTGAGAGTGACCCACAGGTTCATAGGTTTTAGGTTTTTAAGGCCAGAAAAATAATTTGAATTATCTTGCATGACATATGCTATAATATAATCCACAACCCCTCATCCTGTTTTTTTTCCTTCATTCTAGTAACATACCTTACTTTAAAGTATTCCAATAAATAGTAGAACACTTCTATAAAACTCTTCAACCTCCCTTTTAAAATATTTTTTTTTCTCATGAAGTATGCTGTGGTTAAACACTGGGCTGTGGGGAAACTTTGAGCTATTTACAACATTCATTGGAAGTGCTATAACTGTACTTCTCCTTCTAGACCTTGCCTGCAGGTCTGATGTAACTGCACGGCTCTTTTGGTCATGAAACCAATGTGCTTGAGGTGGAAAAAGTATGTTTTATGACAGGCAGTGAGGCATCTCACCTGATTTCTTCATAAGAAAGGGTTATTTTCCTTCTTGGCATTGCAAATGGCATTAGGATTTCAATATTAGGGCCAAGATAACAATTTACTTTGGAGTTTTACAAGACTTTAATATGAGGAAAAGACATTTCCTTTCTGGTGGGGTCTATCACAACCTCTTTCCCCAGCTGGACCATCATAGATGTGAAAAAAAAAAAGGTACAGATACACTAATGTAATGTTTTGAAAAATCTCTGACTAAGAAAACTGAAACCACATATAAAACTTGTGTTTAATACACAGTAACTGTTGGGAAATTTGTATTTACTTTCTAAAAAATTTTGACAGCCAACTTTGTCAGGTTGCATGGATGAAATTTGGTTTTGAGTGGCGCTCTAAATAGACCTGTCTACCTGATCTAGAGAGCAAGCCAAGGTCCTGCTAGATCTAACTGGCTTTGCACTTTCTACATCTGTTTTTACAGTGGATTTTAAGTCTAACAAATGAAAACATCTTTTAAGATGCATGCATACAGTAATCCTAGTAACATTGTCTGTTCAGAGATGCTTGGTGCTCCTCTGTTTCTGTGCTTTATGTAAATTGGAAAAAAATTATTCCTTCAATCATATTATGATCTGACTTTGTCTTCAGTGAATGCTCAGAGATTGAGAAAGCCACATGCAAGGAAAGTAATTCAGATATGCCTATGCTGACATGGTTTTGTTTCTCTTTTCAGAGAAAAAAAAATTAATTGTTTTAAAAAATATTATCCCATTGAATAAGGAATTGGTTTCTGAAGCACAAAGGAAAAACAAATCTTCAAATCTAGAACACAAAAACTTGTTCATACAAAAGTGGCAGCACCCTCAATATGTTATTTCTCTCAGAGACTGTTGCTGGATGGATTTATTGGGAGCCTCCTACAGCAGAGTAGCTCTTGAAACAGCTCTCAGATCTATAAAGTTGACACAAGGTGTAGATGGCCCTGTCTGTAGCTGACACTACTGCTGACAGTGCTCTTCAGACAGTCAAGATTAAAAGATCTCTTTAGATGAGTGCCCACACATTAGTTGTGTATCAATGTGAATGCTACAGATTACACATGCTAAGTTATAACATTATTTTTATCACCATGGGAGGAGGATAGGTACTGTATTGCATTTTATAACTTTCTCAGAAGTTTCTAAACCTTTCATTCTTACCAAAAGTTTTGATTTTCTCCTTTTTTTTTAACCCACAGTCAAATAACAGAACGTACCTGATGGAACCTCTTCCCCCTGATACCTTTTTTTGAAGCTTTTGTTACAAGGGCTCTCATAAGTAACTAAGCTTAGTAAAATCTAAGTTTTCTGCAGACACTAATTTTAAAGAGCTATTAGCTATAGCTTCTGCATGAAGTGGAATTACCAGACACTTTCCTATCCTATCTATTTAGTAGGTCTTCATTCTGTCATGGCTGCATTTCTCTTTGGAAATCCCAGTAAGAGGTACTGAAGAGCCTATTCTAGCAGTCACATCCTGAAAGCCATTCTGTCTGTGGGGGGAACTCTTCTGAGATGCTGTCTGCCATGTATCAAGATGGATACGAAAACCTTCTGTCTTTCAGGCTAATTTGGAAAGTAATGAGGATGTTCAAGCATTTGAATCCAGCTGTCACCACTCACTCAGGGTGACCTCACTGTGCTAAGGCAGAGTTATATTAAGAGCTGCTCTGAGAAAGCTCCAAATGAGATGATATGTCTACATGATACAAGTCAGGGTTCATAGAAAGAGAGAAAAAAATTATTAGGGTAAGGGGGGAAAAAAATAGATACACTTTCAAGCAATAAAAAACTTTCTGTTAATAAAGTCAGCATACTTCAAAGATAAACACAGAACAAAAAAGATCAGTCAAACAATTTTTAAGTTCCACTCAGGTGTGGTCAGAAACAATTTTTACTTTGCATTTCTTAAGATAATTGGTTGTCAGAGCTAGTTCATCCATTCTATATGGCTCTTTATAATGATGAATTTGCTGCTTTTTCTGTCAATTATTGCTTCTGTGTTATCCTATATCTTTAATAGAGCTGATAAATAAAATCACCTGCAGTGACAATGAAGGATTATTTCTCTCTCAGATCACTAGGAAGATTCTTTATGCTTATACTGTCCTTTCTGTCAGTCATAGCTATATTTCTCTCTGCCATATTTTTCATTTTTTCTCTAATTAATAAAGAAGCCAGTTCTCCACCAACTGCAAAGATCATTACTGCTGGGATCCTCAGTAAGGGGACACACCTGAGCCACCTGTTTATATTTTTCATTTTTATGAGCTCTTTCTGGCTCCATCCACATAATTCATACTCCAATTTATTGAGATGCACACTGAAAGCAGTCTGACAAAAAGGACTGTGCATTTCTAGCTGTGTTTTTGTATTTCCTATCACAGCACTAAATTACTTAATATGATCTTTGCAACTTACCTATTAAAAATTTAAGTGGCTAGGAAAAAATACTGTGTGGTTTTAGAGCTGCTTTGTAATGACTTATGCAAACTGAAAGAAGAGATAAACAAAGTATGATTTTTTTTTTTTGTGCAGTCCATCAAGGTTGCTGCTGTTAAGCCCCACACAAAATGCATCAGTATTCACATTTCCATTTTCTACTATTGAAATATTTGGGTTACAGAACAAGCTTAGATGCCAGCTACTTGCCTGCATTTCAGCTGGTTACAGTACCTCATTCTTTGCATTTAGCAACTGTTGGCACAGCAGCTGTTGAAAGCACTGTTGAAAGTCCTCTATTAAGACACACCACGTTTTAAGATAAAACTGTTTATGCAAGGCTTACAGACAATCATGACATGAGATATTGCTACCATCTTTTGACAGGATTTCCCACTTACCTCTGTGATTTATAAAGGGTGCATGGACAACAAGATCAGATTTGACAAAGGTTATACTTCTATACTGCTTCTGAGTACTCGAGCTAGCCAGCCCAATTTGTGAGATCAATTTTCCATTTGTGTGCCTCTTGTTGACATAGAATCTGATTTTGTAGTGAGGGTAGCTCGAGGATGCTTTTTGGTACTGAAAGCAGATTGAACATTTAAAGTATTGTCAATGTAAGCCTTCACAAAAGGCCTTTTATAGTTTTACCAACTTGATGAATTTGTTTTAACTGTTTTTACAGCAGTAGGCATGTATTAAAATTTGCAGATTTATTTAATTTGTCATAAACTTCAGTAAAAACTGTCTCCAATAGTGACACCTTCATTATTGGTCATGTAAGAGCACTAATAAGACCCACTTTTGCCTCCTAAGCAACACCAAGGAGCAAACTACTGTTTTAAAACTGACTATACAATAGCTTTCTACAGTCTGATGATAATATGGCACCACTGGATGGAATTCTAAATTAAAACTGTTAAGTCTTTTACCTTCTGGAAGCTGTATTACTTCCTGTTTTGTTGTGTTGATCTAGGACCTGACTTACAGGAATGGGAAAAGTAATGAGACTTTCATAAGATAGCGAGTGAAGAAGATAAATGTAAAATTGAACTGACAAGCTTTAAGGTGGTAATGTTGTTGTGTGCACTGGTGACAGCTGGTTGGAAGATTTGTGCTGAAAAGAAGTGGTTCTCCAGCTAAAATGTATTTGATAAAAGAGGAAAAAAATAAAATCTGGGTTTGGCATTTACCTTTGAAACTAATCATGTTCCCCAAGAGAATAAAAAAGATTGTTCTTTTCAATAAGAAGACATGTGCCTGTGTTGCTAAAAATGTAGAGTAGAAAATTGCAGTCTAAGTGTTCTGAAAGCCTTCTTCATGGGTAAAGCATGTGAAACATGACTTTATAACAGAGGTAGAGACAAGCAATTAATGAACTAGTTACTATCTGCACTAAGACAGATAAATATGACTCAAAAGGAGAAAAGTACCTGGAAGAAGGAGCATCTGCAAAGAATTCAGAATTCCAAGTACCTTCTAAAAAGATGATTGATATGGATTCACTGTGTATATTTTTGATAAAAGCTCATCTGTATTTAGATTTTTTTATTTTACTCAGATCCTTTTAGTATCTAGTTAAATCACATGTCAGTCATGCACATACGCATAAAAACCCCAGCCATGTCTATATGTATGGCTGCTGCCCCAGGGATTTTGAGGGCCAGCTCTTGAAAAAGGACAGCTAATCAGTGACTCATGAAAATGGAAGGGGTCAAGGCTTACCTTTTCCACTTTCATGAAATCTGAAGATGTCAAAACATGAACAAGTCAATAAAATGAAAGGCTGTGTGTTTTGCCAAGGCACATTTTACTCTACAATAAAGATGATCATACAAAAAATGTTTTCAAGTCTTGAAAATTTTTTAAAAATCCCACACATTAACAAGATCTACTAAAAAAACAAAACACACCACAAGACACCTGTATTAAATTTGAGGAAATAACTTTTTTTATGAACGACTGTCATACAACAGTTAAAATTACGTTACTCAATATGATATTTGTGTTTCACTCTACTTTAAATATGAATATATATTTTTCTAAATCTTATGTGAATCTAATCCAACTTGAATATATGGAGTCGCAACAACTTCTTTCAACTTAATTTTCTGAGACACCTTACTTCTTTGTCCCTGTACCCTTTAGTTAAAGTTACTGCCCAGTTAAAAAGGATTATCTGTCTACTCCTCTACATCTTCACCAATCTTTAGGTTTGTGCTATACAAAACCCTAAAGCTATTCATTCTCATACTTCTATATCTCATTGAAATATTCTGGAGAAAAAGGATTCATACCCCAGATTTGAGTGAATGTTGATATTGCTATTAAGCTTCGTATTTATTATAAAGTTCTGTGCCCTCTGTAGGCCATCACATTTTACAGGTGCATTAGAGGTCAACACGCAGCACTGTCAAAGTGTAATCTCCTTTGAACAGCAGGAATTAACCTTGAAGTATCACAGAAATGATAACTATGTTCTCCAAAGAAAAAATGCCATTTTTCTTTCTACCCTGAAAATGTCAAAATAGCTTCTTTTTTGTTGCCTGGAAGGAAGATGCTCTGTTCACACATTATACATTAAAATGATTGAAAAGGAAGAGGAAAAAGACAAGTTGATAAAATTATCAGATCTGTTATTGAGAACTATTTCTGGATGACACTTTTAACTATGTATTCAAAAAGAATTTATGACAAGGCTGAACATAACCAGTTATCTCAGGTTATTTCTGAACTGCTACTTGCTTAATATATATTTTTGGAAGACAAGTCCCTTGGGGCAGACTGTATTTCTCAACACATGTGAATACTGTGGAAATCACAATATGCAACAAGCATGATAAGAATATAAGAATATAAGATTGGAGTGTCTAGAACAAGGTGAAGGAAAGACAGAAAAGTTCCTATGAAACATTCAGTTACCAAACAACACACAGTTAAGACACTAACATATAAATATCTTCTTTTAGAATAGAATCATATAAAAATTCTTAAACAACTGAGATATTTTATGTAAGTGTTGTTATGAGACTTATTTTTCATTCTCGTCAAGCACAGACAGAAACAGAATGTATCTGCATGTCCACTGTGTCTATTTTTTACACATTCCATTAGACTGATGCTCAGAGTTATTTGGTATATTGAATTTCTTCAGGACATGCTTTATATTATTAGAATTTGCACTGAGCGCAGAGATGAATGTTTTTTAGCAATGAAGTTTGTGAGCTAAACTACTGTACATCAGATCAAACATTCCTCCATTGTGATGGATGACTTCCTTTCAGCTCTACACTTCTGAAGCTGTTCTGTTTATTTCATTTCAAGCTCACTTTAATCCTCACTTGGAGGAGCCAAATCTATATACAACGTTGAAACTGCTCTGTGTTCCTGTCAGATTTTTCCTTTTATTTTTTTACTAATGCTATTTAAAGATTTTCTGCTAGAAAACTTAGACTATAAAAATGCATGCATGTCAATTTTACATTTTCTATGCAATCTCTATGATAAAATAGCAAGTGATTCAGTACCCTTTACCACATACTATGTCTTGTTTTTCCACCTAAAGATTTCTTTCACCTTTGGTAAATTGGGTCTTCAGTTTAGTTTAGCAAGAGAATCTTTCTTATCTGTTACTGTCCTGTAAATTAGGAGAGAGGTTGTATTTGTACAAACATCTTTTATTTTTTCACCTCCAAATTCAAGACAATTAACCTCCTACATTTGAAATTTCTGCAGAGCTTTCAGCATTGATAGTAACTGGAATCCTCTAGGTTTTAATGCAAATCCTTTGAATCTTCTGCCAAGATGATACTAGGCCAGAAGAAACACTAATTAACTGGCCATTCTATAGCAAACACAAATCTTGAACACCAGCCAAAATTAAAATTCGTCCCTGTTGTGTTTACACTTGGTAGCATTTGTGTAAGACACGATCGTAAGATCATAGAATTCAGCTTTCCCCATCTCACCGCTCCTGCCTGTAAGCTCATCAGGAAAAGCTGCACAAAGGGGTGTGCTCAGCAGCATGGTGCAGATCCTAAGCCACTGGCCTGGTGTTTTGGTCTCATAAGCATATTAGTCAGCTTTATGGGATTTGCATTTAACAGAACCGTAAGGAGATTAATTACAGCTCCTTAAGCCACTGAAATATGATGTAAAATCAATTACTATGTTATTGGCTAGGCCAGACCTTGTGGTGGCAGGCAGGATGAAAGTCAAATGAGCACAGCACTTCCACTCTCCATTTCAGATTCCCATTAGCAAAGATTTTTCAGATATGTGATGATAGTGAAATATGGGATAATGTTGGCTGATTTTTAACAAGGCAATTTGGTTTTAATTCTATGATGGCTATCCATAAGGCCTTTGTGGGGCTACAGTGGTCTTTTGTGTTTTACTGAAGACTGATGAAAAATTCTTCAGATAAAGAATAGAGGTCAAATTTTTTCTTCCTGTAGATAAACAGCCATGGATTTATCATTTGATAATCAATGCATAGTTCAATGGGAACAATCCCATTTGTCTGCATCTAGTGGAGTCCTTACACTGTACTGAATCCATGAGACATTTTAAACAGTTTGTCATGCAGAATCAGATAAAATCTCACTTCTGGAGTTTTGAAAACAGGATTGAAAATATCTGAAGAGTTTTATTCAGGAATAGGATTGTAAAACAAATAAAAGTACAAGTACTGTTCCCACTTAAGTGTGTTTTTCTCTCAGGACATATGCCTGATGTCCTCCATCTTCTACAGCTTCTTTTGAACTTGGGATATTTTATAGTGCTGTAATACATATTTAACACATACTAAAGTCCTTCTGGACAGAAGTGCGCTCAACCAAAGCAGGAGCAGCCTGAGCTGAACTTTTCTCTCTTCCTTCTCCTGGGTGCAGGTAATATCCCACAGCAGCAGACCCACTCTGCATGGTAAATCACACACAACCACAACACAGGATGGTGCAAATCTGCATGCATGGGACAGAGACACACACTTCCAGCTGCAAAGCAGTATAAAGTCTCATTAGCTGTGAAGGAGGCAGAGAACAGCTAAAGTGCTGTGAAAGAGCCAATTTTGTGTAAATTGCCAGAGGGAAGATTATGGGGGGTAAATCTAATAAACCCAAGACTGCTATTAGTATAATGCCTATTAAATTCTTTGGAGTTTTTCTTGTTCAATACTGACTCCAAATCCAAGTACTTTGTGACCCATCAGGGATCCTAATTCTTGGCGTAGAACGTATGTGCTAACTGGAAAGGAAATCCTGCTGGGCTCTATCTCATTTCATTATGACACAAAATATGCATTTGGAAAAGAACACTTTCAACTAATATTTTGACTGAGGTGAACTATGAAAAGGGAACCAGGAACAATGTTCATCTAGGAACATTGCTACCATGAGTGTTTAAAGACGGTTGAGTTGTAATTGCACTTGGTTCTGATCAATGAAATATAATTCTTAAAGCTTGTCCAGACATAGATGCTCTAAATCATTCCACACCGACTATTTTTTTCCACAAGAGAGGCAGGACAACATTAAAAAACATTATAAATACTGGGACTCAAACAGTTTTATAAGATGAGCTTAAATTTTCTGGGTGTATTGGTGACACAAGGTTGTTTTCTTGCCCAGCATATTAGTATCATGCACTTCATAACAGTGCATGGATAAACTGAGATAATTGTTGGCAATGGGAATGTAAAGAATCTTCACAGCAGTGAAGTCATAATAGGATGCAAATATGCACTGGTAGAAGTCTCAACAAAAACAGTCTTTAGATTTAAAGGTGTAAATATTAGGCAATTCTTGAACCTTATAGATAAAGTGCACTGAGATGAATTCAGACTAAATTAAAAGAAAAATAAATGAGCAACAAACTCGATGAAAGTCATTAAATTAATTACATAATTTTGTAATGCTCAGGGCCATGAAATACAGATGATTTCAGGACATCCACACAAAAAAAAAAAAAAAAAAGATTCTCATAAAACAGCACTGTCTGACCCCAAATCAGAAGGTTTTTGGCAGGAAAAACAATAATGGTAACCACAAAAGTAAATTTTGACAAGCAAGAATCCTGAAGAACAAAAACTTTCTGGTAAGTTCATTATGAAAAAAAAAGACTGGTATCTGCTCTTGTACAAAGCAATAAATTTTAGCAGTTTGAAAAGCAGAGGAATTATTTGGTTCTGCTGCTTCCAAGCGGGTTAGAGAGCATGTCCTGCAGACTCTAGCTCTGCTGTGGATTAGAGAGGGATGGAGACTCTGTGAGATCTCTCATTTGGATGCCTCAGCTGCTCTGTCATTTGGTCAGTGGAAAATAGATGGGTGCGAACAATTATGTAAGACATTCTGGAAACATAAACAAAGCAGCTGGTGTTGCCTTCTACATTCTCTCAGTCAAAATACTCAAAAAAACAAGGCAGTGATTATGAGGAGACTACTTCTCCTGTCATAGGTCAGGAATGTGACTGTCTGCTTTTAAGATAAGGCTTGGCAAAATCATTTCTGGCCAGAGCCTTGGCACACTGAGCTAGATAGAAATCTAGTTGTGTCCTTTTTACAGCTGCTTCTCAAATACTTATCTGATGAGAGAACTTGTTGAAATTTCCCATTCAAACCACTAAGTGTCATAACAGTCTGAATACCTAAAAAGACTTCTTGCAATAAATAAATCTCTTTTAGGGGGAAAAAAGCAAATAAAAATGCTCTTATGTTACTCAGGTTTTGGTTACCTTCTGACTAATCGCCTCTTGACTAATTCTCCATAAAGTTGAAGTCTGAGTGATTTCCTCTTACCCCCTTCCTGATTGGAAAGTCATATTCTTTTAGAGAGGAAGCAGGAGAAATCTCATGTGACACACACAATTGTTAACAACACTTTGAAAAATGAGCAAAACCAAAAGCACATTCTGAGGTTACTGTACATTTTTTCCCTGTAAATTACTCTCTCATTTCTAGCATATTTGTAAGAAGAACAACACAGAAAGTGTTGAAAGAGATATATTGTGTCTGCTTAATTGAGAACATGCTGATAAGGAGTGGCACATGTCATGGCAAGTATTTCTCCTTACCTCATTATCTCTCATTCTTTCTATTTTCTCCTCTTCAGCAAAATGCTGAAACGTGACCAGAGCAGAAATGGTGATTAAAATGTCAGATTGCTCTATCTTTCACTTTTTATCTTATTTTTATCATCTACTCGGATAGGTAGAGACAGTTGTAGAGACAAATGGTAGCTCAGTGAGGCTGAAGATACCCTTTCAAAAGATGAGCATCATGCTTTGCTGCTTACTCCATATGAGGGCCTACAAGTGCAGAGAGAAAGAGATGAGAGGGTGCAAGTGTGTGTGTGTGTGTGTGTGTGTGTGTGTGTGTGTGTGGTTGTACACAGAACAATCTTGGAAGCATCAGAAGGCTTATTTTTGGTGGTATGGGCGACACTAGAAATTTGGCAGCACAGATTGCCCCCTTAGAAAACTGCAATGTTAATATTAAGCAACATTAGGAACTGAATGATTCTGCCTATCTGTAATATAAAACATTAATGAAAATTTCATAGATCCCCTTTTGCAGCAGGCATGCTAAGAAGATTCTGTACAACTGTATTATGGCTGCATTTGCAGTTTTACAGTTAAAAATATATTAGTACTTTAATTATTAATCCTAATACACAGGGGCTGATAGCATCTGATAAAAGCCTCCAGAGCAGGCAATGTCTCAATGAGAAAAGGCAAAATATATCTGGAATAAAAATCAGCATGTTCTTCCCCTTTGAAGAATGCAAGTAATCTTCTCTAAACTGAATTCTCATGAATTTCATTCATTCTTCGGTTGGATACACTAGTTTGTGCTCCATTCTTCCGCAAGATATACCTGCCTGGAGAACGACACCACAAATTTCAGCCATCCATAGGAGATGTCAAGGAAGGAGTGGTCATCCCGTGCCTTCACAAAAGAGATCTGCAGTCTGCTGCACCTTGAGAACAGCAGAGTTCCTCTTTTTTTTTTCCACTGTGAGTCCTCCTGAGAAAGGGTGGGATCCAGTGTGCCATGAATGAATGGTTTAGGTCCCCCAAAGGATCACAGGCAAAGGCATGTTTAATACAAAAGTGAAAGCAAAGTTCATTGTCAAGGTTCACATTTACTAGGTACTAGATGATTAAAGAACAGAGAAAAGCCAGATTAAAAGCTATCAACCTTAAAGTAAAATCAACCTAAAAATATCTACATTCAGGCTGGGCATGAAGAAAAGTAAGGATGGGAGCAGGCAAGGATGAGAAGAAATCATTGTGGAACAGCATTCCAGCCTGAGTCTAGATGCAACCACAGCACTGCGGAGTTCTGAGATTTAGACTTTATTGTGCAGTGAAAGTTTAGAGGTTTAGAAGAAGATTTGGTAAGCAAGTCAAAAGTCCTTGTTGCCTCATTGTTAGGCTCTGTGTCTGTGCTTCAGGACAGAAGGATTCCCCCACTGTGTGAAAGGCAAATCAAATGATCCTAGTTATTTTTTCCAGTGACTCCGAAGCCTTACAGTCCCTGAATAGTTTGTTGTATTTGCGTTACTGCTTTAACTTGATACTTAGGCTGTGCCTATATCTAGCTAGTCTATAATCACAGCTGTTTCTGATCACATTTCTATTGAAGGCAAGACAGATAAATCTTTCTTATTTTCTTAATTTCCCATAGAAAAAATTCCTTGATTCAAACTGAATGCCGTACAGATAACTTGCATCTTCTTCGCTTTCTTATGGGTAGTTGTAAAATTCCATTATCAAAATAGTACCCAGTTTTATGGATTTCTTTGACCTCTTTAAATCATGAGAGGCTAACTTCTATGGATAATTCATATGAGTGTGAAATTTGTGATCTTTATTCTATTTGAATCAGAAATCTCAGATTCTCTGCTTGCTTGTCTTGGGGAAATTTTACCCCTACGAAGGGAAAAATGAAGCAGTAGCACAGCTCTTTATTCCCCAGCTGCAGTCTAGATAATAAGAAGTGGAAATTTTATTTCCAAGAGACACAACTTAAGGAACAATTAAAGCATTGGCAAACCTGGCAAAAGTTGAGATAAAGTCTCTTTCCTAATGACAACTTGTAAACCAAAGTGGAGTTCTTTCCTTTGAAACACTCATCTTTGCTTAGACTGTTTATAGTGTTCTGATCAGTGCTAGGGGGTTCCAGTAAGAAGATTCCAGCATTTTCTTACTGTTTTCTATTAATTTATTTGATTGGGTATAATGCCAAAGTCTAAAAGTTATTATAACAAGATTATTAATCAGTCTAAAAAAATATTGGAAGTTCAATGATGCAAAGAAAAAACCTATACAATTTTACATTGTTCATAGAAAATATCCATAAAATTTTACATTGTTCATTAGAACTGAAAGTTGGTAGGGTTTTACAGGTAAAAATTAAAATTGCACAAAATTGTTGTTTTCCATGGCTCTCATGCCATTTTGTTTATCCTATACATTTCAAAATTCTTAATTTTACTGACACAAAGAGTTGTGAAAAAAACAACAAGGCTGTATTCGGAAGCTTTTGTTAAAACCCATTCTGCCATGCACTTTTGTAGTCAGAAACACATGTTCTTCAAGTTCTTATACAATCTGTCCATGAAGGAAAAGAAGCCCTGTGATTTATCACCCAGTCAAAACTGACTTGCACACCTAACAAGATGAATATTTATGAACTTTTCACTGTCTAGATCCTTATCCTGTACTGCATGCAGTGAAAACATGCTGACTTACACTAGTCGAGACTCTGCTTAATACAGGAAATCTTATCAAAGACATTTTATCAGCAATAAAAAAAAAAAACTAAAGACAAATAGTTCAACCTGAAATATTCCATTAGCTCCATTTGTAATATACCTATAAATGCTGCAGTAGTATAAGTCTTTTTAAGCCTTTTAGCACCACAGTTTTCACCATGTCCTACTCAAAACTAATATCATATAAAACAAAAACTCTTTCTGAAAGCAAATAAGACTGTAAAATATGCTGAGGAAACTTGGTTTTAGATAATAAGCTTCAAAAGATTGGAAATAGGGGTAAGAGTGAAATATAATGTCCTTAGTAAATAAATAAATAAATATTTCTATTTATTTCATTTTGAAAATAGTTGACATGGTTTAGGTTGGCTGGAATTTAGTGGCAATTTCCTCTGTTTAGTCTAAATATTCAGATGTCAATATATTTTAACTAAATGAAATTGCTATCATTATATTTACTCAATTTTTAATCCATTCAAATTTAAATGGACATTCCACATTTATTATTTACTTATCTGCATGTTAATAATCAAGCTTGTAGCATTTGAAGTGGTGTCAAATCTAATACAAATTTCTGTTGGAGGCATGCTTTTTTCTTCAGTCCTGAAATGCACCTTTAAAAATCAGAAGTTGAAAAAGAGCAAGCACCAATCTATCTCACTTCAAAGGATATTGCTGAACACTAAAAGCCCTTAGTAAAGAGCAAGGAACAGTTTGCAGCAAAATACATTTGCTCCTCAAGAACCAGACCAAAAAAAAATATAGGCCATTGTAGTCAAAACTCTGTAACATTTGTCTAAATTGCATAAACTCCTATTTCTAAAAAGCCCAAGAGACAAGGGGGAAATTGAATGAAATTTTGCCTCTTTCAAAAGGGGAAATTATGCCTGACATATGTCAAAATTCCATCCCAAGAAATACAGTGGGATGGATTATAAGAGAAATGATCTCTACAGTTTTTCAGCCAATTGGTGTTGGCTCCAGCTCAGGTATGTGACAGGAGGTCACAAACTTGAATTGCCCTGCTTAAGTGCTGACTTGGTAGAAAAATCTAAACTTCGTTTGCTGCCATAGTTTCTTCCAGGTAATAGCCATTTATCTATTTGCATGCTCTACACACCCTCTCTTCTGTAAAGCTCTGCACTTTTGTCAGTACTGCCATAAACCACAGCCAAGGGACACTGGTTAATGGATTGATTTATTTTGGAAGACTTACCTCGTAAAGAATTGATATACTGCCTTCATAATTTTACTTTTTCCGACCCATTTTGCAGTGTGCTAACCATAATTCCTTGGAAAAAACTTTATTTACTTTATTTACAGTAGTTATTTGGATATAAAAATACTCAGCACAAGATCTTTCCCTGCTCTTTTAAAAGTGTCTTGGGAGAGCAATATCAGACCATAAGTTAAATACAGCTTCTTTAAACAATCCAACTTGTGAGACTTTGCTTTCATAACTGATTAAGTAATGAACAGTCTGGGCGTTTTGTGGCTAAGAATGTACAATATTTTCTTTTGTTGGAAAGTATATTTTATAAAGATCAAATGTCTGGACTGAAAGCAAAAAAGAGAGGAGGCAAAGTAAAGGAGAATGTCATCAGGAAGGGTCTAACTAAAGCATTTGATTTACTTACTTCTATTTATTTTCTTTAAAATTAAACAAAGTCTGAAACTCTGTGTTAAGTAGAGGTTTTTGGGAAACCAGGTTTTAACAGGTTAATTGGTCACTCATTTCTTAATACATTAATGATATAAACATGACTGACTGAAAGATTTCCTATACCCATAAATTTTGAAAGAAAATGGGATATTTAATATCAAGCAAAATATCTTTAAGGGAGATTAGCTGAGAGGCTCTTCAAGATAAGTCTCATTACTGTTCTGTTTATACAGAAACACTAGAAAGGATTGCTTGTCACTGAACTAATGTTTGTGTCCAAGCCAGATGTACACAACACCTTCAGCAAATGTTTCCCTGATGGTGAAAGCTGGTCACGTTAGTACACATCTGAGTCTGGGCTAAGTTTTACACTAACAATGGAAACCAGCCTTTAGACTAAGCATTAAAGAGGCTCTACTTGGTGTATGGGCACTCTGTTGATGGCTGCATACATGTGACACACTTTAGTTCTTTTTAACGAGAGACTTTCTTGCAGGCAGAAAGGAAAAGGAAAGAAAAAAAAAGAAAAAGAAAAAGAAAAAAAAAGAAAAAGAAAAAGAAAAAGAAAAGAAAAAGAAAAAGAAAAAGAAAAAGAAAAAGAAAAGAAAAGGAAAAGGAAAAGAAAAAGAAAAAGAAAAAGAAAAAGAAAAGAAAAGAAAAGAAAAAGAAAAGAAAAGAAAAGAAAAAGAAAAGAAAAGAAAAAGAAATTTAGATGGCTTTGATTTGCTTTTTCTGTTAACACAGGATAGAGAAATAAAAATTTCTCATTTTCTTATTACAAACACCACCATAATTATTTTTAATTCTTATGTGTAGACCTCAAAACATCTAGGTTTAGTTTAGGATGGCTTTCAGATTAGACTGACTGATGCTTTCAGGGCCATAGATCAGAGCTACAATAACTTGAGCGCAATGTGGTCTTGTGACTAACCTCTTTAGCAATATTGGATTCTCTTTCATCAAATTCAGTTTGGATTCCTATCTTGTATTACTTTCCAAAAGTAGATGGTTGTTTCTGCCCACTATCTGCTTTTTTCCACTTCAATTCAAATCACTGATCTGCTTACATCCCTGTGTTGGCCATGTTTCTGCATTCACACCAGCCTCACCCCTGAAGACAGAAAGCACCTGAGAGATCGTGTTTCTGTATGTTGCAGACTGGTTCCAAAACCTCCCCTTTAAATTCTTAGAGAGCCTTAATTCAGATCCATTTGATTCAGCTCTTCAGGCATATCATGTCATCTCCAGAAAATTAGGGAAAAAAGTGATTGTCTGGATGACATCTCAGTGTGCAAATGAAACCTAATAGCATGAAGCTGAACAGTTCTTTGGTCAGGAAACAAAAAAAAGGAACCAATGATTATTGTGTACATGCTCTTGTCCTACTCTTCTTCATTCTTAGATGCTATGTTGGATTCATACAATGTTTTGTAATATTCAATTACCTGCACTGCAGTGTATCTGCAAAGGTTTAATTATGAGCCTGACAAGCAATGCAGCAAACACGGGTTGTTAGCAGTCATATATGTCACCAGCTGTGATACCAAGTGAGTACAGCCCTCACATATGGTTCACCTGTGCAAAAATTTTAAAATAATTTTTCAGCAGAAGGTGAAATCTCTAGAAACAAAACTGCAACATTTTCTTAAAACTTACCCTAATAACAAAGAGTGTCCATTGAAGGTCTTTCAGCCATGGCTGCTAACAATGAAAACAAACCATCCCAATTAGAATTACATATAAGAATGGCCTGAGTGAAAATGCATAACCTGAAAAAGCAGAAATAATTATAACTGCATTGAGGATATAAATCTATTTCAGCATAAGGGTCCTGAAATGACCACTGTGTTTCCAACAGCACAAAAAACCAGCTTGCACGGGGCAGTTTAGCTCAACATTGAAAGCCGGCAAATTGGCCTCTTGAACCTCTCAGGCTTCACATACGTGAGCAGAGCACATGCTTAAATTCAGCACCTGGCATGTGGCCATTCACACATAGCAAAGAGGAAAGCAGGTGCTGGGACCTCAGCACTGAAACATCAGGTTATTTCTGCAAGAAAGGTAAAAATGGTGCTATTTCCAAAATTACTAAGGCATTTCTGTTCCATAATGACTCTGGTAAATCTAATAGCCAGCCTGTGCTGTGATTAGCAGTAAAATAGGGAGAATCATGGGATTCACAGAATGCAGACACTTTGTCACATTTTTCTATCACTTAATTTAATAACACTCCAAATAAGAAGACTAAGCCCAATATTAAAAAAAAATGGGGATGGAGAAATTTGAGCTGCCTGAAAGAGTACAGCTGCGCAGCTCAGATTCTTCACCCAGGCATATTTTGTGTCAAGTGAAACTGAAAGCTTTTAACAAAAGACCAGTGATCTTCAAGATTTTGCAACTCGTTAGGTAGTTCATAGGAGGTTTGCTAGGAGCATGCTGGCACAGATGAGAAACAGAAGTGAAAGCAGGGAGGAATTTGCATACAGAGTGCAGATTTCATTGTTCATGGCAAAGCTGCCCTTGATTTGCTTCAGTCACTGTAACAATCAGCCCAGCCAACTGTTTACATGCCCTCCATTGTGCTGGTGTTGGCTGGGAAATGGAAGGCCAAATGAGATTTGCTTTCTGCTGGCACTCTGGGGAGCAGCAGGAGCTCACACACTTGACAGACAGACAGACAGGCAGACAGGCCTCTCTTTCCAAGAAACAAGAGAGTGTCTTGCTTGCTCTTGAGCTGTGTTATTGTGATGATGAAGACAGGAGCATGCGTGGCCGAAAGCAGGGCGCGCAGCACTGTTTGGGTGCCAGGGAAGAAAGGGTGAAAATTAAAGCAAAATGTTGGGAGCTAAAACCTCAGAAGGCTTTGAGCAAGTACCCCTCCCTGCCCAACTACGTACATCTCAGCTATCTTAGGAAACTTTCCCAGGTTTCTGGGAAAGAAAGACAGGTGAGGGGGAGGCAAAATGTATTCATTTAAAAGTCACAATGGAATTCTCAGCAAGAAAGGAATGAAACTCAAGCTGTATGAAGGGATATGGAAGTATCCATACTTTTTACTGTGAAAGGAGTGGTAGTGTTGCTGCTGTCATAGCAACGTGGTCACAGCTGTAAATATAATAAGCTCTCAAATTTAAATATAATTACGATCAAACAGAAGGCTCATGAAGGACAATATCCCTGTCATTTCCACTGCCCTCCCTTCATTCATGACTGTCTTAATGGGTTTAGGTTGATAGGCTTTTCCTTGGCCCACCCTGGTCTCATTTGAAACGCATGGATATAAATTCTTCTTTAAGCTATTTGAAAAACTTTCTGGTGTGTTTAAAATTGAGATTTCGTAGGTCCTGCAGTCATTTTCTTAGGGCTACTTTCTAGAACAAGGCATCCCTGAAGAATAAAGAAAGGATTACGGTTGCATTATTGGACAGTGTTTGTAAAACAATTTAGTTTTGCAATTTGCTTTGCTTAAAGAATTAAAAACCCTATCCCATGGCTGAGAATCACGGTTGAAATGGGATTAGAAGGCTTTTTGGGTTTGGTTTTTTTAATATATTATTTTTCATTTTCCTTTTAATTCTTGAGAATAGCCACTTTTATTAAGGCAAACCCCAAACTTACTGCTGGGAGCACTCACACAATCAATACATTACTGCAGACAGCAATCAGCAATGGACCACATTCAAATACCTATATTTCTCTTTCAAAATGGAGATGAAATGTGCTCTAAATCTTCACTGATTCTTGGCAAAAAAACCCTCAGCCAGCAGTATTCAAACTCTTTCTCATCAGCCTACCTGCTAGATTGATATGATATGCACCCTGAAAAGCATATTCTGCTCTCCAAGTAATCGGGGAAATATGATGACTAACCCACAGGATAGAAGAGCAAGGGAAGGGTTCCTCAGCCAAGCAAAACACAGAGGAATGTATCCTCGAAATCAGGGAAATAAGACTAGTGCTATCGAAAGGCCAAATTCCCTGGAGAAACAAAATATCCAGGAATTTAATTTAATAAGCTAGAAAGCAAAGTAAGCATTTTACACCTCTATTAAATTTTCCTTATGAGTTTTCTCTGCAAATACAGAAAAGACAAGAATGCTATTTCCTTTATATGGATAATTAACATTTTGTTAGTTATGATTTATTTAGGCAGCTCTGACTAATGACTTAAAGTGAAATGGTTATAGCAGGGAGATGATAAATTATCTAGTGTATAACACTGCTTAAAACCTAAACATGTGTTTATAGTTGCTGTTCTAGGATAGTTGCCAAAGGGACATTTTACTCAGCAAGTTATATTAGCCTTTTTTTTTTCCTATAAGCAACAAAAAAACTCTCCAAAAATAATATGATGAGGGGAGGGGAAGGAATCTTATTTGTTTGCTGGTAGGAAGCACTATGAATCAGATTTTGAAAGGATTTTCCGTGTTGTCCTAATTTAAAAAATCATTTCTTGATACAGTTTGGGTAGAATTTTCAGTAAAAGTACACGTTACCTACTATATACTCTATTTATATGACGAAGAAGCAAATCCCTCAGCAGGGAAGGCTGTACCTGTCTGTGGAGTCAGTTGTAGTACATGGAAGGAGGTGGTGTTTTGCTTTTTGGAGTTAGTTGAAGGAGGAACTTACAGTCACATCACTGAGGACTAACAAGCCCAAGTGATATTCTCAACAATTCTTAGAGATAAAGGAAAATAACTGAAAAGCCAGAAATACTATTCTGGAAGATTTATTCTCTGACACTAACCATCATATATGTGAATGAAACAGTCTTAATAAATGCAAAAGAAAAAAATAAAGTCTGAAATCTACTCTGTGACATTTATTCTTAAGAATCTTTACTTCAAGAAGATTTTTATGATATAAAGAGAGACATTTTTACTTGAAAGGAGATGAGAAGAAAAAAGATGTAAAAGTCATCAAATTAGAATCTCACAGTAAATATGCTCACCATGAAGCCACCAAAAGAATAAAAGGCATGTCACAAAATTGGAAGTAATATTTAACTGAAGAAAATGTAAAAGAGATTAAATGTAAACTATAATAAGGTCAACCAGAAAATATTTTTCTGGTCAACTTGCTAAAGGCATAAAATCTATTAATAAAACCATTTTTAAATTCTCATGAGTAGGTAGCTTGCTGAGAGCTGGTATGGGCAATTCAGTTGAAAAGAACGAAGGGAAAATAAGACAGAAAAATTAGGTGGACTCTTTATATGCACTATCAGTGGAGGGGTATAGGGAGTTTCCATACCATTGCCTGGCTGTGCAGGGAAAAAAATGTCAAAAATAAGTAATAGAAGCACAGAACCACAGAAGGATTGAGGTTGGAAAGGACCTCTGAAGGTTACCTGATCCAAACACCATTTCCTAACCCCCCCACCACAACCCCCTCTTCCAATTATAGAAAGGATTTTGGAAAAAATGAACAGAAAGAATGTTATCAGATTATAATTACCAGACATTATTTACCCAAAAAGTCAAACAGAATTCTAATACAAAATAAATGATGTACCAATCGGGTCAGCATATTATTTTAATTTTCATCATAACACATTTTATACAAAATCTTTCAGGGTAGTCAAACTTAGAAATGACTATTATTAATTTGAATTCAGTATTCATGAGTGCAAATCAATGAACATTGTAGACAAAATTATCCTACTTACATACACTTATGATGATGTCCATTAAAGAAGGTAGAAAAGATTTCCAGGGAGCACTGTTTGAGGGAAACATTTGTGCTAAAAAGTGCCATACACAAAGTTCAGATACATTTAAGAAGCAATAAAGGAAAATATTCAAGCAAGAAATCACAGAAAATATTTTGCAGCTGTTCTTGAATGTTGCATGCAATTCTAGTTTCCTAATCCCAGAAATTGTACAGTTAGATGCAAAAGAAACAGCACTGAAACAAGAATGACCAGAGTGTTGCACAGACTTCACCCAAGAAGAATCACAAAGTAAAAAGCAAAAAGCGCAAAAGTCTTAACTGACAGAGAATATCTTAAAGTTAGTATAGTACAGGTCAAGAAAATCACGATTCATAAAATTGTGAATGAGGTTGTGGTATTTCTCACAGTGCCCAAGTATGAAGTCATCCAATTAAATTAGCAAGAAGCACAATTACAATCAAAATAAAAGGAAGAACTTCTTCACACACATTGTGCCAGTAGTGCTGCAGGATCAGGATGTTGTGTAGACTAAAAATAGATATAAAGTAGAAAAATAATAGATGGAAGAGAGGCTGTGAGCAGGCTTAGAAAGTCAATGGCCTGGACAATCTAATGCAAATGAAGTCCTTAAATTGCTGACTGCTACAAGCCAGGAAGACATGTAGAGGGAAGAACTCTTCCATACCTGCTTTCTTTACTATTCACTACCAATGCCTACCAGAGGGTTAAAAAGATAAATAAATATTTGCTCAGAACTAATGTACTCATTTTTACTTATATTCTTAAGGAAACTTAGTGAAAAGTCATGAGCAGATGGAAAAGAGAGGGAAGTAAGAAATAAATGAAATCTATAAATCAGGAAAGCTGTGACAAAAATCTATCCTAAAAAAGATAAAGACTATTAAAAAATTAGTAGTTAAAGAAGAGAAACTAGACGTAATTAATCATTAAAATAAATAAATAAACAAAGGAGGCTATGATTTACCAAATTAGATGGGTGAGTACAGTACAGGGATCAAACCATGTCCTTGTTCAGATAAGCACCAGGGTTATGCCCTTCTTATTCTGTGAAGAGTGTACTGGATACAGTGGTATTGTATAGCTGCACATACTGATACTAACTTTTCAAGACAGCCCTGAAGGAAGAAGGCATGCAAAAAAAAAATAAGAGCAAATCCATATGTGAAGAAATAAAATATAGTATATTCATGTCTGAGATGCTGATAAGTATATATGCTCCCAGTAATTAAAGTAGTCTCCTAAAACACATACACAGAAGTATGTACTTAACTTTTAATTTTCAATTAAGGATGACCTTTGCTGAAATTGCCAGCAGTCTTTGAGAAAGCTCTTTAGATGACATGACTTCTTTACTTCAAGAGAAATATGTAGGTGAGGATAAAAAGATGATCGAGGGCATAAATTAAACAACATTTGTTTTGGAGTCAGATTGTTGTCCTTCATCTCTTAATCGGTGTTTTTGTAATGAATATTCACAGTTCATTTCTCTCAGCAAGAGTTTCTTCAGTTATCAGACATGGGGCTGTTAGGCAGCTCCATTCATTCAGTCATGTCATTTCCTTGTTTCATTAAAGACAGCTTTCATTTCACAGGCCCAGCATGGGTTTGTGTTTGGAAGGGAGAGAGGAATTCAGCTCACTGTTAATAAAGCTATGCATGGTTCCAGCTTGTTATCTTTAAATTTCACCCTGCAAGGACAATTGCTTTACATTAAATATGATAATAATAATAAACTCTAACTCAGTTACTGTTGAAGTGCAATCATTCTGATCACTTTCTGCAAACAAACAGCTACAGATAAAAACGAATGTTTTACTGTGGCTGTGGGTGATGCAGTTCTCTCTTTGGTCAGTGCACATGGGAGGAAGAGCTCTGTGTCCAAGTGGATCTGTGCTGTCTTTTGCCCTGGGCATCAAAAGAGCCACTGAGATTGTAGAAGAGAGCAAAAGGTCCATATAATTTCCTCAGCTTAGCTTTGATGGCATGTTTAGTCGCCCACTGTTCCTACTAATGTGTTTCTTCAGTGTTAGCTGTCATGAGTGAACACACAGGCTTCCTCCTGTCCATGTAGGAGCAATGTTTGAGATTCATTCCTTCTGTATATTTTCTGAACTCTTCTGCAAAAACATGCTGATATATATTGATTTTTCAGGACAAAAGTTCCAGATCTCAAAAGAACTTGGGTGTTGTGATGCAGAGCTTGGCAATAACTAAAACTGTGAAAAGGATGACATTTTCTACTCCGAGGGTGGTGAGAAGCTGAAACAGGCTGCCCAGAGAAGTTGTGGTTGCCCCTTCCATGGATGTGTTCAAGGTTAGGCTGGACAGGGCTTTGAGGGACCTGGTCTAATAGAAGATGCCACTGGCCATTGCAGAAGGATTGGAGCCAAATGATGTTTAAGGTTCCTTCCAACCCAAACAATTCTATGATGCTGTGATTCTGTGAAGTCAAGCTTGGAGTGTGATTGCATGACAGCTTGGGCATGACCCTGGGCTGTGTCTCTGCTGCCTGCTTTTTTGCTGGCTGATGCAGTCCAGTAAAAGCTTTTCCTTAGTAGTTGGTGCCTGGCAATCTAATCTCAGCTCTGAAGCTATCAAAAGTGTTTGAAAGTTCTCCCAGCTCCCCGCCCTCCTTAATTTGTGCTGTGTTACGGGTGTCCCTTGCCATTGTTTTAATACATCACTATAATTAAGTTCACTGCTACTAAAGATGGATGTGCCCTGGACTGACAAGCTACTACTGGGCTCATTTTTAATATCAGACAGCTTAGTGGATACAATGGGTAGGTTTCCTGTGGAAAAACAAGAAGTGAAGATACTAAGTGAAAATTATGGGATAGGGTCACAGAGAAGCAGACCAAATTTCATTCTGGAACTATCAAAACGGAGCTCAAAACAGAATATAATTCTCAAAACAGAATTATTCACATAATTCTCAAAACAGAATTATCTTCTTCTATCCATTTATCACTCTTAATTTATTAACACCAATTTCTTTGTCCTTCCAAGTCACGAGGAACAGTCAGCAGGACTCTCCATGAAGGACAGAGGTACATTAAGTTTGCTATTAAATCAATTTCAGAGAAGCCACATATCCAGACTGCTATAACACCATCCTGGCTCACATTACATGGAGTATCACTGTTTATACTTTTTAAATGGCTCTCAGATTCTCAGTTTTAATATGCCTCTATGAATGGAAATTACAAAATACATCATCAAAGACAGTGGCAAAGTCCTCTGACATCAGCTCGCCTGAAAATTTTGTTTCTCCACTCTTGCTTTCATCAGTGCCAAGAACACGACTTTTCCATTCAAGTGCCTCATGCAGGCCACAGGGAAGCACAATGATGGATATTCTGTGTGGTCCAGATGGCTTTTTCTGTTTAGTGTGAGTATCTCTGTGCTCCCCCCAGCACTGATTTCTGTGCTAAGCATGCACTCCATTTTTGGATCCTTCTCTTCAGCTTACTGCCTGCATGCCACCTTACCAGTATTTGCCATCTGTGGTAATCCTTCCTTTGATGCCCTCCTTTTCCCCTGAAGAATGAGACTCTTTTGTACACTTCCCTTCTCTAAAAGACATCCTCTAAAGGTACCATTGACTTCTTTTTCAGTATTTGATAACATGATCCCATCTTGGGTAAATTAGAGAATTGAATGGAAACCAGATAGAATTAATCTAATAGCACAACTAGTGCTAGCAAGCTATGCCAGGGGAGGGGGGGGGGAAGAAACCAAAAACCAAAAACAAACAAACAAAACCCAACAAAAAACAAAAAACAAAAAGGAAAAACAGCAACCAAAACAAAACAAACAAACCAACCAACCACAGGGAAATAGATGGAAAAATTCAGTAGCAAAGCAGAAATGTGTGAGAAAGAGGATGAGAGGTAAATGAAAAGAGAAGCTCTAAAAAACTCTTTTTAAAAAGCAAAATGAGAGAAATAATAATGTCAGCCCTTCTAGACAGATTAAGAAATGGGAACTCAGCCAACACAACGAATAGAAGAACAATAATATAATTGTTTCTTGAGAGATCTGGCAATGGGCCATTTAGCCTGCTTGTTTTTACCTTGGGTCATTGCCCAGACTGGACAATTAAAAGGATATTTTTGTCATAGAACCAGTCATTTTATTTCATTGCTGTTAAAAATGTGTGGCTACCAACTGTGCACATTGATTTAATCTGTAGTTGTAGGATTTTGTGGAACAAAAAGCACTTGCTATAGTTCAGAAATCTCAGAAGCACAACCCTTTCTTGAGGTCTTCTCAAATTAAAATAATGACTTCATAGAGAGTAGGTGAAATCTCACCTTCTCTACCTTCCCTTCCCCCCCACTTTTCCCCAGAGGGAAATTTTAAATACAAGCTGACAACCAGATTCTCCTTTTATGATCACCTACACTTTCCTCTCTCCCATCCTGATTGTTGACATTTGCCAGGAGCACAATGAATCTTTAAATAGGAACTTCTGAAGACTGGTGTCATTTATTTTCCATCCTAAGCTAGAGAATGGATGGTGGTGAGTATACAGTGTTTTCCATTCAAGACTCTTGGCACGTCTGTTTTCCAGGGCTTTTAAGGGTTGCTATGTTTAGCAAAGAAGTTATTTTAGTTCTATCAGATCCCACAGGATTTTAACATTTCTGACATTGGAGTTTTTTTACCGGTAGAGTTTTAAGAATCTGAAAATTCAGATTGAGTAAATGTTACCTGGTGAAATCAAACGTTAAAAGTACTGTAAAGGAAGAAGAGGAATTGAAGGGCTGGATTTGTTAACTACCATGCTGTAGGAAGTGGCTAAAGCCCCCTGTTCCACATGTACCTGAAGGAATTCCAGTCCATAGCTCCTAGCTTCCAAGGCAGCAGCTTGTTCATTTGACTGTGAACTCATCTGCAACAACTGCTGTTCCACATGAAACCCTGCAGTTATGATTGAGCACAAGACTTAGAATGGGTCTTCTGCTTGGAGAATAAGGGCTAAACCTGGAGGTGGGACACCTGCATTCGAGGATAGTAGTAAAAAGCAGCCAAAAATTTCCAAATCACCAAAGGACTAAAGTGTGACACTTAAGTTACTGTTTGGGAGTCCTGAAAGATGGTTTTAAACAGAGTTGTATAGATATAGGAATGAGAATAGGGCAAAGAATTGAATAAAAAGAAAACAAAATAATCCCCACATTTTTCCCAACTGAAAGGATTTGGCAAATTTGGGCTGAAGTCATCATTAAAAATGGTAATGAGAAAATGATGGCTTTAGGTAAATTTTTATGTCTTGAAGAAAATTTTTCTTGATGTTTGATAAGAGTTCATAAGTGTATAAATATACAAAAAATGTAAAAAAAATATTTAAAAGTAATAAAATAATTGCATTAGGTTGTCTTTTCTCAAAATTCTTCTTTCTCATACAAGGGGTTTTGAAGTACTAGCAGGCTCTTGTGGTTTATATTTGTATTTTTATATTGCAGTTCTTGAAGCAATTGTATTTGCCTGGTTAGCTGTTAGAAAAAAGATATGGAAATTTTTTTGGTAAGATAAAACAAGTAATTAAAAAACTCATTGACTATACAGTTTGAAGTATAAAAAATAAATCATAGAGTAGGATGTCACAGTTGGTTCTGCCTGAAAAGGAATGGAAGATTGCTTTGTCATTTGTCCAACATTTAGTTAGATTTGATTAAATAAAAATATGCAAAATCAGGCTCAGATCCAAGATCAACACATCTTATTCTAACTGTTTTAATTTTCTGACCATATATTCAGGACACATATCAGCAGGTCAGTAACTACATTCCAAGACTATTGTCACTCAAGAGAAATGTAGCTGGTTTATATATTTATTTTTTTACAAATTTATCTAGCCAGCTTGTCAGGCAAACCAGATGAGGGGAAAAAAAATCGTATTTGAATTTTTGGTTTTTTTTCACTCATTATCAATGGGACCATTGGAAAACATTGAGTACATTTAAACCATCAAACAGGAGTTTACAATGCATCTTGGGACTGTATCCTGGTACCTTCTGGCATTTAAAACATGGGATCCCAATTGTTTTCCAAATGCACTAGAAGCTCTGTGGGATGGTGGACTTCCCTTTGCCATAGGATTACAGAAACATGTGAGCCTCTGGATATCTCTAGATCTGCCTGTATTCAAGGCAGGGACAGTTAGAGCAAGTTGCCCATGGTTGTGTCTGTTTCAGTTTTGCCTCCAGAGAGGAGAGAGTCCACATTTCTAGGAAATGTGTTCTAGTTCAGACACCCTCACAGTGATTATTTTTCCATTTTGTTACTGCTTTCTCCTTATCTGCACAGCCACTTGTGTCACCAGCTGGGTTAGGCATGACTTGCCCTGGGTAAATCCGTGCTGCTTGTTCCCAGTCACCACCTGAGTCAGGTCTTTGCGTGCCTGGAAATGGCTCCAGGGAGAATTTGCTTCATAGTCTTCCCAGGGACTGAGCTGCTGATCTCCTTGCAGTTTCCTGGGTTCTGTTTCCAGTAGGTAAGTGTGATGTTAGTCTTCATTCCATGCCTTACCTATGTTCTCCTTTACTACGGATGCTCTTTCTCTCTCACAGGTGTGGTCAGCATGCTTGGGCCTCCCCTTGGCAGTCAGTTTGGCTCCCTAATACAGGTCCCCAGAAGTTCTGGGAGAAACATGGACTACAGACAGCTGCTCCATGTCCTCACAAGCCTTCTCACAGGGAGAGTGCAAGCAGACCCTCTTTAACTGAAGAAAAAACTACTAAATAAAAAGTAATCTCAACTGTTACACACTGCAAAAAATGCAGGGTAAAGGGCTTTCTAATGCCTACCCAACATTACAAAGTGTAAAATCAAGGTTATTTACCTGTGTTATAAAGCCTTTTATGACATCACTCATAGATACTAAGGTGTGGTCTTGCCCACAAGGGTCCCAGGATGAGGGAAGAGACGAGAAAGTTGACTCCATGTTTCAGAAGGCTTGATTTATTATTATAAGATAGATAATATATTAAAACTATACTAAAAGAACAGAGGAAAGGATTTCACTAGAAGGCTAAGCTAAGAATAGCAAAGGAATGAATAACAAAGTTTTCTCTCAGACCGAGACCAGCCGGACAGGTGAACTGTGATTGGCCCGTAATTGGAAACAGCCTGACGAGGCCAATCACAGATTCCCCCTGTTGCATTCCACAGCAGCAGATAAGAATTGTTTACAGTTTGTTCCTGAGGCCTCTCAACTTCTCAGGAGGAGAAAAATCCTAAAGAAAGGATTTTTCATAAAACATGTCGGTGACACTAAGGTACTGAGGTGATGAGACACATAAATTATTTAGGTACTTCAGAGTGCACAAAAGGTGAATGATGTCCATTAGCAACTGAAAAGGATAACACCTAAGCTGGCTGCCAGGTCTGATTTTGTGTCATTCTGAGTGCTGTACTTTTGTGCCCTATTTGGAGAATGCCTGTCCAATCTGTAAGCCAGTATGCAAAATTTACACCCAGCTGTGAGGTTCTGGACAGAAGAAAAGGCATTACAAATCAGAGTAAATACCTGATCTCTGCCTTTGGAACTGCACGCTCTTTACATAGCATGCTTTTACCATATACCTTCACAGTACTTGGTATGTTGGGACAACCAAACAAACCCAGATGTGCTACTATGTGCCATGGTTTAATCCCAGATGGGAACTAAGCTCTACACAGATACTCACTCACTCACTCACTCACTCACTCACTCACTCACTCACTCACTCACTCACTCACTCACTCACTCACTCACTCACTCTCCCTCCCTCCCTCCCTCCTGGTGGAGTGGGGGAGAGAACCAGAACAGTTAAAATAAGAAAAATCATGAGCTAGGATGAAGACAGGTTATCAAAATATGAAAATTTTCCTCTACCACTGAAACTTAATTTTAATCTGTTTCTTTAGTTCTTTAGAATTATTCTTCTAACCCGAGGTAATTAAAGCAGTGGTTTTCCTTTGAAAATAATGAACTGGCCATCATAACTGGAAAGAGAAGTATGAAATTTTGAGGTAAAAGCATCCCTGTTCAAAAATGTATATCTTTGTTTAAGTATTTTGAGTGGCATGCAGCAGTTTGTAACATAATCCTCTCTCCATCTTTTGTGCTTTATTAAAGCAGTCTCAATTTCAAACCTGTTTGATATCCGATTCCAAGGGAAAGTGATTTAGAAAAGAAGTATAAATCTCACAACATCACCAGATAGATTTCTTGTATGTGTGTGTATGTACTTGTGTGTATACATAAATATATGCACAGAATTTCATAAAACAGGTTTATCTAAATCAAGGCATTAAAGAACCAAGGAAATAATCATCGTATTTTTCATTTTGGCCTCATGAATTCCCTAGTGCTGCAGACAGAACATGCAGAGTTAGAAAGGATACAGGACAAAATGAACTAGATAGGATCGAGCATTCATTTCTTTCTGACCAGATAGTTTGTATTTTTTTTTCTTTTTTCCTTTTTTTTTCTTTTTTTTTTTTATGACACTGTCTTAATTTGTATGAAAGTATTTCAGGTGAGGTAGGCTGCACCTGCTGCACCTGTGTAGATGAAAGTAAATGTGGGTCTTAAGCAAGAGAGACATGAGTTTTATATTGCCCTGTAAAACTTCTCCATTTTTAAATGGAATATTCTAATAAAACTGCTGATGTGAGCTCTCCTCAGCAGTCAGGTTAACTCCCAACCACTGGCGACTTGGAGGCTTTTCCATTCAGCACAGCCAAAGACAGCTTAAGTTAATAAAAGGGAGTAGGTTGGTGGTATTACCTGATCTGCAGTAAAACAGTTGGGTCTGGAAACCTCTGACTTTAACATGAATTAAAATCTGAAAGTTTTTTCTGAATTTTCATTTCCTTTCTGTGTTCTGACAGAGATTGCAGTTTCATGTATCACAGCACCAGTCCCAGGGCATTTTCCTTTTGTGGAAGCTCCTTCCTACAGATTGTGAGTACGCTAAGAAAATGTACATGATATAAGCACATAAATACACACTGTATGTGGCATTCTGCATCCTAACTGGAGGTTGAAGGGGAAAGGCAAGAGAAGAGGAAAAGCCTGCCTTTAACAAGCCAGAATAATACCAAACATGAGGCTCACTGGGAGAGAACTCTGCTCTCTTAAAAGTAGGCAGCTCTGTGTAACAGCATCCTTTTATTCTGTGTAATTGGATCTCTTAAAATGTGTTTAAATATCAGTGAGTGAGTATCACAAATTATGTCACTTGGCAATCTTTGCAATCTCTTTTCCCCCAGGGTCAGCAACAGGGGCCATGAACCTGGAAGATGCTAACAAGGCATTTTAAAGCCCAAGAGGTCTCTCTCCAAATTGAAAATCTCTTGATCTGCTCATTGGATTTTACAACACAAACTCATTTCTCCATATATTTCTTTCTTTATATGTCCTGAAAAGTAATAAGAAAAAGCCTTTAAAATAGCTTCCAACTGCTACATGTTAGCTTGGACAGTACAGAAAAAAAAACATGGTATAGATTTTCATTTTCCAAAAGGCTCTAATTACTGCCAGAGAAAACATGAGGTTCATCACCAGTTCTGATTATGCAAAACTATTTGGGATTTTGCTGCAATTTTCCTTCATATTCTTTCATTCCTTTGCAACCCTACCCTATTTCACTGTCTTTCATGTCCCTTTATCTCTGTATTTCCTCAAACAGGACCATCATATCCCCTTAAAGACTTATCAGAGAGTTCAGTGATTGGGGTAGATTTTTAATTGAGACACCCAGTGTGTGATAGGGGCACACACATTTCCCAATGTTCACATGACTACAGCATGGCTTTTCTCTGGGCAAACTGTGCTCAGTGGCATGAAGCTCTGCTATACAAACTGCCTGGAGTGGTGGTGCTCAGGTCATGTATAAAAACAACTCTGGAGCCTCTCTTTGCAAATTGTCAGTGATTTGAACCTTGCCAAGTCAAAGTCCTCATCCCCAAGTTCTTCCTTCAAAAGGTCCATATCCTTCTTATCCTGGGTGTCCCAGAACTGAAAGCAGTACTTCAGATGGTTACCTGAAGGTCCCTGCAGTATCCACGTGGGTCTTTGCAACTCAGAAACACTACATGGTTCTAATTGTGGCATTTATGGAAAACCTTTGTAGCATGATTTCATTATACTTTACAAAACCTGGAGTTTACACAGGAAAAATATCCACGGTTAGGTTCTTTGCAGATATTTGCAGATAGAGGGAAGAAAAAAAAAGTTGTTTTACCTTTTGCTTATAAAAATAATCATTGAGAGCAACCAAAAATTTGCGCACAATTAGGCGAGGTTCACTCAGAGAGAGTTTCTGAAAATAAAGGAGAGACAACCTGAATGCATGTGCAATTATATTCTTTCCATTGGCTGCTTTCCTTTCTGTGCTATTTTGATCCCTAGGCATATGCTTTTTTGCTTCTAATATGTTTATGCAAATTTGCTCCAATTGCCACTTGCAAGTGTTCACAACATGACAAGTATTCTGACATATTTTTGTGACATACCTTTTGAAAAGATGATAAGGACATTACAGCATCACATTTGCAATGCTATAGATGAGGGCTGTCATGCTTTCTATTCTAAAACAATATTTTTAAAGGGTTTATAGCCTTGGAACAAAAATTATTTTTGGACCTTTGTTTAACATACATGACCCAATCATATCTCTGGATACAATGTGAGAAAATATAAGTTCAGTGGAATTTAGACATTCAGTGCCAATGAATATACACAATTTGCAAGAAATGGGGGTTTGTCCACATTACTATTCTTTAAAATTCTGTTTTTCAGCTGGTTTTAACTCTGCCATAGCTACATACATTTTAGGATACAAATATGTGCACATCTGTTGTAATTAATATTAAAAAAACCATTCTTGTACGTGTGAAGAATGAATGCTTCTATGATGCAGGTGGTTTTAGACAAAAGATGGTAAAAATTCAAAAGACCAGTTAGAATGCTACTGATGTTTAATGAAAAAAAATGGAAAAAAACATAACTCAATGGTTTGTTGCTGCAAGATCTCACATGTTTCCTCTTCCACTTAGGCACATGTTAAGGATGTTGCAGACAATTGCTAATTTTAGTAGGAGTTTTTAATGTTCTTTAGGGATATGGAAATGTTCTCCCCTGAAAAATACTCCTTAACCACTTCAAGAAGCAGTTTTAACAGACATTGTTTTTCTGCCATTTGAAAATATTATCAGATCTCCTTTGATTTCAAACATAGCATGGCAGTTTTCTTGTACTGGAATCAAATCTTGTGGATCTTTGTCATTCTTTTCCAGGTACCTAATAACTGGAAAATATGGATGATGGATAGCTAGAAGTAGTTCTCTTTAGGAACATCATCAATCGAGGGGAAAAAATCATCTTCCCAGCACCTCTAAAACTTGTTTGAATGTAAAAGCCAAAGTCAGCAAAAACAGTGTTGTTCTGCTTACCTTGATCTTCTGCAAAACCTAGTTGTGTCAAATTCCAGTGAAAAGTTTCTGCTACTAAAAAATTTAATCACCTGAAGAACTAGCAATATCTCAATACCATGCTTCTGCCCAGAGTCTCACGGTCTTGCATCAACCATTATTAGGCCACCCATCAGCAGTTTCTGAGATATGACTGAGACACTGCTGTCCTGTGTGTTCATTTAAGAAACCCAGAGTGGTGCCACAAGTGCCTCTGGCTTGACAAGTGATGGCATCCTCTCAAGGGTGGGACACATGGAGCAGACTGACAATTCCAGCATCAGTTCCTTGCTGAAGTACCACATGTTCAAACAACCTACACGCAAACATGCAACCACATCACAACTTTGCATCCTGGGCGAGCCCCAAGCACCTTTGTTCAAGGTCAAGTCACCTCAAAGTACAGGCAGATGAGGTACAGGCAGGTCCCCTATGGAGAAGAAAGACCAGAGCCATCTACTCAGCCCTGAAAAAAAAAGAAAGCTGTTTGGTGTTTTCTCTGCTGAGATTTTGAGCAGAGAACCAGAGTCCAGTCCAGGTACCATCTTATGCCCATCAAGTTCTGTTCCTTTGTAGATGTCCTGTCCCCCTAGGTGCTTGTACTCCTTAAACACTGCCTCTCCTCACCAGAAAGCCTCCAGAGCCATTAGCTTTAGGTGCTCATTCATGCCAAGGAGCATCCAGAAACAGGTTTCTAGTTACTAGAGAGGGAAACTTTTCACAAAACCAAGTGTTAATGGGAGGGAGCACTGGGCCAGGAGGTATGGAATCACACTGAAGTCTGTTTACTCACAGGAGTGCTAGCCAATGGACCAGGAAAGGTAACAGAACACTGTGCCCTGGGCAATCCTTCCAGGCCACTCACTCTCCCCAGTTATCCTTAAACAAGCAACGGCAGAAATTGTGCATGTGGAAGGAAAATGAGAAAAGAAGGAAAACAAATCTGTTTTAAAAGTCAGAGGGTTTGGCTAGCAGAGGGGAAAGCTGCTTCTGGCTCCTTTCTCTCTTCTGTAGGATAGTGTGTGACTTCAGTAGAGAGCATACTTGGGGGCCCACACCCTCCATAGGTCACGGGCTGCTCCATGGCTTGTGTCCATGATGATTCATGAGTCTAACTTCACCAGGGAGGTTGGGACATAGCCATTCCTTCTTATTTCTAGCATCCAAAGGTTCATAAACTGTACTGCATGTACCCACCACCCCCCCTCCTCCATATATACGCAGATACACACAGATCAAGGTATAGCTCAAAGGCAGGATCCTGCCCTGGAGTAAACATAACCGGGAGATCGCTAGAGAACAGCAGGTGATAATCCTGGTTTTTTCTGCAAAATCAAGCCAGGCCTGATCTATTATGTGTTGCCTGTATTTCAAAATGCAAGTGGGTGTCTACCATTCCCAACTGGCAAGCTTGGCCTTCAGAAGGTCATATACTTCCTGGAGCTAGAGTACTAGCTCTTCCTTAGAGATCTGTTTTCCCCTTTTGAATTTAAGAACTTTATTTAAGGATGCTAGAACTCCCTCTACATATTCCCTCTTGCAACAGATCACAGAACTTTGCTACCTAATGCTGCCTTTTGTCCTGAGTAGACTCCATGAGAAATGGAGTTTTATTTATGTTATCCTTTTCAGGATAATATGATTTGAACAAATTGCTTCTATCTGACATTTTTCCTTTTAGCTTAAAACTTTATTTTAATTCTAGGAGAAAAGGAATAGTAAGGCAGTAATGAGGCAAAAAGTAATTATTTCCTCAGATAAAAAAATAATTATTTCATCAGATAAAAAACCAATAAAACCAAAAATCATTCATGTGCATTAAAGTAAAAATCACATTCATTCAGAGAAAAATAATTTTAAAAAATCTTTGCATTTTAGATTTTTATGTAAATCATGAGAATCATTCCAACTTCAGGAAGGAGTAGGGCTGATGTACCTTGCATTTTACTCTGTGTGGGGATTTTTCACAAAGAATAAATCGACAGTCCTGCATGGAAAGACAATCTTCCTCAGTTTTCACAACCCCACATGTCCACTGGTAAATTTATGCCCTGGTCCACCTGCTTACCATGGCATCACGCCCACTCGTACTAGGTGAGCACCTCACAGAAGCCAATCATCAAATCTCTGGATGGTTTGGGGAGGTTAATACACAGAATACGAAGAGTCAGGTTTTTGAAGAGGCTCCTGGCACATCTTGTGTTTTTAATGATTAGGATCTCACCCTCAGGGCTGTGTGTTTACCAGCTCAGCCCTTGTAGCAGGGGACTAGAGCAGATGGCTTGGCAAAACCAAAAGGTTCTTGCCTTTACAAAAATTAAAGATTAATTTGTTGGTTTTTTTCTAATAGGAAATTTCATGCTGATGAACAGTATTGAGCTGACAGGCTTATATTTCTTCATCCATCTCCTGTTCAGAGAAAAGCATAACCATCCTTATGTTAACTCCACTATCTGTCTACATCCTTCTATGCAGTGACGAGAGAATATTTCAGCACTCCCAGCTATTTTGCCTTTGGCATCTCTGCTGTGGTTTCCAGCAAAGATGATATCACCATGTGTTTATAGATTTATTTGTTTGTTTTTCATGATGCGGGCAATGGTCTACTACAAGCTGGCTTGAGCTCCAGTTATATCACATAGACCAACCATCTGGCTCAAGATTAATTAAGGGTAACATTTTTAGCCATTGCTGCAGGTATGTAACGTGAGAGGAAAAACCTTCTTACTGGATAAGCAATCACCTTGTCACCCGAAGCAGCCAGATTAGTCAGCGTGTGGTGCTGGGTCCTAGCAGACTTTTATGGTCTGATCAGCAATGGTAAGTAACAGAAGTGCATTTCAGAATATTAGACAAGTGCAAAGGATGAAAGGGGATTAGCCTTTTCTGAACATGGGCAATGGGAATTACCCATGGCTCATAACCATTTTCTGCTGGAAATTTTTATGTTCCTATGTGAACACAATGTGTGACAAGAAAGGGTTTGTGAGATTCAGTGTAGTGGAATCTGTTTGTATATTTAGCCAGTTTAATCAATTTCAAAAGTCAGAAGGATTGAAACAGCGTTTTGCTGAAAATTACAATAGATATTCACACTGTTTATCCAATACTAGTAGCTGTTTTTAAGGCTTTTCTAAAGCCCACACTCCAAAATCTTTGCCATTTTGAACCCCAAACCCTCTTAGGAGGTCATTAAGCATATAGGCAGCAGAACTGCACAGCTGCTCCTCCAGTCATACTAATCTCTAGACAGATGCTCTTCATGTTCATGGGCTGTGATGAATGCCAAAGAAGCTATTAGAGAACAGATTGACTTAGACTGGACCATGATCCTTGGAGAACTGGTTTCAGGCTGCAAGAAGAACTGAGGCATCACACAGTGAGTTGCAATGCAAATGACAATATGATCAGACAGAGTTGTCTTTCAGCTAGATTTTCTCCTCCAGCATTCCTGAATGCAGTCTTGCTTGAAGAGACAAAACCCAACACTGAAGCAGACTTCCATTATTTTCCCTGCTTGCTTGCTTGCTGAATTTGCTGCAGCTAGCTTGGCTGCTCAACTTTGCCTAAGTCTGACTTATAAAGAGATTCCTAGACATTTTTGTATCAATCCTGTGTTCAGCTGCTGTGAACTGCTACCATAACTCTTGGGAGTATTTAAAAAGTAGTAAAGAGTGCACTAGAGGCAGGCAGTCATTCCCCATCATGCTCTTCCCTTCCCTGCAGAGGAGGCCTGAACACAACCGAGTTGTTACAAAACTCAGAGATCACATCTGCTCCCCTCCTTTGAGGCTCTTGGAAAGATCACATGCCTTTATCACATCTGAGTCCAGAGACCTGTCTGCCCAAAGAGAGGTGTCATCTGTGCTATATCCCACCACAGACCTTACTTTTCTGACCTTCATAGCTACAGCAGATGTTCTTGTTATGTTGTTATTCTGGGGACAGGAGCCTCTCTGGGCTCCCGGGCTCTCATCCAGCTGCAGCTGTGGAAAAAGGATACATATAATAATAATAATGGAATCTTCTTTCTGTCCTTTCAGCTTACATCATCTTGGCACCAGCAGTCAAGATAGCATTAGTCAGTCACGGGGTTTCTGTGGGCTACTCTTCCAAACCACCACCATTCTGTCTCCATTGCACACTGCCTTCCCTCTTATTCCCACTCCATCCCAACTGGAGGGATTTCAGACCTAGGAAATAAGGAGCTGCTTTTCTGCTGACTGTGCATTTCCTCAGCTCATACCTCCTGCATGTGCTAACTGTAACATTTGGAAACACAGAAAGCTCGATCCACTTAGTAATGGTGTACCCAGGTAAAAGTCTGGCAGTGTGTTGCTTGCAAAGTAACAAATGCCTGTGTCAGTGTCTTTTCTACAGACTGCTTCTCTGCTTTATGCCTTCTCTAAGGAGTGAAATATAAGTTGCTCCTTTCACAGACTTAAAGAGGATTTTGTGCAATATTTTCCATTCCATATATCTCAAGCACTTACATCCCTGAAGGATCCCTACTGCTTGGGAAATACCCTGAAGGGTATCTGTATTGCATATAGTTGCACCTTTTTTGAAAGATATACACAAAACTACTTCAAGTTGTTATGCAAACAGTCCCTGGCTATATCCTATAGGGATTCACTGCAAGAAGGAGCAGAATCTGTGCACATAAAGAATGATGAGGAGGCAGGGGGAACACTTGAGGGAAAAGAAACTAGTTCACAGTCTGCTATGCCACAATGATGGGAAAAGCTGTGTAGTCAAATTTGTCAAAAATAAGGAAATGTTACAATTTTTAGGCCTGTTATAGCTCTTATTTAATTTTGCAGAAGCTCGTAAGAGGCCATTTATTTTTAACACAAAACTCTTCCCTGAAACTACAGCTTGCCAGGAAAACCAGTGCCACTGTTGTACACTGACTTAATCATAAAGAATGAAAATAAAATGCTCTTAACTGACATCCAGGAAAAACAGACAAAATGAATTGCAGTTAAGCAGGTAAGGCATAGTCTTGACAAATGGGAGAAGACACAGAGGACAAGAAATGCTAATGATTTTTCCCTGTTAGCAACATCTAAAAGTGTTTGTGCTAAGCCTGCTAATGGGCTAACACCAAACAGTATTCCAGGACCAGAGTGAAAATCTCAGGAAAATGAGCACTGCCTTACTAAAAAAATAGGGAATCCAGAATTATTGCCTTTGGCCGTGAAGAAAACTTGTAAATTTGAAAGCACACAGTGTTCCTGCAATGCTCTCTATTCCACCTTGAAGATCCAGTATGCTTAAACATTATTTCACAGAAAGCATAGAGGCATGTATCCAGTCTTCTTTCCTTGTTAGCCCCCCCCTCAATTCATCCTCTCTTTCTGTTTCCTCTACCTGTCAAATTCCTTAGGGAAGACATGTGCAGCTTGGACAAGCCAAACCAGAGTTCTTTCTCCTTAAGATTTGTTTATGTTTGCTATTTATTCCAACATGCTTCCTATTTTTTTCCTGCCAAATAGCGCTCACAAAAGCCCTCTAAAGAGAATAATAAGAAAAAAGGCTGAACAGAAGGTGTTTAGTCTGAATGCTGGCTTCATTTCAACAAACCAAGTGAGTATTTCAGACAATTGTGTAAATCACAATCTGAATACAAGCACTAGAGACACATCACATTTCACTTTTTGATAGAAGCATGAAGTTCAAAATGGAAGAAAAAGGGGTTTTTTTATTTTTTCACAGATAAGACATTTGCAGAAGGAATTTTAAGATCAAACTATAAAAAATACACAAGAGAAAAGGGCAAGAAAAAGAATGCATTTAACTTTTATGTGGTTGCATTTTATTGTGACCAGGGTTGAACCCTTCTATTTACAGTTGTGGAGAAAGAAAATATTTTCCTGACCACAGTTGAAGAGAGACCCTGACAGGGCTTTCCTGCTTGCCATCTCCCATGTCATCAGTGTTTTCTGGGAGAAGAATTTGAGGTGGTTTTCCACCTAAGTGGTTACAGCTGTTTCCACAGGATCAGTCAGATGGAGTTTCTGCCTCTGTTTATTTTGGCTCTGATTTTCGGCTGGAGCCCAGCAGGATGACAGTGTTTGCTCAGGGTCTTGGGACTTTGGACAAACATTCCAGAATTTCTGACTTCTTAACATTAATGTTTGATGAATTCTGCTCTTAATTTCTTCTGGAAAAATGTCAAGCCCACTGGGGATTACCCTTAGTCTTACAACAGTCTTTTATTTTTTTTTTTAAGGGAAAAAGAGAAAATCATTTACTAGCCTGTGAAAATGAGTATGCTTTAAAAATTAGAGAATGCACTTTTCTAAAGCTGCAGGCTTCAGTTCTTTTCTAATACTTTTTAGTTTTCTTTTTTTTTTAAATTTTCATTATAAGAACACTGCTTGACAAGAAATATCTACAGCTAAATCTTCTGCAAAATACTGTTACATGTAGGGCTTTAGTTGGGAAGGTTATTACCCAGAAGTTAAGTAGCTCTTTCTCCAAGTTGCTGTTTTGATAGCCTCAAAACCTACTGCGTCAATTCACTGGTGTCAAAGGCGAGCTTTAGAAATCAAAATAAACACCCAGGTGAAATTCTGACCCCAGTGGAGGGAACAGCCTTTATCACCGACTTCAACAAGGTCAGGACTTCCTCCTTAGTCCTTATCTCATGAACAATGGAAAAGCACAAGTCACACAAGCCACATCTTCAGGAACATTTACTGACTCAAAGGGATGGATGGATGGAGAAATGTATTCACAAAAATATGTGTAAGTGCATGGAATTAAACCTGTATTTAAACTCTATTTAATAAGCACATCGTGTTGCATGAAGTGGCTGCTGGTTTTTGTAGTTACATACCTTTAGTAGCTTGTAAGGAACATCCAAATGTTTGGTATGTATGTAAATATGATACTTACACCACCATCACCTGACTTCTGGTTAGCTAGACAGCTGTACTTCAGAGGTCAGTGTCTCATTTACTCTAAAATACCACTACAAACTCATGTTGTAGAGTCCTTGGGTGGTATGAGTTCTCTCCAGAGACTCCTACAAATCAGACGATGGGGAAGCTTTTTAGGTTCCAGGTCTCTGTTCTCTTTTTTCTTCTCCTCACCTCTTCTCCCTTCTTCAGTAAAAAAAAAAAAAAAAAGGAATGAGGGCTTCCTGAGGGCTTCCTGAGGTGACACAAATAGTCTTACACCAGCTAAAGAATTATCTTCAAGAGTTATTATAAAGCTTTCAAAAGCAAAAACAAACAAAAAAAAAGAAGTAAAAGGAAGGGATTTGTGTAAATATTTTTGTGTAAATAAGACTAGACAGAGGAAGGTTGTTTCCTAATGAATGTATAAGCTTTTGCAGCAGCAGCTTCATGCAAAATGTTTCAGAACTTTTCACAGGCTGCAAGCAGTGTACATGGGCCACAGTGACAGCATCCACATGTCTGGAGAAGTTACACTGAGGGACAGATCTATTATTTGAGGGACAGTTTATTATTTGGAGTCTGATTACTGTTCTCCCCTTCTCAGTCTGTGCTGTCAGTGGTCTAGATAAGGAATATATTTAATCTGTACTCATACGTTTGACTTTACTGTGAAAAACAGCCAGAGAGCTGGAGAAAAAAAAAAAAAAGAGGCTTTGTAGATGCAAAACTTTGTGTTTATACTTTTAAGGGCAAAAGGGACAGATCAAAGCATTCATTGAAGCTCATGCCCATGCCATAGCACACATCCCTGTGGAAGAAAGAGGGAAAACAAAAACTAACAAAACACTCTGAAAATGTCTTCCTTGGGTATTTTCAATGGAGAAAGAGCAATAGACCCTCAGTTATGAACTTTTGGCTTTCTTTCTTTTCTTTCTTTTCTTTCTTTCTTTCTTTCTTTCTTTCTTTCTTTCTTTCTTTCTTTCTTTCTTTCTTTCTTTCTTTCTTTCTTTCTTTCTTTCTTTCTTCTTTCTTTCTTTCTTTCTTTCTTTATATTACCTGTGAATTATAAAAGAAAGTTGATTCTCGCCCATATCTAAATCGAATTAAGTCTACCTTTTGGTATCTCTGTAAAACTTTAATCATAAATCTTTTATTTCAGAATTGAAGAATGTGTCTTTTTTTCCTTTAATTTACAAACTCAGGTACCTCTGTTCAGTTTCAACCCTGACATCCTGATCTAAAATATGAGAAAGTGATGGTAGCAGAGAAAAATGTGAGATGCCTGCGGAAAATAGATGCTAAAAGGGAAAGTTATCAGGATGTGACTGTGTGTGAGGCTGGAAACCTGGAAATGGCAAGGCTGGAATCCTTTATCTGATGTCATAGAGAGAAAAAGTTTAAAAAAAAGCTAAACATATGGCATAAAATTAACTAGAGAGGTTCTCCAAACCTCACAAAACAGTTTGGAAAATTTGGTTGCTCCACCCTATGGGCACACAAGGCTTCCTTTTAAATGACTACCAGAAAAGCAGGGACAACCATTCTAAAGCCACCTTTGACTGATTGGTGAAGTCCACCTTCTATTTGGTGATGCAATTTTTTATTAAAAATAGTAACTAGCATAGAGTCTTTGGGTATGTTTTACCCAGGTAGCTAGGCCAGCCCTTTGCTTGGAAGCTGAGAGGCAATGCAATACCTGAAGCATTTAGAAACATGCTCCATCTAGGCTAGAAAAAAATTTTCAGTGGAAAAAATGGTTTGAGCATACAATTCACTTCTGTGAGATGTTAAGTAGAAGGAAGGAACAAAACTATTAAAACAGTTTTGTCAACTATATAGGCATATAATATGTAAGAATCTCTTTAAATTCTCATGCTTTGTACCATATTTACATAAAGACAGGATCTTGAAATAGCAGGTATTTAGGGTATATTAACCAATGGCCAAAGATACAGTGGAACACAATATAAAACACTGCATCCATGAGATGACTGAAACCTGCATGTCCTGTCTCTTGATAAAATTCTGATCAGCTCCTGGTGACACAAATAATTTGTCTTGCAAGGAGGGAGATACCTGGATACTTAAAAATATTGGGGAAGATTTGTTCATTGTAGGAGAGTTTTCAGGTTGCATAACTATTGGGGGAAACGTATTAGACAGTGTGAGATCATAAATAATACATTCATGAGGAATGTGGGTGTGAATCCTGTAAAAGGAGAACCAGAAGAATCTGTTACAAAGTTGACATTCCTCAGAATAAAGCTGTCTAGCTATTGCTGCAACAGCCAATATTCCCAATGTATCAGCCATAGAGGTTTACTATTTTTCCTTTTTAGTTAGAACAAAAAAATTACTTCAATCTGTATTAAATCCATATGGCATTTGGAACACAGTGAATGCAATTTTCTAAAACCATTAGGTGATTTACTAATATGTAATTTCAAATTTATCCTTTCAAGGCACTGAATTCGTGAGCAGAGTTTGGAAATATAAAGAAAGCATAAAACTTAGTTCTGCTAAACCAAGTCCATAGCACATCATCATACAATGCAACACAGACTTAGAATATGAAAAAACACACTAAAAAAAAAGTAAGAAGAATTCCTTGTTGGACTGTAAATGCATCCAGATACATGTCCAGATGGACCAACCCGAATCATTTTCTTTGTTAGCAATGGCTAATAGCAACTGCTGATGTCTTGCTGGAATATTTTCCCAACTGCTAGTTTATATAAAACAAAAGCAAGACACTCTGAAATGCAGACAGACTGTAACTTGGTTTATATATAATACAATAGAATAAATATCAGCATGGCCAGCAAAACTGAGCCATCCATTGAGCATGCTGAGCAGGTAGGCATATGATAAGAAAGTCAATGAGAACCAGTTTACACATCAGCAGAAGATGGTTGTATAAATAGAACTGCACAGTGGAAATGAACTCTGAGTAAACCAGGGGAAGGTTTTGTTCAGAAAAAAGGCAGCTTGCAGCATAAAACTTTGTCACAGGCTCCCCAGGGAAGTGGTCACAGCTCCAAACCTGACAATTCAAGTGCTGAATTGCTCTCAATGCTCTCAGGCATACGGTGTGACTCTTGGGGTATCCTGTGCTGGGCCAGGAGTTGGACCTGGATGTTCTTTGTGGGTCCCTTCCAACTCAGATTATTCTATGACTCTATAATGCAGTATTAGAAATGTCACATTATATCAGCAAGATACAGGAAGGCAAGAAAGAAGTTTTCAGTTCTGAGGAATGATTCTGTTTTCTGCCATTGTGTAGCAAATGGCAAGAACAACACAACTGATCTGGAAGGAATACTTCTGGTACTGGAAGGTACAGCTGAGTGTACTATTGTATTTACTAAGCTGATCATTGTCATATCAATTCCCCAGTAGTATACAAAATGCTAATAGGAGCACCCTCAAATGGAGCAGGTAATACTTTTTTCCAAGTAAAATGCAAAAACTGTATCATAATCAAGAAGGCAGCTGATGTTTCAAAATAGTGCTAATTGGGTGGAAAATAAGGAAGACATTCTCAGCCACATATTACGAAACCTTCATGTTTGGCACAACCCTCTCTTGGCCAAGAATCTGGAAGGAGCATTTTTTTTTTATCGTCATCAATGATTTAAAAAATATATGTATAATATCTAATTATGTATAAATGTATAAATATATTTGTCATCCAAAGGGATTCAGAGAAATTCAGGCCCTAATAAAACAAAATGCTTTAGTGCCTCAGGGCCTTTGAGAGCTCATAATAAATTATTTCTGCAGGTCAGGCTTGAAGTGCACTAGCAGTAAAGTGTGAAAATGCTGGCACTATTTCAGAGATCAGTGGTTTCTAGCTGCCAGAACAGACACCATTAAAAATAAAGAGATTAATTAAAACTCCTCAAGAAAATGGCAAGAAAATTATTTATTCTGCTACTTCAATACACAGATTACTGTACGTCTATCTTTCCTGGGCTACAGGAATAGCCGATGGGTATCAAATTAAAGTCATAGAGTGCAGCTAAAATTTCAGTCAAAGAAAAAGACAGGTTTTAAAAGGAAAGCTAAAACAAAAGAGTTTCAGAGGCATTGAAAAATCAGTGGCATCAATCACTCTAGAAAAGCAACTTGGAAAATGCCCCAAACAGTCATTGTCACGAGGAAGTATTAATGGCACCAGCACCTCTCAGTAATTGACAGTTATGTCTACAGCCAATTATTTACTGGTTCCTGGTAGTTCTTCTGGAGCTAATTTTACTGAGTAGAAAGAATCAACTTGTGGTTAAAACGAACTGTAAAAATACTGGCAATTTGTCATTCCAGACTGTTTTTCTTTGGCCTTTTCAGCAGCAGCCTGCAGCAAACACAAGGCTGTCTTGTCGTTGTTGCCTGTCATTCATTGCTCTGCTTTGTTTGTCTCAGAGCAGAAGAGGTAAGGTAAAGGCAGGTTCTAAACAAGTGTGTTGTACTAGTAAAGACTGTAAATAGAGACAGGGTATGAAAGTATCTCCCACTGAACCACATAAATAGCTTTGTTGAAACACAAGTTTTCTCTAAGGAGACAAATGTTTTCAGCTGAACTAAAGGTCTTTATAAAGCAATTTTTCACTGATTTACACTGTGTATTCTTAAAACAAAACAAGGATACAATCACATAAAGGAGGAGTTGCATGGATGAATTTTTTCTCTCATTTAGACAGGCTTTCATGTTGAACTGAGGTTTTTTTGAGCTGCTTTTAACATATTCTGCCACAGTTAACAGCTTCAAATATTTATTTTAGAAGGCAGAAAATTATTGTTAATTTCATGTTGTCAAACAGCGAGCCCATGCTTCATTTGGGAGCTAGCAGAGAGAGACAAGCATAAGAAACATCTTGCTATCTAGTGGACTGGTAATTGTATTCCAATCAATTTAGCAAATTGAGTGTAAAAGAAAAATGCTTCACAAGGGAAATAGTTCAACTCCAGTCTTGAATCTCTGTCAGTGTCCCCTCACTCATCCTTATATCACACCTTCTTCAGACACGAACCGAACCCCATATGCTGCCAAATATGGAGAATTTTTTTTAACACTCTTCCCATCTTAACTCCCCCAGTTTCCATTTACCTACTCTCACCCTCTTTCCTTACAAAGTGGATGCCATTATTCCATTGTTTCTACTTTCTGTACCATTTCTAATTCTTCCTCCAATGTGTCCTCTCCAAGGCCTCCAAAGCCCAGTCATGCCCAACACAGGTGTTCTTTTCATCCAGTGATGCAGCCACTGCAAATCCCAGCTGCCCTCTCCTATTTAAAAGAGAGCTACAGTATCTCATGCATGACTGTGGAGAATATCCATCCCAGAGGCAGGTAGCAGGTGAGCCTAAATAGGTGAACCACAGCAAACAGAAGGCAGGTGAGCCAGGCCAAATGGATCACAAGAAATAGGGACTCCAACCATCCCTCCAACTGTTTATTCCTAAAGATAGTAGCAGCAACTAATCATAGAATACTGTCACTGTCTTGGAAACAAAGGGACTTTTTTCTTCATCTTTAGGAATGGAAATCTAAGACTTTTCAGGGTTGGTAGCATAACCTACAGATTATTTTGGACATATTGATTTGGGCTTCCATGTGTGTAGCTACCTGGGGTAATGTTAAAGAAGAAATTGCTTAATGCATGCTACCTTCCACAGCTTTTATGAGTTAATTAGTGATCCCAGGCCCAGTGTTATCAAGACTACTATAACACCAGTTTAGATACAGAGCTAGGGAGTGCAGATGGATATGAGCCACGATGTGGAACGAAAATCAAAAGTTTCCTTGTGTTGCTGTTCCCAGGATAGGTCAGGTTGGAAAGAACCACAGGGGGTCATCTGGTCCATCCTCTGTGCTCAAGCAGGGTCATCCCAGAGCACATTGTTCAGAATGCATCCAGGTGGTTCTTGAATATTTCCACTAAGAGAGACTCCACAATTTCTTTGGGCAACCTGTCCCTGTGCACAGACACCTGCACAGTAAAGAAGTTCTTCCTCGTGTTCAGGTGGAACATCCTGTGTGTTGCTTTCTGCCCACTGCTTCTTGTCCTATTGTTTGGCACCAACGAGAAGAGCCCAGCTGTTTGCTATATCTCTGCCCTTGATCTGTTACAGTCCCACTAAGTATAGACAAGTTTATTTCTTCCTACATGTAATTATTTCTGAACATATAGCTATAGTTTTTTATTGCTGAATTCTCTAGCTTTAATCTGATGTTCATGGCCACATCTTCTTACACTGGTAGTAACGACTCAGTGACTAGTCCTCACTTGACTTTCATTAAATCTGCACACCAAATTATATGAACTAGTAAAGGGGTTGAGCTTTACTGCATCAGCAGATACCTGCTTCCAACTGTTTTAACTGTCCAGAATCCATTTCCCTGAACAGAAGGGCTTAGTCAAATACTAAAGTCAGGTTCTGCAGAGGGAACCTGTTTGCCTTCAGCTTTCACTGAATTTGTCACAACTCTACTTGCAGCACATTTTGGAAGAACATATTTTAAGACATATTGCTGTATAACAACTAAATCTCAGAGCTGATAAATCACATATCTGGTCTGAAAGGCAGGAAAAGGAGGAAGGAAAAAGGTCTCTATAAACGTTTATGGCCAGCTATGGGAAAAGCAAACAGAATTTTTGAAGAACCATACTTCTTCTAGCAGTCAATAAGAGTCCTCAATTACAGAGCAGTGTTTACCACGATAGACCCCAAAACATCCCACTACTATATGCACAACATCACTGAAATGCACTAAGCTATCCTCTGAGGCAAAAAGGCAGCTGGTATTGAGGAACAAAGGGTTCTGTGATACTGGACATGTGTGAAAATTTAGTTCTTATAGAGTGAGATACTAATTGACAACAACAAAGATCTTGCTTGGGTTTGTAAAGGAAAGTGGCATCTTGCCAAACAATTGTCCTGCATCACTCTGAATATGAAAGGAAGAGAGATTTCCTGTCAAAAGCATCAAGAAAATAATCTGTCAAGAGGAAGACAGCTTCTTGCATGGCTCATGGAAACATCATCTCCTAGTGTACCCTGATTTCAGCTTACTACTTCAGAATATGTCAATGATCTAGTTTTGCCTGGCTCTTTATTGTGTTTACAAGCAGTGCAATCCTCATGTTTAGGCCACTAAGTCCCTTCTGTCCAGGTTTTGTCACAAGCTGTGGTTGAGAACTGGAGGAAGATGTTACTGTCATGAAAAAATAAATTAACACAGAATTGTAAAAAATTATCACGTCATAGAAGAAAAATGTGTTGCTTGGTATCCATGGCAACTGCAGAAACCAATGCTCTTTAACAGCCTTGCCTGAAATCATGTAAACTGCTATGATAAAACATGAATTGTGGCAGATGGATATGTGAAAATAAAAATAACTTTGCATCCAATCTATGGCCCACATGGGGCACCCTTGAAATAGTGTGTTATATAACCCTACCAGGAGTCATTTTGTTATGAGACCAAGATATCAAGTATCTTTTACATGCATCTAAACAGAGCTAAGAATGGGTGCAGTAAAAATTGTGTAATAACTAAACCTAGGAAGCAAATGCTCTCTAGCATCTCTGAGGAGTTAATCTAACTCTGATCTACACAGAAGATGAGCTGTGAGTCTCTTGTGCCAGGAAAGGGACTGGTTTTCGGCTTTGACCCAATTTCACAGTTAGAGCACCTGCTTCATGGCACAGGCTAGAGACACAGATTGGCTTTCTGTAAGCAAGAATCATGAGAGAACCATGACAGAGGTGAAAACAGAGCCAGGGATGCATCAGGCCAAAGTAGCCACCCCCCAAGCCCCTTCAATACTTCTCCATGGATCCATAGTTGACTATCGTTTTACCGGTTGTTTTTCTTTCAGAAAAGAAAATCCACCCTCAGCTCAGTATGAGTATGAATGAACTGGATACCAGCTAGTGTCAGAGAAAATTAGAACGTCAGTCTGTGAGCACCAGATTGCAGCCTACTGCTCTGGTTTTAATAACCATTCCCTTAAATGAGTCTTGCTTTATATTTGGGTCTTGTCCAACAGCTCTGGAAAATGCAGGTATCCATCACTGCAGGGAATGACAGCGAGAAACACTTGGAAGAATTAGGAATTGCTCCAGAATCTGAATCTATAGTTCTGGTAAGAAGAGCTCGTATTTATTCAGAGGTTGTGTGGTCAGAGCGGCCAGGGCTCCCTCCCAGGCTAGGGGCATGGTCTGCTCAGTTCATGAAAAAGCAGCCCCAACACTGTAGATCTTTCCAAGGCAAGAACCATGTCAGTGGTTTTTATTTTTTCTCTCTCTTGGAAATTAAACTAAATCTATCAAATCCATTTTGTAGAACCTGATAAATCATGAAATAGAGATTACTTTTCAACTTTGTGAATCTGAACATTTGAAGTAAAATACCCAAATTTCAGTAAATTTAAAGCTTCACCATAAAGGCTCTGGGTTAACATTGCCATCTCCAAGACTGGTGTCCTCTGCCAGTGCTGGAGCTGAGAGGCATCATTCATGAATTGTAAAAATATCCCTTTTCTCAGGGACAGTCATTGCTTTTTTTCTTTATCCCTAGTAGTGTTATCAGATTGTAATATGTAAAGTTTTTCTTCACCTTAATCTTATCAGATAAGTAAAAAACGAAAGAAAACAAACACCTAAAATGTGGGCTTTGCAAATAGGACCTCTTCCACTGGAAATGCCATGCCTACTTCTCACTTCCCTTGTTCTGGAAATCTCCTTGTTCCTTTCAAAAGATGCAGGTCACGTGAACTCCAGGAAGAGTTGTTTTAAGTCAGAATGGAGTCCAGTCCAGAAATGAGGTCAAATGCAATTGTTATGTTAGTGAAAGAGTGACTTCAGAAATAGGCTATGTAAACACTGGAGGCAACTTCATGTTTCATTGTGGAAGTGCACCAGGGGTTGAGCTCACAAAGCTGTGCTGTCAATTAATCACAACTGGAGAATGGCAGTTTATACTACCCCATACCTTGCTGAAGTCACAAATGAACTCAGCAAGGACGCGAAGAGGCCCCAAGGTATTTTAGGTTAAAAGCTCTTTCCCTCATTTTGCTGGGTTGTAACCTGTTGTCTTCTGAGTAAACACTTTTTCTCAGCAGTTTATTAAATGGGACTCAATTGTATTTTGTTTTATTTTCAAGATGGAGTCCAAAATTTAATACTCTTTCTTGCAAATGCTAAAAACCACACTGTTTTTCAGCACTATTTTATTTACTTGAAAGTAACTGCTTTGTAACAAAGGGACATATGAATTATTGCACTCCTGGAAAATAGCTCTTTGGAGACTCACACTTTTCATTCCTGTTCTTCTATTGAGTCTCTTTGGCTCCATCTTGTGATACACTCGTATTAGAGTCTATACATTGTAATTGCCACCTCCTTTTTGTTGTCTCAGCACTGTTGCTGGTTTCTTAATAATCAGAAAGTTCCATTTGAAGCAGCACAGAGCCATGAAAAGCAGTTGGGACAGAGAAAGGTCTAGGAGTGTAGTCCCCTTGGATTTATTTCATCACAAGAAATGAACCTGGACCTTTATAAGCAATAATAGCACAATTTTTAATAACAGTGGATATTATTAATAATAATTACAATGACAATAAAAATGTCAGTTCTTTACAGTGTGCTTACATGAAGCTTCAGAGTATCTTAATATAACTGATTAAATTTGTGTAAATAATACTTTACATATATTAATAATGTCATACTACTGATATAACATGCTTTTGCAAACTGTGTGTGTAGGAACTGAGGCAAACAATGACATTGTATTTCTGCAGTAATAGAGGTCCTGAAAACTACAGCGTTTTATAATTATAAAAATATTGTGGGGTTTTTTTGTCTCCCTTATGGAGATAGAATAACTGTGTAATTAATGTTATATACTGGTGACACTGGAAATAAACTGAAAGGAATAAATAGACTCCTGAGCTACTTTAAAATCCAGGAATGCAACATAAAATATGTCAAGATCCAGTCTACATCCCGTCAAAACTAAAATATGCCCCAGAGAAACACAGTGAGCCTGATTTCAGTCTCAGAGAAACTGGTAAATTTGGATGCAGGATTTGATTAATTCACTGATATGAGACAAAATCCCTTCTGTCACAAACCCTGAACATAAAAAGAAAGATTCTATCATAAGAAAAGGAAATTTGAGATTACTGTCTCTTTGAAATGATCTTTTTGGAGCACATATAGATTTTATTATGCTTTGTACACATATAGCTGTCACGCATGCTGCAGACAAATGAAGACGAGACAATTACAACTTACAAGGCTTTCTGAAGGCCACTTCAAGACCTCACATCTAAGCTGCAAAGTTCTCCATGCTACATCAGTTTAGGAGGCACACCTCAGTTATTTTGACAAAGTTTTACTATTAGTCTGAATGAAAACAAAACACAACAAAACCCCGACATCTTTTTTCACGTCATTTAGTTTTCATTCCTTTCAACCATTTTCCTGTTTTACTTTGGAAATCTCTTTACTTGTTTCCTGCCTGCATCACTTCCTGTGCATCAGTCACATCCTGTCCATCTCTCCCTTGCAGGTGGCATAACCTTTGCTAGAGAGTCTTTGCTTTGTGTATTACAGCACATCCTGCTCTGCTCCCTGTCTTCCCTGAGTCCAGGAGCCGTCCATTTCCTTGGGAACATTTCTGTATTGAAAAGGATTGGCGTCATCCTTCTTTGCAAGCACTCAGAGGCCTCTGCTATGCATAAGGACAAAGAAAGGAAACAAGGGGAATGTTAAACTTTTGAGGAATATGGTAATTTGTAAGGGACTTTGGAAGCAAAAGTCAGTGGTGGCATTAGAGGGTCAAGAATATTTTCCTCAAGAGAGATGGAGATGATGACACCATCAGTCTTTTACCTTCAGTGAAGCTCTTGAAAATAACTTTGTCCAGAAGGACTAAATGAAAAGAAATCTTTCTAAACTATCTAATCATAGTTTGTCCCAAAAGCCACAACTACTGTTGTCATTGTATTTTCCAGTGTCTTGCTGTAAATATAGGTGAATCACCTTTTCACTGCACTTCCTAAATGCAAGTGAATGTGATGTGAAAAAAAACCCTATAAAAGTAGTGAAAAGAAACACATCTAAAAGAAACTGTCTTTTCAAAGATCACCCGCTCTAATACACTCACCTCTGAATACAGTTCCTTGGATGTCAGCACTCAAAACCACTCAAAAATTTTTAACCTATAATTTTGTCATCAACAGGAAAAAAAAAAAAGAAATTAAACCCTGTCTCTTTTTTTAGTGTGAAAGCAATGTTGTATTATGATAGTGCTGCTCAGAGAAAGTCAGTGGAGACCACAAATATCAGCAGTTCTTTACTATCAGCAGTTCTACTCCCTTCCATGATTTTTGTTGAAAGCAATTTTGTCTTAAATTAAAATCTTGATCCTCTTTCTCCCTTCTTTTCTCCAATTTAAGCTAAATAAAATTAAGTACCACCAAGAAAAAAACAATAACAGTATTCTGTAATAAGGAATAATGCCCTTTGTGGATAATCCCAGAGTGCCATAGTGTTCACACACACTGACAAACACTTAGAGCAGAATGGTTACTAACAAGCCTCATGTGGTATTTGAACAAATAACCTGCTTTTAAACCTATCAGGAAATAAAAAACAAAACAAAAAAAATTCCAGGTATAGCCTGATTCTGTGCATTCTTTTTAAATGCTGACTATTGAGGAGCTTCAGCTCCTGAATCATACCTTTATGGACAACTTTCAGATATGCTCCATTTCGATACATGTTCTGACTTAGAGCATCACAGGATGGGTCAGGCTGGAAGGGACCACAGGGGGTCATCTGTTCCCACCTCCCTGTTCAAGCAAGGTCATCCCAGAGCACACTGTGCAGGATTGTGTCCAGATGATTCTTGAATATTTCCGATGAAGGAGACTCCACAACCTCTCTGGGCAATGTGTTCCAGTGTGTGGTCACTCGCACAGTAAAAAGTTCTTCCTCATGCCCAGGTGGGACTTGCTGTGCACCAGTTTCTACCCATTGCCTCCTGTCCTATTGCCTGTCACCACTGAGAACCCTGGCTCCATTCCCTTGACACCCTTCCTTTAGATATTAATGAGGTCCCCTCTCAGTCAGTACACTTACAGTAAGCGTATGTGTCTTGTCTCTTCAAATAAAGTGAAAGCATTCATGTTTTGGAGAGTAATTTATTTCCCCAATCCATTCTTCTACTCATACATTTGCATCTGAGAGTTTTGGCTGAAGCTTGAATGGTAAGCATATGCAAGACATGCTTTCATATGAAACACTGTTCATACGACCTCAAACTCATTTTATTTTTTGCTTCTTGTTTTCATAAGACTCTGTTTTTTGGCTCCTTGCCCAACTGAAAGAGACAGGAAATGGGAGTATCAAAGATCTGACATTCCTTCTTGTGAAAGGAAGGGAGAAAACACATTCTTCTTAATTTTTCTGAGCACAACGTTCTCTCACTATTTTTCTACTACTTTTGTGCAATTCCATTATATTTCAGCCATCTTCTTCAAATAGGCAGCCTATTTGGCTCCTCCAATCATTTATAATCAGAGAATGGTGAAGGGATGGGAGCACCTTCTTCTGCATCAGATCTGAAAGCATGGTCAGAGTTTGAGTATGCAGCAGTGCTTTCAGTGTCCTGCAAGTGAGACCACGAGCAGTCTCAGTTCTTTACAGATGGGATAATACTGCTTAAGTGCCCTAGTTATGCCTCAGCATAACCCTCTTTTATTTACCTGGCTTTTACATCTCCTACAAATGAGAGCCAAGTCTTGTTCTGACACCTCATGAAGTTGTCCCCACTTCCTTAAAGGTCTCAAAAAAGTCTTTGCTACTGTTAAAAGCCTAACCACATGGGATTTGCTAGCCTGAAAATCTCATGCTTTAGGGTTATCGTGCTCCCATGGCTCCAGCCAACCAAATGCGTTGGGGATAGGTCTTTGCTGGGAGCAGAAAGTACATTCTTTAGTCTCCAGTAATGAGTTGCCCATGCAGATCAGCAGCTAAATTCACATGAAGGAATGTAGCTAGATCCAGCTGATGCTCTTAAAAATGGAACACAATTTTGGAGACAGTAAAACTGTCTTCCACGCTCTCATCTGACATCAATGATAATACATACAGCAGAGAAGTGACTTGGACCACAGGTTGTCCAAACACAGCTGATCAAAATATGGCAGGTGATTTTAAGGTTTTTAGTCTCCATGTTTCTCAAGCCAGGTGGTTGGTTCCCAAATGAGAACAAAACTAATAAGTAAGGGATTAGTCCTAAAATCTGCCCTGTGAATTCTTTTGAGGACTGCACTGCCTGCTTTCTCTGTTCCTTTATGGTAGATAAGGAATTGGATTCAGCCAAAGCAAGGTTGCCTTAAACTTCACCTCTGAATCTTCATCAAGTAATTTTTCTGAAAGTCAGCAAGTCTGAATTAAGGGAAATATGCATGATTTTGGTAGTATGTCCTTCTGGCCTTAATTTTTCTACTTTCCTTTTAGATGTGTGGCTTGGACCCTTTCTTCTTCTTAAGCCTTTATTTTGATGTGGTCATTCTATTCTGGATTTTCATAATGAAATTCTCATTATGAAAATTACTTTTAAAAATATAAGTTTGCATACTTTTTCCACGAGGCCACTGCTGATTTCTGCAGTCATATTCATATCTTGGTCGACTCCAGCTGAGCTGTATAAAGGCTGACTTGGCATATTTGCCTAACAATTTCTTTATTAGTATTGTTTTTTTGTCCTGTTTCTAACTATATGTGTATATTTTGCAAGTACATGAAGATCTCTCGTAGAAGAACTGCTCAAAGGAGATTTTGAAAATGTTGCTTTACCTCCGGCCAGTAAAAATTGCACTGGCTTGCATTTTTCAAACGTTTCTTACTGATTCCCTTGTGACAGATGAAATGCACATACTGGAGCCAAGTATTTACAGCCATCTCCTTTCCCTCCTTTTTGGCTTGTGCACACAGCCCTGAGGAGTGTGCTCACAAAGCTCAAGGCAGCCATTAACTTAGGCTTTAGTCAATACAGAGAGCATGAGATTTACAGAAAGAAAGAGACTTGCAGAATTTACCAGAAAAATTCATTGTTCAGTTCCAGACTGCAGTGTTGTTCTGGCTGTAGTCTAGGGGTTAAAGCAGGAAAGGGGCATTCCAGAGGCCAGGCTTCTCCCCCCAAAAATTCCGTGTCCTAAAGTTTCTATGCTTCAGTTTACACTTGGTATAACTATAATTCATCTCTCCCCATGTAATGTTGGTTCTTCTGGTACTCTGGGAACCTAAAAACTGTTAGGGAACTTATTGGAGCAGCATATAGGCAGGAAAAGAAATGAACAATGTACTGCATGAGTGGAAAAACAAAGGGAGGAATACTCAAACACAATGGGAAAGCAAAACTCTGTAAGTAAAATGGAGGGCATTAAGAGATATTATAAAAGCCATTCTTCTTATTTATCTCACTGGTCAGAGCTCAGACTCCAAAACATAACCATGATACTCATCTCCTTTGGTCTCCCCCCTAGCCCTCAGACTGCAACTCAGAGTTAAATTCTCAAAAGACAGAGACACAGGACTTCCTCAGAAGATATGTATTTAAGTGTATGCATATATAGTATAAATATTCTGTGGGTAGCAGGAGATTAATTCTTTTTCTTCTCATTAGTCCCTTCTCCTGAGCCAGTGTGACCTTGTGTGAGCAGATGAGATCTGCTCCTCTGGGACTTCAAGCTTCAGCACAAGGTGAGGATCCTTTTCTTCACCTCTACCCTTTCATTGAAAGTATTCCTATTGTAGCACACCACCAGTGCTCAGAGGAAGCCCACAGATGGGAGCAGAGCAGGGGGAAGGAGAAAAGGGAAACTTTCTTCTAGCACCTTCTGCCCCTGCTACTGGAGCCTTGAGTCTAAAAAAGGAGCCATTCCTAGAGGAAAAGTAGCAGGGCCAAGTTTTTTTGCATCCTTTACTGATGTGGATACCATGAAATCACAACACAGTTTGTGTCTCTTCGCTTTAACTTAGTCCAACATGGTGTGCATTTGAAAAAGAGATAGAGCAAACAGCATTTTACCTGATTGCAGTTGCTACAAGAAAAATCTTTTATTTCAGGCATACCTTCATGATTGATTAATCAGGTATAAAGTCCAGACATCCTGCAAAATTTTAACCTTTCCATGCTCAGACTGTAGTTATCTCAGCTCCTAGGTGATGGGTATGTGGAACTGCATGACTCTTTGGCTTTTGTCAAAACCCTCTGTACCCTTTCAAAGACTACTATATCAAGTTTCCAAGAGTTTCTATCCTCTGCCTCTTCTCTAGATTCCTCTGAAAATTTTCAAGGGTTCTGCTCTTTTCTCATGAGCACAGACCAAGGCTTGCAAGAAGTCCGTATCTTCCTTCTTTGGGATCAGGGTGATCCCCAGCACTGAAGAATAAGCATGTGAGTTTATTCTGTGTTTTATATTATCTCAAGAAGTTCATACCCGAGCAACATCCTGAAATTCATAGATAACAGGCACTGAATTCCAAGTAACGTTTCTGCTTAATGTATCATGTCTGGTTCCTAAGCTCTGACTCTGCACTCAATGAATAATGATGCATTCTGCTCTGTTTTGCTGACCTCACACCCCCTACACTGAGCAGGACAAGGAGCAGTGAGGATTTCCTGGAGTTTCAGTAATAAATGTCATTCAGCCTTACTCACACAAATAATTTCTTCGGTGGATCTCTCCTTCTCTCACTCTCCACACTTGCATGCAGACTAAAACTGAAGATCAGATGCAAAATTATTTTGGGTAAATACACCTGTTTTTCCCAGACATGGAGAGTGTTAGTTAAAGTGCTGAGCACTCTAATGTCAGAGGAAAATGTTCTACAACACAGTGACAGCTGGATGCAGGAAGACCTACAATCTGCAGCTCAGGACTGGCAGGAATCTGAGCCAGTGCCATGGAAACAGGCATCAGTACCTGTCAGGAGCTGGGAAGTTGCAACATTCATGGTTTGTATTATTGCTGCACATTTGTGATGCTGACGTTGAAGCCACACTGCACTTTACATTACAAAGACATGCTCCTGATAAAGAAGTGCACTTGAGCAGATTTTGACACTGAAGGTTGCAAAAACAGATTCCCCCTCTAAATATTCAAATTGTATTTTAAGCAGACCTATCAATGCTCCTGAATATAAAGCAAACCTGACTGCAGGGACTTGTGGAAGAAAAAAATCATAATCACTATTTCCTAGCTGGTAAGCAATTAGCCAATTATGCAACAGGACTTTTGAAGCATGTTAAATTGACTAAAAAACAAAGCTGATTTGTAAACTAAATGGCTGGATCCAGTTAGAAAAGGAAAATTGGCAGCAGCTGGGAGGCTGTCAGGAGACAGACGTGTCAGGAGGAGGCTGTTTGGAGCAGTGATAGTTTAGCAGCTTGTCTTGTTAAGCATGAGCTAACTATAAGGATTTTAAAATATGAATATATATATATTTATTTATTTAATGTACCTTGTTGATTAATTATATATTTTATAGAGCAATATAGAGAGAATAATACATGTGCATACAATATATGTACACGTATATGTCATCTGCATGTGTAAGTATATAATTTTTCCTGGTATTTAAGTCAAATTAAATCAATTATTTAATCAAAATTCTGGCCTAAATATCACATTTGAAAACACTCTGACATACAAGGAACTGTTTGAAAGTACCTTGTATTTCTCCCTTTTCAAATATGCGGTGTAAAAATGCATTAAAGGAGCAGCTTGAGACCCCATACTCTCATCCTCTCAGAGCTCTAGTGATGCAGAGCATAATTCATCTGCATACAACTCTTCTTCTTGCAATTGGATTTGCAATTCTTCTGCAGGGGAAGATAAGCACACATTTTTTCAGTAAGAAAGAATATCTGGAGATAATCTCAATGACCAGCAAAACCAGCTAATTAATGCAAGAGCAATGTTTATCTCAAGGGAATTTCAGAAAAGAGCCACAGTTACTTTAGCATTTTCAAATGTCAGGGGCTCACATTCTTCTGGTACAAAGCAGCAATGATGTAAAATGTTTAATGGTAAACCATGAGTCAGATCTGAAAATTCAGACTACAACTGTGGCCTCAGTATGGGAAACATCACAGAAAATCCCATCAAGAAGCTATAGAAAATTGTGAGTCTTTGTTGTGATCACTCAGGAGGGGAATCAAATCTGCTGAATTTCAAGAAAAGTCTCATTTTCTTTGCCCCTGTTGAAGCAAACAGCTTTTTACTCTGGTGTCCCTATCACTGAGAACCAGAACTGAAGGAAAATAAATCTCTTTTGAAACAAACTGGAAAGCAAAAATATTGAGAAAAAGCCTGAAAGCTTTCTTGAGCATCAGTGAGGGAGAGCCATTTTTAACATCAGTGAAAGTCATCTGCATGTGAGGAGTAAGGTCCTCTTCTAAGTGTTGTCATTCACCTGCTAAACTGAATGAAGAGGTGAAGTCACTCACTTCAGGTGAAGTCAAAGGAAAACGGAGAATGAAGAGGGTTGTTTGAACAATGAATGAGGGATTCTAAGCCTATCTTAGTAAAATTGCTATTACTGTTCCAGATTTATTCATTTCTGTAGAGACAAATCAAACTATGAAGAAAAACATGAATGTATGTAAAAATATAAATGCTGTGGGTGCATCTCAATACCCTGGGTAAAAAGATATAAAAGATGTAGATACTTATTACCCACATTTGTTCTGATGTTCTGATTGCTTCTTTTAAACATTTCAACCAGACTTTTCTAGTGAAATCATTGCCTTGGCTGAACAATCAACCTCTAATCAAGATTTCCTGACAGTAGATATTTCAACATAAATATTTTCTCCTCTCTTATTTGTGGTAATATGACCAAAATCACCTCAGCCAAAATCCCAGTTTAGTTGCTTAAAAGAATCACATCCATTTAATGAATTGAGAGTCTTGGAGGTCCACATCTACTTCATTCACTCAGTGCATAATTTGTGTTTAGATAATATTTGACTGTTTCCAAATAAAGATTTTGTTTATTCAGGAATTTTTAGAACATCCAGGAACACTCTCCAAATTACCTTCAAACTCTCATTCATTTGTAACAGAAAATGAAATGGGATCCAGAGCTCCAAGCAGAATTGGTAGAAGGGACTGATGCTGGGAGGAAGAAATGGATGTAGAACAAGGCTGACTCCAGAGCAGTTTCTTTGCACTGGGGGCTGGTAGGAGCTGCCTGGGCTGCTGGCTGAAGCAGAGGCATCAGTGCCAGCTGCCCACAGTTTTACATGACACAGTTGGCACTGTTGATTCAAACACACTGATGAATGTGACCTCCTGAATGAAATGTTAGTAATTTTGCAGTATAGACAGAGAATTAAAGGCATTTCATAGCAGTTTCCTTTTTATGTCTGTTTATCTGTTTGTTTTGAAGGGGAGAACATTAACTAGTTTTCAAATGAGTTCTCCTTTATTAACACAAATACTCTTTAGATATTCCCATTGATTGACCTTGGCTCTGTATCTCCCATGCTAGTTCTTTCCAAGGGAAAAAAATACAAAAAAATTTCAGGAGGGTGTTAAAAGGATGAAGACCAAAGTGTGAGATATCAATAAGCATTTTCCTTTGTTAAACTGTGATCACTGCATCTGTTAAAGTAAAAAGACCTAGAGGGATACAGTTGTCTTTCATGGAAGATTTATTGTAGAATGGTACTCCATCAGCATCTCATCACTAAGCACACTTTTGAACTCTCTTCAGATTTTAGCAGAATGAGATGCTCTTATGTAGCTGTTACTGGTGCTTGAAGAAACTATTTTTGCAAAACAGCCAAGGAAAAGAGAGCTCAAAGGCACAGTCCCTCTGTCACTTCCACCCAAACAGTGACAAGGCAAAAATACACCTATTGTGAGTTCAATTGAAAAAGTCATTAAAGGAAATAAAGTACTGCCATGTTCTTATGAACAATAACCCTGTGAGGCGGTGAAAAATAGCCACAAAGCATCTTTTGCAATACTGAAAAGAGCTTGGATTAGCCCTAGAAGCAAAAGATAAGAACATCCTCTTCTAAACATGTGATTTGCAGGAATTGTATCCAGTACATAAATTAGGTTATCATTTAGTGTTATTTAGATTCACACAGGAGTAAAAATAGAACATGATAATTAAGTCCCTCTTCTATCTATACACTATAATTTATCATTAAGACAGTCTCCCACAGATCTTTAGAAAGCTAGTAGCATAATAGGAAGTCATTAGGATGTATATTTCTAGCTTACAGCTATTTTAGGCTCTCATCACCATAGTATCTAGGAGCTTTTTAAGGTATTGAAAAAGGAGTTCCCTAGTGGACTTCATGTTGGCTCTTGGTCTCTCCTGCACTTGTCTATAGAAGACTTTGCTTTGGCTGAAGAGGAGTCGGTTAAAGAAAGCTGTGTGCAATTTAATGTGTAGTCTGCATGGCTCCTTTTTTCTTTCTGAGGAATTTCAGTTGGCAGAAAGAAAAAGTTATAACTACCTTTCTGCCTTCTCATTTGTAAAAAAGGAAATGTAACTCTCAGAAGATGAATAGTTTAGTTAAATTGCCAGCAGTAGAATAGAGCCTGCGAGAGAAAAGGGCGTTTCAGAACCTGCACATTGCTCTCTGGTAAACCCAAAAGAGAAAAAAGAAGTTGAAGGCTCCAAGAGGAGCAGTAGTTTAATCAAGCTGTACCATGAGATTATTGTAATGAGACTAAAAAACGCCTGGGAGACCCAGAATATTGCTATATATTCTGATAATTCTGCTTTCATGCTGTGAGATCAAATACTGAAGTGAAAGCAAGAGGCAAATCATGGAAGAATAAAACTAAGAGCAAACAACACACACAAATTGAGAAATAAGTTATTTCATTTAGCTGACTGTACAATTAAGTCTATTCATTCACGAAAAACATAATAAACAGAAAAAATACTTAAAAGAGAAAACATCCTTAAGTGATGTAAAGTTTTACACTTTTCTTTTAATTGTGCCTTCTTTTTGTGGGTGATATGACTGAGGAATCTGACTAAGATCAAATCTCTTTCTACTGTATTTTGTATATGTACATCTGGTTATCTCAGAGATCCTTTTTCATACAACATTTATATTGTATCTAAAAATATCTTGTGTTTTGTTTTCAAAATCTTAATCTTTGCCTGATATAAACCAGAAAAATTTTACTTGATATTTTAGATCCATGGTGATCTAAATCAGTTAAAGATCTTTTAATGGCAGAAACTTTATTTGCTCTCCGGGGATGGGGTTTTGCCTGGGATTTTTTGGGTTTTTTTCTTTTGTTTTTCCTGTTTTCAATCTCTGCCTTTTGACATGTTTGTAACAGGAAACTTTTGCACAAGTGTGCAGAAAGTTTGTTATAGGTTGAAAATTACTACTTTCCTCATTATATCTCTTACTCTGAAACTTCTACCTGGTTGGAATCTTTTACAACAGGTTTTACTTCATCACTCCTCCATGTTTGATCCAAGGGAAGAGATGTGTTTTTCTGCACTGTGTGTTCATATGCAATCAATGATGCAGTTTGGCTTAAGTCACTGATGGCTTAAACCACTGATGGCCTTGAGATCAACAATGTGTCCTTAAAAGAAAGGACTCTGTATCTGTTGGGATTACAGCACCAAAACACAAGTTCATGGCAGCCTCTTTAAGTTCAGGTTGGGTTTCTGCACATGCTAGAGCTGCTGTCTCAGTGGCTTGGCTTAGAGTGAGAAATTAGATGGAGAGCAGTAGCTGTACTGGTGATATTTGGCAAACACAGAAGTTTTCAGTAGTGGCAAAATAACACTCTATTCCCAGAGTCTGGCAGATTCACCTGTCTAAACTGTGGTTGATGCCTTCCATTAGCAGCGACAGAATGATTGTTTTCTTTGGATTTCAGAAGCCTACAGTTGCAGGGGCCTTGGCAGAGCAGGTCACTGCTCAGACTGCAGGTCAGAGTAGTTCATTCCAAAAGTTTCTGGCACACCGTTGTTTCTCTTCAGCTTGTTTCGATTTCCTTCTTTTGTTGTCTCTCACTCTCCAGTCCCTATTTGCCAGCATATAGGCCAACCTATTTCTCTTCAATAACTTTTTATAGACATTTCTTATAAGTATTTTCCTTAGGAAATAGTCTTATTTGGGATTGCCTTTTAACTACAATAAGAAAACCAGGCAGTTTTCAGTGATTATTTTGAAGTTTTTTTCTGAGATTTTGGCAGGAAAAAGTTACTTTTTCTAATGCTGATGAATAAACAAATATCAGAAATGTTGGGACTTCCACATAGTTTTAAATTGTTTCATTACAAATATGTAAAAAAATTGAAGTAAATTTGAATGCTTCAAGTGATAATCCTGTCTCTGGTGTGCTTTTCATGACAATGCATCAGTAATATTGCAGTCAAATTAGTATCCAGAAGTCATGGTCACTCATTGCCCATAGGGGGGACAAGCTGAGGGTCTTCTCTACCCTGGGGGTTTGCTTTCCATGGAAACAGAACTGTGTAAGGCATTGGGAATGGGCAAGGCAGGGGTGTTGTACACCAAGCCTCATAACACTGGATTTTTCCGCAGTGATTTATTCACCACTGCATCAGTGGAATGTGAATGTTCCCATGTCCTTAGCTGCAGCCACCAAAGGAACAGCAGCCACTGGATTCCCACCCTGAGGTACCTTAGAGCTGAGGGAGAAAAGGGCTTTTAGCCCACCACTTTTCCCTTAGATCATGCCTTGACTATCTCTCTGTGTCTATTTTCGATTATCCAGACATACAGCTGTGCTTACAAGAATGTTTCTTCCTTGGTGTGGGGAAAAACAATTTTTTTTCCAAAATCAGTTCACAGACATAGCTGTCTCTACTGGTATAAAATAACCTATATTTGTTAATAATGAAACTAAAAATATAGGAAGGAATCAAAGAAAAAATTGTCTCTTCAAGAAAAAGTAGACTTCCACTTGCCATATAAAGATATTTTCAGTTTTATTTGAAATTCTTTCTTTTCTTCATACTTCCCAACTTGTTCTAACTTTGAATTTGATGCCCATGATGATTCTAAGGAGTATAGTCCACTACAGAATGCATCTACATACTGTGAGGATAAAAAGTTTTCAGGTGTCATTTCTCTTAAACAGGTTATTCAAAGGGTCACTGGACTAGAGAATGTTTTTTTTAATTAACCTGTGAATAGAGAATGTAGAAGATTTTATTTTATGCAAGTAATGCTAGAAGGAAAAAAGGAAAGCCAGAGTAATTTAAAGACTTTTATTTGTCTTAACTTTCAAAAAGTAAAAAATAATAATTATATGTCAGCCAGTAATTCTTGAGTTAATCTAACAGCTACACAGATAATTAAGGAAGTAAAGAAAAAAGTGTAAATAAACAAAATTTTATAAATTTACGCACTATTTTACAATAAATCAAATTATGTAGAAACCTTTAACTCTGCAAATGATTAATGTAAAATTTGTTGAAATTAAATCTGAAGTTAGCTACTCATTTTATCTCTAATACCAGCTGAAGAGATAAATAATTACAAACACATATCAGCTGGGATGATCTGACTTTTTTGGCCTCACTTGAGTGGAAATATTTTGACTGATAATATGCAGATGTTTAAATATTCCTAGTGAGTTGAAAGGCATAAGACTGCTCCTTCCAGCAGAATGTTTGATCATCATGAGCTCAAACTTCTTTGAAAATCATTTACCCTAACTTTTGTAAGGGCCTTTGAAAGCTTTTTCTCCTGCTTCTCCAACAACTTTTTTCTATTCAGGAACTAAAACCCCAAAGTTCAGAATGGGTTTTAGAGGTGGGTGGTCAGAGCCCAGTGGAGAAAGAGGGAAGTGTCAAAATGCTAAATCACAGAATAAATCACATATGGGGAGTAAGAGGTAAACCACATTCTCAGCCTCAGGCTAAGGCTGCCACAAGACTTTGAGCCTCACAACACAGCACAAATTGCTGGCTCACAGGAAGCAGAGGTGTAGGTCCTCAGCCATGCTCAGGCTGGAGTGATTTCCCTTCTCATCTAATCTGGCATTTTTCTAAATATGCCTCTTGGAAAGCATACCATCACGGAGGCTTTGTGATTTATCTGTCACAGTGTTTAAGAGCTTTCAGCTGTAGCATCTGTGCTAATCACTGTGTCTGTTAGCAATATCTTGGAGTGCTTGTGTTATTGACAATGCACCTGTTTACACTCCTCATTCTCTTGCTCTGCTGACAGAAACAAGCTTACATCCAGTAACCCAATTTCTTCATGAGTTCTTTTTTAGTTTCTTTAATGTTACTGTGCCAAAATTACTAGCAAAGAATAGCCCCTGTATAAGAGGGGTTGCATAGCTTACTTGAATAGAAGTCTAACAGGTTCATCTGTGCCTCAAATAACAATCATTGCACAATATGAGTTTCATCTAGATGATGCAGTAGTTATATATTTCTTAAGTAAGCATTTTAAACTCTATATTCAAGGTTCATGATGCTGAGTTTTCATTCATTTCTGCCCTGAATACCAATGAAACACTTTATCTTACTTCCATGGAAGAAATACAAGATCCTTTAAAGCATTTGGAAATGTAATATCAGTCAAATGGAATGCCTGATTCTATCTGTTTCATTGAGTTATGCTTTTCAGTCCTGCAGGTCCCATGTGAAATGAATAAACAGGAATATGAATTGGCATCAGGTTAGATCAGTGTACCTGTTGTTCATTTACTGTGGGTGCTGACACACCTGGTACAGCAATGGCAGTGCATTTTAGAGGCATTACATTTCTTCAGCTCTCTGTAGGGGAAAAGGAAGAGACCCTTTTAGAGTGTACACTGAGTGCAGGATTAACTTTTCTTAAAACTCTACTGACTGAACTGAGGAGGAAGTCAAAGCTTTGCCTGAATAACTCCTCCAGCTTATGCCTGCACACTTCTGTGAGTACCTCCCCTACTTAATGTGATAGAAGTAGTTTTAATGTGGACTACTAAAAAATGTTTCTTTTCCTTTCAAACACCCATGAACTTCAAATTATGGTGCAAGCATGAATGGTTTTGATTCATGTGTCCCAATGATATCAATTATATAAGAAATAAAACTTCAGTGTATTTTACATTTTCCTTTAGGTTCTCTTTCCTCATTTGAAGATCAATATCTCCAGTGTGTCTGTAAAAACATCCTTTGCAACTCTACTCTCTGATTTATTTACCAGTTGTAAGGGATGATTTATAGCTCCCCCTGTTCCCACCACAGATACACAGGTAAAACTAGAACCTTCCTTGTGAAACACACTGGATTTAATTTCTTGATTCTGTTTAGCTTAACTGCCATTACAAATATTTCCATTCAGTGATTCTTAGTAGTTACTAGCACTTGCCTAATGAAGTTACATTTTCTTTTTCTCTTTTGGGAATTGACAGCGAAAAAAATCCCAACTTTTTACCTTATTAGCCTTTAAAGGATAAGAGCAGATCTTATAAGCAGATAGGATAAGATCATAATCAACATTATGCTGGCCTTAACAGTATTTCATTAAGCTCATGTCAGTGGTAATGAAATTTGTCTTAAAACTTAGATGAATTTTAAACTACCACTGAAAAGGAAAAAAAAAAGTAAATTAAAATTCTTACAACTCAGATTATACAATGCTCTGTTCACTTCATAGCAGAAACACCTGAATTGTGCCCTGATCACCTGCCTTGTTACTTGATTTATTTACTGAATTGAGGAAGGACAGGAGTCTGAAGTGACTGTGTGCTACTGTGTGTTTTTGTGTGCAAGCATGCAGATATTTTTATGTGCAACTCTCAATCTCTCCCACGGCTGCCAGAGACTTTCCTGCAAAATACTTCCCTTAGAAAGGAACAAAGACTATTTAAGTTCAATATCTACTTTTACCAAGACAAGTCCCTAGTTTTTTCTCTTCTTCTCCTTCACCACTGAAACTCTGTCACCTTCTGACACCGCAGTTGGGAACGTGAGGATTTAAATGGAATCTCAGGTGCACACCCTTAGACTCAAGTGTACTACTAGAAACTAGATTTTATTTTAGGTGAGAACATAGTAACATGCAACTATCCTTTTTTTTTTTTTCTGGATTGTCTGAACTCAATGCCGTGAGCTTCCCTATGACCAAACATCATAAGGCATTGCATTGCTTGTGCAGAAGTAGCTCATGATGACGTGGTAACTGTTCAGGCATCTCATGTCTCCATGGCAATACATAAAGGGGAAGTGTTTGGAGCTGACAAATGCTGTGAAACACAAACAAATGAGCCCACATAAAATAATTTCGTTTTGCAGACATGGATCCCAATGGATCTGGAGGAGCCAGTTACATGATGAACACACAGCATAGGAGTTGAACATGTCAGAAACTCCACACAGCTCACGAGCTGTTGTTTGACCCTTCCTGCCCTTTGCAATAGACTGAACTAGTCACAAAAAATGTTTTAAACATGTGTCAAAATAACTTCAATTAAAAGGAAGATACTAAAAAAAAATTCCCAATATAATAAAATCAACCAACCAAAAAAAAAAAACCAAAAAAACACTCCAACTAAATTTAGCCAAATTATTGATCAAACATTTTTTGTCATTTTTATGTCTTTAAAAAACTATTTCTTTTAAAAGCTTGGTATTGTTTGTATTTTAGACATACTTTCTGAGCAGCATAGCTTTTTTTTCATAACTCCTAACCTTGCCAAGAAAAAGAAGAAATCCTAAATATTCAATGTGATTCAATCCTTCTGTGTATCTAAGTTATTACTTTCATGGAAACAGAAGTATCCAATTTTTTCTGTTCCTGAGCACACATACTTAATTGGCTAAGAGGGTACATTGAAATTCCTTTGGGAGACTTTTATATGGAAAAAGAACAACCCTTCAACACATGCAGAAACTAAATTGGAAACAATCTATAGCTGAATATTTGAACAGTTCCCAAGGCTTTTATTCTTGGCATAGAACTTTTTTTTAATGTGAATTCTACTTATATCCAGTATGGTTCCTCTGGACACAGCTATGCAGCTATTTGAACCATATCTAAGAGCAAGTTTTTCGCTGAAATTATTGACTGTTCAGAAAGTTAACATCCCATTGCCCACATTTTTTTTCTCTTGATTCATAGCTTGAAACTGTAAGACATTCTACCATCAGAATATAATTATGTTCCTTGATGAACTTGGGGGCAGGTGTGATGTCTCTGGCTCTGATTAAGTAAAGTTTCTTCATACAGATTGGTTTTGTGACTAAAACTGTGCTGATTACACACCAGTGTCTTGTCAGTTTATGAGCAGCAGCTCACACAGCATCAAGATGGGGATGAAACTAGTATAGCTGGCCTAAACTGACCAAAGGAATGCTTCATGCCAAATGTCATTATGGTCAGCAATAAAAGCCTGGGGAAAAGATGGAGGAACTGGGGATCTTCATGGTCTTGGCATTTGTTTTTCCAAGAAATCACTGCATGTGCTGAGGCCTTGCTTTGGAGGGAAGAGGCTGCACACAGGAAACAGTGAATAAATCCCTTATTTAGCTTTCCTTGCGGACACAGCTTCGCATATTAAACAGCCCTTGTCTTAATACATCCCCTCTTTTCTTATTTGATTCTCTCTCCTGTCTTGCTGGGAACAAGCTGGGAGAAAGCAGCTGTGAGGGGGTACCTGGCTGTTGTCTTGATCAACCCACCATGGCAGGTTAATCTGAAGCAGCTGCAAGCCTACTGAAGGTCAGGAATACATTCACACCTGAGAGTAGGTGCATAAACTGCAATCCAGCTTTTGTAGTGTATTTGAATAATTTTTTTAGGGCAAAATTATAAAGACACAACACAGACCTCTGTGTTGTGTGTTACTGGGAGAGAAATGCTGAAGACCAATACCATGATGGTCAGCCACCAGTGATTTAATCTCACCTGGCTGACTTCTCTCGGGAGAGGAAGGCAAGCACTCATGTTGCCAGGCACTGAGAAAACCTGCACATTTCATCTGAGATATTAGTTTTTCTCTTTTCTCTGAAATGCATGAAATGTGGACACGATACTGAAAGGATACTAAGTTTGACAGACCAAAACCTGAGGGGAAGATGTGGAACTAGCACTGCACATAGATTTCTAGTTATGCTGGTAAAATCAGTGCTGGAGGAAGAAAAGAAAAAAGTATTTTTTTTACAGGGCAGCAGGGCAAATAGGGAATCACTATGAGTAATACTTCAAAGTCAGCCACCCTGGAAGTAGTACTGCTACAATAAACACTTTGAATTTCTTGGGTACATAAGAATAAACTCACACTCCAGAGTTAAATGACGGGGTTTCAATAAACCACAAACCACAGAAGATTTGCCTGCAGAGGAATTTCAGGCAGTGCAAATCAAGAACAATCCCTGTTCACTAATCAGTGCTGGACCATAAACTCTTCCTCTGGTGTAAAACATTTCCTTGGCTCATGTAGGAAAGCCCCTACTTCTCACCCTTGCCACTAGTTTTCAAATGGAAGCAAAAACAACACTTACTGATAAGTGCAAATAGTTGAAAGAATGCCACAGAGATTTAAATGTAAAACAAATCTCCTCTATTGATGCAGGAAGGCTAGGTGTTCATGGGCTGAGTGATTGAGCCAAGGCAATTGTATTTAAACCTAACAACATAATTATAGCATTCCTAATTAGTTTCCTCCCATGTAGATACACACTAGAAGACTGCAGGAACCAAACTGTCAAAAAGGGCTGGAGGTAATTAATACTAGCAGTGCAAAATGTAGCCAGCATATCATACTTTCTGGTGGTGGCTTCCTTAAAGACATCAACAGCAGCATTGCCCAACTGGCATTCCTGAAAGTGTTTTCGTAATGACCCTCTGAGGAGCAATACAGAAATGTTATGAGAACCTGGAAGGCTATTTCTTGACCCTTTTTTCTCTCAGAATTTCTGAGAAGCCCCATTCCAGCTTTAATTTCCTGCATTTAATTCTTTTAGCACTCCAGTCCAGCTAAAGATGCACCATGGCCATCCTTTGGGGCAATTTCAGCTGTGGATAGAGGCAGAAGGAGGGAGTAGCACAAAAGTTTCTTCAGTGCCAATGTTGATAGCATATTAAGTAGAAAATCTCATTATTGGTCCTATTGCTGGTAAAAAGTCATGCTGCTCAGATCTGCCATACTCCCAAACAAAATTAAAATAACTATTGTCCTTTACAAAGTTTTATTTTCTGTAAGGAAGAAACTATGGCAAAAGGTTTCTTGCTGGGAGGTCAGCCATGGGTAGATATAATGAAATAATACCTGCTCATTTTCAGTATTTCCAAAGGATGGTCTGGCGGCTAACTGAAATGAGAAGATCTAAATTTTACATCCTGTGTTGCTACTGCCTCATGATTCTGGACAGAATTCTGTTCTACTCTCATTTCTCTATCAAGAGGATAGGGTTGCTTTGGCACCATGCAAAATCAGCTTTTGTTTTATGGTTATCCAGGAAAAGCAAAGAAATCCCCAGTTCTTTCCCCAGCCAGGTTCTTTATCTTCCAAGCATAGTCTGGCCTGTGTACTGAGCTATGAAAGAGAGACAGGTGAGACTTCTGCTGAGAGAAAGGGCACAGAGAAGGCTCACACAATATTAACCAGCACAAGTGTCCCTGGCTTCTGTTTGAGCAAAGTACTCAGAGAATGAGATGAATTTTATCATATGGCCATAGTTGGAAAGGAGGTTGGATTACTGACTGAATGCTGCCTTTTCTGGAATGGACATTTTCACTTAAAGTGTAATTTTCTAAATGTTTAGAGGAGTACTTTTGCTGTGGATGTTTTTAAGACAAATGGAGAACTAGTGAGGAGAGACAGTTTGGTGATGCTTCTTAATCTAATACACACTTGCTAAGCACAGAAATGTTTGCTGCCATAGAGGGAGCAACTAAACAGAGGAGATAAAGTTAAGTGGTGCTTAAATGCCAGCAGATGATGGGAAAAGTTTCTGCTTGGAAGCCTGTTAGGGCAGCCTGCTCACATCAGCAAAACCCAGTAAGTCACATGTCAAACTCATTCTGGACCAGATAGATGCCATGCAGAAGTTCAGCATTGTAACCTTTCAGCTAGAAAGATCTATCCATAAATTAATAATTTAGAGTTCTGAGCTGCTTCAGGTAAAAAGACTTTGGGCATATCTAACTAAATAGAGACAATGCTGTACAAGATCTGGTCTCTTCTGTCAGACCTGCACCCAGCCACTGCCTTCTGAGGGCTAACCCTGGAGAACCAGCACAGCTGAATTGCAACACCTGTAGTCAAATACACCAGACTTCTCCCAATGGAATTCCTTGGTTATGTTTCAAGACAGGCTGAGGAGCAGCCACAAGAGAGGTAGGGTGGAGTGAGTTACACCTTCCCAAGGAGTCCCACAAGTCAAAGGGGCTTTGACTCAGAGTCACCATCCCAGCATCTGAATGGCTGTGTAGCCATATATATATATATATATATATATACACACATATATATAGATGTATAAATAGACACACTCTGCAACACTAGATGGTCCATTAGTGTCCAGCACCTTCACTACAAAACACATCAAGGAATAAAAATTCACCATACAATCTGGTTTTGTACTTTCCAGACTCCATGGGAGGTGATAACAGAGTAAAGCAGGCTGCATATGGTAAGCCTCAAACTTCACCTCATTCTGTACAACTTCCCAAAGGCTTCCTGGACACCTCTCTTGTTCACTTGGGATGAAAATGGGGCTCCAGATTGAGGGAAAAGGAAATTTGGAGCTAGTGAAGCACATAATCCTGACATGGAGGTAGAAAATATGGTTTAAATCTCTGCAGTTTCTTTGTTGAACTTTTCATGAGGGGTGAACTTAACCAAATATCTCACAGTGTTTTGTATTGGAAGTGAAAAAACTACTGTTATTCTGTTCCAGCACAGCCTCTTGAAAGCTAGCATGCCACACCTTAGGGCTATTGTTCAGGCTTGCTGAGGAAAGGCTCTATTCTCTCCTCTTCCCTGCGAAAATGTAAGTTGCGTCTGCTTGAAAATCATCAATACTGTGCATCAAAGGATTTACCCCAGCTGCCTCAAATCCAGCTCCAGTGAGAAACCTGGTGCTGCAATGTTAACGAAAACGGAGCTGGAGTCTGTTAAAGGCTTTTCAGCTGTGTAAGCCAAACTGAATACTGTTGCCTCAAAGGTGAGGACAAAATAATTTGCCAGGTCAGAGAGTCAACATGGTCCCTTCTCTTCCCTTCTTCCACTACCCTCATATTCCCCAGTCCCAGTAGACCACTCAAGAGCCCTGGCCAGCTGAGAGAGCAGTGGTTCCTTGGCTGCCTTTCCAGGCTGGGGCTGGACCTGGGGCTGCTCTCTGCAGCCCAGCAAAGTGCTGCTCTCAGCACTGGGGCTGCAGCCAGCACTGATGCTCGGGTCCCACCTGCCCAGGATGGGGCCATGGCCTCATCCTGCATCCTGCCAGCCCCGAGGGAGCACCAGCTATGCACTCCTAGCAGTAAAATTGAGAGCAAATTCTGCACTGTCTCATTAAATGGGTCTTATGCAGCAGATCAATCCAGCCAGACTGCAGAGGGTTTGAAATAACCACTGCTGTGTGTTGCACACAGATTGGCCATATGAGACCTTTCTCTAGGAAAACAGTTGCCCTTTAGGACTTCTATATCTGAGAAATTATGTGAAGCAAAGTAAGGTCATTTGTGACTCCCTGGGAATACAACAAGCAAGTCCTACTCATCGGGGAAATAGGTACAGTTCTCCTGGGAGACATTGGACTATGTGGAAAACACTGCACTTTTATTGTCCTAGACATAATTTTCAAAAGTTTAGAAAATAAAAATATAGAAAAAATTATTGAGAAAACAATATTTTTTTCCTGTTTTCCATGTTGTTCATTAAACTTTGTATGTTTTGTATATTATATTTTGTATGTGAATCTATACATGTGTGCATTCCTGTGCATGAATTACATATATAGCAAATTCATATTTCCTGTTAAAATTTTTCAGTCAAATAAAATACTGGTAAAATGTAATAAAAATGAAGTACCCAAAATTGCATTAGATTCTTGATTATTTTTTAATACCTTGAGCGTTTTATTTGAAGACTTTCAAATTTGAAATATATTTTGTTATATTTTTGAATATAATCATGAGAATGCAAGGAGAGGGTTTTTTTTAATTATGTTCTGCTTTCAAAAATGTATTCCTTTCTGTATTCTAATTACATGCATTTAAAAAAGGAAGAAGGAAATATGTTCTAATTATATAGAGCAACTTTCTTTTTAATTGAGAGTGGAAGAGAAATTCATTCATGGTGCTATAAAATATATGTGAGGCAATTATATCATCAGGATTTCTTTTTGTGTATAACTTATGTGCTATGGAAATGGAGCAATTATAATATCATGACTTTTTGTTGTTAATTAGAAAATTAGTCTACTGTTTGCATAATTGCAAAGAGATTCTCTTTTATTGGATCTTCTTATAATAAGTATTAGAAGTAATTATAAGTAAGAGAAGGAAAAGATAGCTTATTTGCAAAATAAAAAAAGGCAATAGTGCTCCTTTGCTACTATAAAGCTTGAGATGCAAACCATATAGGATGTAGAAGATGTCTCTTATGTAATGGTTTCAAATTCAGATTATATTTGAAAAGCACAGAAAAAAGATCACATTATGCTTTAATTATAGAAAGGCTCGGTGGTTTCCATTACACATGAGGTCCAGTGCAAAACTAGAAAGGACATGATCTTTTGCTAATTATTCAGACCAAAGGCTAATATCCCCATTAACAGCAGACAAGGCAGGAATTCAGAACAGCCTTAAACATGATGTTGGTGTTCAAGCTTTTTGAAACTGGATAATACAGATGTAAAATAGTTAAATGGGATGATGTGAGATTTTGAAAGCATGCAACAGTGTCAGGACCCAGGACACCCCTCTGGCTGTCCTTAGCAGCCAAGACACCTGCCAGGGGTCTCAGAGACCCTGGCACAGAGCCCAAAATGCCTGTGGTTTTGATTATGACCTGTGGAGCAAATTACCAACCTTAGATGAAGATCTGCAAGCCACAACAAATTAAGTAGTATGATAGTGAATTTATCACAAGGTGAAAAAGTAAATTTTGGAGTTTTTTAGAATGGAGGTTCAGGGGGCAAGATGGAGGGATCTGGGAGTGTCCTGCCTTTCTCCTTCTTCTTCTTGGCCTCCATCCTCTGCTGTGATGTTGGCACTTTTAGATTGGTTTAGAGTCGAAGCTCACTGTCTAACATAGGTGATAGGTATTGGAAAGTAATTGTAAATATTGTACAGGTAGTTTTTAGTATAAAAAGATCACACCACCCCGGGGCAGGCAGAGTGCCCCGAACTGTCCTGCTGAGTACACCTCGGCTGGACAGGAGAAGGAATTTTATAGATAAGATACAATAAACAACCTTGAGACCAAGAAATGAAGAGCTCTGACTCCTTTGAGCACCTGGCTGGGAAAAGAGAATTTCTAACTTATCTTGGTGTCACTCTGACCAGCTAGAGACCCCCACACAACAGATGTGTCAGTCCCTTGAACTGAGAGACTCAGGCATGGGGAAAGTGGGACCCAGCTACATCCACAGTCTGGCACGGCTCCTTGGACATCTCTGAGCGCTGGACCCTGGGCTGTTAGTATTCACTCTCTGAGAAAGAAAAGGCAACAGATATGAGTCAACCCCTACGTTTTTAATGGGTGCTTGGTCAGTGATTCTAGGTGGTTAAACCAGAAAGGGAAAAAAAGGCTGCCTTTTGGATTTTCTAAGTCTCTTGCTCTTTATGTTGACACGATCTTGCACAAAATCTGCACATGATAAATTATCAGAGTATAATGCAATAGTCTTTGCTCTCCTTGTTTTAGCACATCTTACAGGTGTAATCCAGAAAAAATCCTTATTTATGGAGAGATGCAAGACTACCAAAAGTAGGAAAATTCTTGCTTTCCCACATTGTTTCTTTATAATTTGATGGGAGAAAAATTTCTGATTCTCATTAAACTGATTCACACGAAGTTTTGTATTAGATGAGCAGTTAATCTCTGAATAAAAAAAGGAATGAACTTCATATCTCTCACATTAGTAATTTTTATATTTTTTTTGGTGCCATTAATAAATATTTACAGATGTTCAACCAAGAGTATATAGCCTGATTATTACAGTTCTGTTTTAAGATTCAACCTTGTAAAAACTTTCAAGTGGACGTCCTAGTTATTAATTCAACAATTTCAAATTAATGGTTTATGGTGTTGAGAGCCATGGCCACTGCTTACATGTTTTCAGTTTAAATCCTCAAACCTCAAAGTCCTTAAATCCTCAAAGTCATCATTCGTTGCAATAGTACCTTCTTTTTATAAAGGTTTTGTCATATTTTGATACCAAATCAAGAAATTAAACTCTTATATCTACATTTTAAAAAGTGTTTCTTGTTTAAAATGAGTCAGTTGGGAGCAGTCTTTCCATATGAAAATATGAAAACCTAGTTAGTACCACATTTAACAAAATTAGCTGTTTAAACAGCTTCATTAAATAAGAATCAGCTCCAGCTTACTGAGTCTTTGCTCTCACGTTTCTTTTTCTTTGGGGAAAACTACATCAGACTTTGTTGTATCTCATGTAATCTGTCATTTAAAAAATACAGGGGTTTTTTCTATGTTGAAACTGCTCTATGAAAGTATTGTGTGGCATCCCTTTTCCTCCTTTTCCTTATCTTGAAGCAGGATATATTTACATCATTCAGAGCCCATATAGCCCCCAGGGCAGGATTTCAGGCTTAGTTTAGCCCCTGTGCTCTCTTGGCTGCTGCTCTGCAGTTCGATCCCTAAGACACAAATGCTCCTCTTGACCTAAATGATCTTTCTTTTTGCAAGACATAATGTTCATTGCCCTGGAGTGGAGGCCCCTGTCTGCTCTACTTTGGAGGCCATTTGGAAGATGGGAGACAGAAAGGTCAAGGCTATCTCTGTTTTGAGGGGTATTTCGATGAACAAGCTGAAAATTGAGGAAACACTGAAAAATGTGTATTTGGCTGCCAGAAAAGGGACCCTGATTTCAGATCAACCTGACTGCATAGTTTTAGGCTGGAGAAGGTCTCTGATAACAGGAATTGTGTCAAACCCCTTCAGCATGTCACCGTGTCAGTGCTCAGAGCTCTAAAGAAAGATGTAGCACCTGGAGACTCGGGTTCTCTGTTGGGGGAATCAGCACCACCTGACCTTGCAGGGGAGAACCCAGACACCAGGCAGCACCCCCAGCTCACCCTGTGCTGTTGTACTGCACCATCGTGCCTAAACCTGCAGGGACATAAACACTCACATTGTGCTCCAGGAAGTTCCAGAGGGAAAAGGTGATTTTGACCCTCTGGCTCACTGAGTGGGAGGAGACAGACTGAGAAGTTGGGATTGCTATACTTGGAAGGAATTTCCTTATAAAATTCTGAAGTTTGTGTTTGCTTTTCTTGCAAGTACTGAGACCCTTCAGGATGAACAGAAGTTTTATGCAGAGCAGAGGGAAACTGGTTTTGTTTAAGTGAGAAACAAAAGAAAATTAATTCTAAATTCTTCTTGAACAACACTGCCTTCAAACTGCTGACCTTTATCACATATCCTTGGATACAATTTAGCAAAGTATTACACCCACACAAGATTTGCATATCTTTTGATTCCAAATGAAGATGTATGTCTATTTTTTGGGCTATTATTTCTGTCATCTGGTTTTATAAAGCAGCTTAACTGTTGTTTGCCTTCTTTCCATATCTATTGGTAAAACAGAATTGTTCTTGCACCCGCTGATTTAAGTCATTCCCATACAATAGCAACATCTTTTCATAGATATTAGAATTGTTTAGAATGATATGAAGTTTGTGAGTTTGGTCCAAGTGTGTACAGATCTGTCAACAGGTATTTAAGATGTTGTATATTCTAGGAGAAAAGAAAAAAAAAACCCACACCAGTTTAAAGCACAATTCCTCTTTGAAATTAAATCCTTTCTTCAAAAACACCATAGGATTTAGTGTTTACTTTCAGTGATTCCATGTCACATATGTTCTTCTTATAAGCAATAAGATTTTCTTTCCCTAACTGCCATCAATTAACTCAATGTATTCTGTAAGCTCTTTTCTTTTCTTGCATCGCTAACAATAAAGGGTCTCCAAACAAATTAGGCCACTGCTACATCTGAATAAACCCCTGGTATTCAAATTACACCCTCAGTGAAAGCCACTCAGTCTCATTGCTCTTAATGTTTTTGAACAGGTTTTCAAGAGAAAATTTTACTGAAGCAAACAAACAGACACAGCAAGATGTTGGTGACCAAGATCTTCAACCTCTCCCATTACCCATTACTCATTACCCATTGCCATGGTATTTAAGCCCAGCACAGAATTATAAGTGAGGAGTTCCAGCATTGCAAATCTGCAGTCAGACTCACAAATAAGGCTAGAACAATTTTCTTGCTTTTTCTTTTCTGTATTGCATTTCTGTTTCAGGGAAATGGCATTAGCATACAATACCAGGGTGGATAAGTACTTTGGGCTGAAAGATCTTTACTCATCAAAATATTTAATTGTCTGTGTCCTTTCAGCTTCCCAGAGAAGTGCCCCATTATTATGCAACTGGAAAAAAAAAAAAAACAAAAACCAAAAAAGATTAGTTGATCCATAGACAAGGGTGCTAAGGTCATTTATTCCTTTTTTTATGTCACTTGAAAAGTCATCAAAGAATCATAGTATGGTTTGTGTTGGAAGGGACCTTAAAAATAACTTAGTCCAAGCCCCCTGCCAGTTGGTCAAAGCCCCATCAAACCCTGAAAACGTTGAGGGATGGGGCATCCACAGATTCTCTGGACAACCTGTTCCAGTGCCTCACTACCCTCACAGGAAATACTTTTTTCCTAATATCTAATCTAAACCCACCCTCTTTCAATTTAAAGCCATGTATGCCCTTTACATACATGTATATATATTTTAAAAATGGCCAATATTTACAGAGTGTTTATAGACACCCGTGATAAAATCATTATCTTTTGTCAAATTATGCCACAAATCCTTGTGTTTTCATTACATACAGACTGACTATCTTCCATACACAGTGTATTCAGAATAAACCTCATGCTTCTTAAAAGAAACAATAGGAATAAGTTCCTCTCATGTCATGCAAATACTATGCTGAACTCTTGAAAAAACTAAACCTATTATCTCTCCATGAAATTTATTTAAATAAGTAATTTGTTTTATAGGTCTAACTCTTAAGGCATGAGAACACAAATAAATATAACTGAGTTAGAGCAGCTAGCATTTGTTTTATTTCTACAGCATTGTGAACATGCTGCTGTTTATCACAAAATGCTAATGGCCTCACTACCCCATCCACAGGAGAGACCTGAATAAGAACAAGCTAAACAAACTTCAGCTGGTCAGCATCTGTTTTCAACGTACTTGATCAGATGCTTGACTAGTCTGAATTTAAACAATCACTCTCTTTCTTCTTCGGGGAATTAAGGGTCAGTAAACCTTTTAAATATTTAAATTACAGAGGCTTAGTTGTTAATTGTAATAAGCATTCTACACAGCATGTTATCTCTAGCTATTCTTTTATTTGCAGTTTAATTCTAATAGCATCTTTATTTGTCTTCCAAGTAACCTTCAGTGAAATAATAAATTCCCCATGAGTTCCTCAGGCATTTTGTTGTTCTTGCAGAAGAGAAATAGGCACAGCACTGACAGTAACATCTGACTCTGTATTAAATGTGAGTTTGAGAACATTCCCCACAGATCTGAAACACATTCTTATTTTATTCTACATACAGTCTTCATATTGCCAAATTAATAGGCGCTTTGTCTATGTAAACATAAGAAGTCTCTTTAGAGGTATGCAAGGTAGAAATACAGGTCAAATTTGCCTCTTGTATGTATTTGTATGAATCCTATTGACTAATGTAAGTGCAAGAAAGACACCAGCACATATTGCATTTGAGCTTATGGATTCACAGTAACTTCCCAGGGCCGGAACAAGCTGCCTATGATAACATATTTTAAAAGTTTCTCCAATATGGAATATTTTTCAGGCTTTTCTTGGCTACCAACAGGTCAGGGGTTTTATACTATTTAAGTATCTTTGTAGACAGCAGGCTTGCTTTCCACACACCCTTTCATTATGGTCTGTGAAGTGCAACTAAAGAAGGGGCAAGGTTGAGGCTAAGTGAAGGGGACAAGCTGAACTGAAGACAATGCCTAATTTTAAAGACCAGCCATCCCTCTTGAGAGCTGCAACTACTATGTGTCTCCTCCTCTCAACGCTGCCTTTCCTGATTTTAATGGCATCTTACAGTTTTGAAGAGGGCTAAGTTAAGTTTTAAGACAGTCCAGCTCTGGTTTTAAGGGTGGGATAGAGAGCAAAAGATGCTATTGACAAGAATTATGTTGTTTCTATGGAAAACTAATTGATAGTTGCAGAGGTGGCAGAACACACACATTTTGGTACCCAAATTATTCACTTGTGCCCAGACAGAAATAGGCTGTGCCAGTGCAGGTTATTGCTATTGCTATTGTTGTCAAATCACTGCCCAGTTCTCACTTCTCTGCTAGAAATAAAGCAGGAGCAGGTTGTTTGTGCTCTCACACTGGAGCCTGTTACACACAGCCCACATGAAGAGGAAAAAGAGGTCTGTAATATTATGCAGCACAAGGAAGCCTTCATTTTAACACCTATCTACATCAATCCAGCTCATTCCAGCTCATGTGTTCTTAGGTTTTAATTCACATTTCCCATTTATTTTATCTTCACCTGTTCAAATGAGGAAATTATTCTCAGTAAGTGAGGTGTCAATTTTGATATCAGAACATGCTCAGAGACATGAAAGCTTTATGTGCCCCTTGATGGGATCTAGAAGGGGAGGGTGGAGGTTTATTCACAGAAGATTTTGTAGTCGGTTAATCTAGTCACTCTGAACTGATTGCTTTTTGATAATAATGATGGTGGATAAAATGAAACAACTCCAGCTTTACACAGGCCTCAGTATTTTTTTCTGGATTGTATGGTATTTTTTTTTTTTAAATCTAGTCAGTGTAAACGCTAAAAGTTCATGTTTACATAGAGATGTGGAAACTGAATTTTCCATTGGCAGCCCGTACATTTACTCCTCATTCACATAATACAAAGAAGAATAAGTGATGTTTATAATAGTTGGGATGAAGACGAAAAGTAAGTGTGTAGTTTTGCATGGAAAATATATGCAAGTTTCAGAGTTTTCAGCAGGTGTTGTTTCCATCATACAATGAGAATCTGCACAAAATCTATACCGTGTAAACTTATCTCCTTCCTGAAGCTTGCCTTTTAATATTAATATAAACAACCTCAAAGTAACATAAACCAGAGCATAGTGCTTTTCCTGTGCATAGCTGCTCTTCCAGTTTTTCCTTGTAGGACCATTTTTTTTCCTCTTTGGGCCAGGTTATGTCAAGGTCTTTCCTACTGTTTGTTTTGAGGTAACAGGAACTGATTTCAAAGCAAGTCAGACAAAATGGCTTTGCATCTCTCCACAGGGAACTACCATTTGACACGTCAGACAGCTAGCAAAGAGCTCAGGGCTGAAAACTGGCAAGGGGGGGTGAATGGAAAACACTCCAAAGAGTGGGGTATAAAACAAAAGCTTTTTTTCAAAAACTCAGCCCCATATCATTTACAAAAGAACTCTGAATGAAGCCACTTTCTGCTTTGCCTTACGTGTAAGCAATGCCATGTGGGACATTTCCCATTCCTTTGGCAGTCTGGAAAGCTGAGGCAATATATCTGAATTGCCTCCTGCTCCAAAAAAGCCTGAGGGAAGGACACTGCTGCAGCTGCCAACTGGGCTTGATAGCTAGAGAGACATGAGGGCAAAGCCCAGGTCTGTGAGGAGGAGAAAGGGTCCAGGCTGCATGCAGCCTCCCTCATCTCAGGAAGGAAGCCAGCTAGAGTTCAAGTGATGTGAATTATCACTGCTGCTCTCTGTCTATAGCTCCCTGTGTCTTTTTACAAATATTTTACCAACTAACCACTATGCTGTGTAAAGTTCATCACCATTCACTGAGCTTTTGTCCTGTTGTTCCTTAACACAAAATTGTCCATACACAGCAATTGACAGTGCTCACAGAACGAAAGCAAGCTGCTGGAGGCTTTCAAGCTCAGCTGAAGAAGTAGCCACAGTCATTTATTATCCCTCCCAAAATGGCACAGTTGAATGAACACCATGTTTAACAAAAGCCATTTATTTTGGGCTTGAATACAGCCTGCTTTACACTCTAGAACTCCCGGCACATCACAAATGCTTTGCTGGTACCTGACACAGAGGTTATTCCTTTGGCACTGGCTGCAGGGAGGTGCCAGAGTTTCGCCAAGATCCCCTGCACAAGGAACAATTTTAGCACCAGCAATCTCACCAGGTTGACTCTAAATAGTATGTGTTTTGTACAATTCTGAAGAAAGTAGATCTATAAATTGATTTATGTTTTTGAGTGTCTTTAAAACCATGTGTTATATTCTACTAGAATGTAGAGAATGTTCTTCTCTCTGTGATGGAAGTTCTCTTCTTGTTGAGCATTACAAAACTTTGAATTTCTTTCATCCTTCAACAAAGTTTGTACAATTATCTAGAGAACAGGGAAATACATCTGAAGCCAGGTTTTCACACATATTACCATACACAATGAACACACTGGTTTACTACTCAATGCTACTGGGAAACAAATTTCTGACATGATGTGGCATTCATTTGCTGTATGTCAGGTTTTTTCTTAGTTCATTAATTAGCCACATCCATTCATTTTTATTTCATTAATTATTAAAAATATATGAACATATTTATTAATTGTAAGACAATTAGGCATTTCTAGATGCAATTTAAGATTTTCTAACTATGTATAGAATTCTAGCCAGAGGACAAATTATTTCATCAGCCTTCTCTTTAACACCAATAACTAAGATCCAACAAAACGCAAAGACGACAAGCCTCAGATTTACACGTCAGACTTTTAGAAGCATCCTCCCTTAATTACATATGTCTTTTATAGGATACATAACAGTATATGCATATATAATAAATTAACCTTATATGTACTCAAGCTTTTCATCTTCTCAGTAAACTGTTCATGTCTCTGACAGAGCTTGAAAATTTACTATCCTTTCTTTAAAGGATAGAGGGTTTTTTGGCTGGAGAGTTAGTTCTGCTCATAATACAAGAAATAAGTAAGAGCTCAAATTAAGTTTTATTTAGCTATGCACAAATGCCCAGAAAACTTTTGTTAATTGGATTTTTTCACTTGTCTGATAAAAAATGAATAACCTAAGACTGAAATATTGTTGTAGATGAAGATAACATTTAGAACTCATGATGTATTTCTAAAGCAATTTGCAAACATGACGTTAATTACTAATTAGATGATTTAGTTGCAAGTTATAATCATTAACTCGTTATTTTTCAGAACAGTCAGGTTACACAGAGAACATAAAAAAAACAATGGGAATGGAAAACACGGAGTCTTCTTGAACCTTTTTTTGAACAGTGCTCTTGAATGTTTAACCTGTGTCTATATGGCACTTTATCATTTGCTCCAAGAATAACTACCCAATAAGTTATCTTTAATGTAAAAAGTCTTCCTCCATCTGAGAAGACCAATCCTTTCAATATTTTCCTACTTCCTTTTACTTAAAATTGAGAGGATGGCATTTGTAATAGCTTTGGAAGATCCTTGATGTTTTAGGATTTTTCTCAGACCATTGCAAGTATTTCTGAAGAGAGCATTGTAGTGAAAAAACAAATATAATCTTATTCATTCTTTTTACTTTGGTGTATCAGTACAATTATTGCACACTCAATGTGGCATTTTTCACTCTGAAAAATCTTCTCATATCGAGCATAATATGCACCACAGTAGGTTTAAATAAGCTCAAGGACTCCAGTATTATGTGCACTGACTGGAAGTGTCACTTGATATAAAGGGTAATGCTGTCACAGTTAGGGCAGGGTAGTGTTACATTTTACTTCATAAACAAACCTTAATTATCATCTCTTTAATGACATCCTTACAGTTTATCTGTGATATGATGGACAAATAATAGTAGCAAAATAATGGTTAGCAGGTTGCGCATATATACTTCTGTGGATTGCAATACCCAATAATCTGTTAAAGGCTATAAACTGAATTTTTTGGTGTCTCAAAAATGTTTATGCCTGAAAAAGCATCTTTTTTTCAGTGGTGCCAGAGAATGTGCTCCACTATTTTCTCTTTTTTATTTTTCCTGTTCCCATCATCATAGGAATAAAAGAATTTATTATTTTTTTTAACTGAAGGTTTTAGAAGTTAAACACGAAGTGCAGGGGAGCACTGTGTCCTGCAAAACGCTGTCCTCCCAAACCATCCAGTGCTTTGGCACTGTATCTTGTCAGCCCCAAACATCCCTATGCCTGTTCCATTTTTTGCTAACATGTCGGGCATTAAGCGCTCTTCTTATCAGGAAAAGTCTCTGGGACCCACCTCTGCACACTGGGCAATGCCAGCTGTGGCTTTGGGGAAACAAGCACAAAGGTTGTTGGTTGCTCTTGTTGGAAAGGACAACTCTGGTGTGCACCCTCCTAAAACAATGGGATCACAACAACCCTGTGCAGAGCTACAGGCTGGGGGAAGACTGGCTTGAGAGCTACTTGGCAGAAGGGGATTTGGGAGTGCTGGTTGACAGCCAGCTGGATATGAGTGAGCTGTTAAATTTAGAATTGCCAAGATGTGCTTCAAAAGCTCAAGACAGATTAAACTCAAGAACTAAGACAGTCTCTTCTGCCCTTTCTGCTACTACTGATGCAGGGAAACATTAGGTGAGTATCCCAGACACTGGTGACCCCAGATGCTCCAAACCATAGGAATAGGTATAACACTCCTCACAGCAGGATTGAAAGCCCACATTGACTGGTCAACTAAGTATGGAAACCAGTCAAGAACCAGGAAACTCAAAGTATTCAGGATTTACATGGTTTACTGAGTGGGGTGAGTTTTCATCCTAGAGTGGGGCTTGTAGAGGGACGGGAAAAAAAATAATTTCTCAGATATTCTCCCTGCACCTCAGGAGCAGATCTTCAGCAAACAACCCAACATTTTTTTTTGTGGGAAGGGCAGAAGAATGTAAAGGTCAATGCACTCAGAGTTTACTTAATATATGCCTTATCAAATATTAAGAATGCTCTGGTGGCAAAAGCTATATTCTCAGAGGAGTAGGCTAGAAAATTATCGGTATCTAATCCAGCAACAGATCACAGGTCATCATGGTACACGTGGGTTGGGTAATGCAGAAGGGGACCTGGCATGCTGGAATACAATGAAGGTACCAAAGGTACCAAACTAGATCCAGATGTCTGCTCCAAAATCACAGCGTGAATGCAGCCATCCTGACTTACTTGGCTGACAAACTTGAAATAAACCAAAGGCTGTGTAACTGGAGTCACCATTAAAATAGCATAGCAAAATATGTAAGTAAAGGAACCATGCCAGAATTTCAATAATTTAAGTGTACTATTTAAATTATTTGCTGAGTGACTGACAATGCTTATCCTATTATTATGATGCTGAATATAAGTATTTGAAATTTATCATTTTTGTAAGGTTTATGGAAATCTCTTAGAAGCCAGTTATCAATAGTGGAATAGTGGAATGCAAACATCTGGCACTGATTGGTGAGGGGGGCTGGGGATTTTTTTCTAATAATTATTCTGTTATTCAGAATATCTTTTTCTTGGCTAAATTTATAAGTCAAACTTACAAATTTATCAGCTATTTCTAGAATTCAAAACCAGAAAAATTAAGCCAAATAAGGCAAATTTGTGCAAATATGTCAGACCGGTAGAACAAGGAAGGTGAATGGAAAGTGAAGAACTATTATAGTGCCTATCCTGTCAATTCCGGTGGCACCATCCAGAGGAAGGGTAGTAAGCAACCATTGGAAATAGTAGTGTTTTACAAGTGTGACAGCTATCTGCATGGTGAATTGAGACAGAGCTACTAGGAAAGTGTATTAAGTTAAATTCAGCTGTAAATGATTGTTTTGAGAGTAGTTAAGAATTATTCGAAATATTATAACCTGGAAAATTTTCAGTTATCCTGTTACATTTTCTGTTGATTTAAGGAATTATCTATTGAACTAACATCTTTCAGTTTTCCTCTCAGTGTCCCCATCCTAGTGTCAATGATCATTCCAGTGCAATCAGTTACAGACATGTTTGACATTATTTTCCAGCCAGTGTTTCCTGATCACTGCTTATAGGTTCAGGCCAACACTTGGATGTGGGGGTTGATAAATTTTCAGTTGTCTATTGTCACAGCCTGTATTTTTATTTATCACTTTTTAAAATTTCTAATTCTTTGCAAAATGTGTTGTCTGTAGCTGGACTGGAGGAGTTTTTCCCTTTTGAATGACTCTTACTCTTTTGCCTGATTCAGTACAACTCCTTAGCTGAGTTCACATTTCTGTTTTCAGTGATTTTGCAGAGATCATTGTGGAAAAACTAAGGAGAGATTCCTCTTTATAAGACATATGCCTCAGCACAGGATCCCCAGAATGTTTTATCCTAGAACAAATAAAAAAGAGCTAATTAAGCTTTGCAATGACTCTTGCTTCCACAGTTCACTAGTTGCCCTTTCTCCACATGCTGTGGATTTCCACTCAGTTTTAAGAGCCATCTGGTTGTTGTGTCTCTTGCTTAGGGCACGATCATTATGATACTTTCATTTTTTCCATGGTGTAAGTGGGCTAATATCCATCTATCCCTACCACACACTGAAGCTCATTTCCATCCTATAATAAGAGTCTGGGTTTTCCTGTGCATACCATATTTGGCAACAACTTCTTTTTCACCAACCTTTTTTATTTTATTTTCCTTTTTATAGTGGATGTAGCTCTCATAAAAAGACAGTGAACTGACGACTCTGACAGATGAAACCTGGCTTATCTGTACAAGAGAAATAGCAAAAGGATATGGCAAAGTAATCTTCCTTTGGAGTTCCTAGTATCACGCATTATCCTTGAGCAGGAAAGACATTCTTCAGAACTGAAGGCAAAAGTCCCAGTAATGGTTCAGCTATCATGGATGTGTTGCTGTGGTAATGGTGAAGTATAGCAAGGCTTTACTTTTAACCATTTATTCAATAATCCTTAGACACAGGAACACTGTCAGATGCTAATGCTTTCTTCTAGCCATTAAATCTACACATGTAACTCCGATTCCGTCTGCCAAATGTTTTCTTTCACTGATTTAAGAAAGTTAGGACAAGTGGAGAATTTGACTGGAGAATTTATATCACTTTATAAACTTACATTATTCACACTACTTAAAATATGTCTCAGATTTAAAGTGGAGATTGCGAGCTGCTATGCTTAGGAGCCAAAGATCCTCACATAGTCAGAGGGAGGGAGACTCTGGAGAAGGTTTTGAAAGCACCTGAAATAGAGACCTACTGATGGAGTAAGAGGCTACAACTTGAGATATAACAAGGGGTTTAGAGGTACATTACTTCTTCTCCATTAACAGCATCAAACTGATTGTCACATGTTCCCTTAGATCATCACGAGTCTGGTTGGTTTTGGTGAGTTTTTTCTTCATTTTACTGCAGGAAATCTGTCTGGTTTGGTCACACCTCCCTTCATTGCTGCTGAAGAGCTTTGGGCACTGAGGGCACTTCTGTGTATATGACAATTTCATGACAAGGGGTTGATATGCAGTAGAAAGAAAATAGACAGTATTTTATAGAATTACTGTTTTAGTATAAATTATAAGTTATTTTCTGAACTGTAGAATTACCAAAATGCATTTATGTCGTTACTTCTCACCCAGGTCCGCAAAGCTCCTCTCTCATCTCCACCAAGTGATGTATCTGTGGTATGTGTACTGGCTAGGGAACCATCTAGTTGTTTTAAACAAGGCAAGTCTGATTTCTGTCTGGCTTTTCCATCAGTCAGGAACTTATTTAAGTCTCTGTCTTCAATTCAGCCACCTATTTCTATGGAATTTGTTGGAAGTTGTCATTGAGAAGTCTTCTGTTATTTGTAATTTGGCTTAAAACGTCAAAAAATATGGACATGTAAAGACAATGTGATACATACATACATATATAAATATATATGTATAATTTATACTACAACAATATTGCTAAATGATACAGATATAAATAGCCTTTATTTGTAGATAGAGATCTATATAAGAATAAGTAAGTGAAAAGAGATAAGGTGATTGCATAATTTCATTTTGTTAGAAATGGTCCATGGGCCAGGGACTGCCATGCCCTCTCCTCTCCTCTCCTCTCCTCTCCTCTCCTCTCCTCTCCTCTCCTCTCCTCTCCTCTCGCTCTCGCCTCTCCTCTCCTCTCCTCTCCTCGCCTCTCCTGCTCCTCTCCTCTCCTCTCCTCTCCTCTCCTCGACTCAGTCCTCTCCTCTCCTCTCCTCTCCTCTCCTCTCATCTCCTCTCCTCTCCGTCTCCTCTCCTCTCCTCTCCTCTCCTCGTCCTCTCCTCTCCTCATCCTCTCCTCTCCTCTCCTCTCCCTCTCCTCTCCTCTCCTCTCCTCTCCTCTCCTCTCCCCTCCCCTCCTCATTTTCTGCCACCTTGATTTTCCTAGCTAAGGCTTTAAAAACAATTCCACCTTTATTTGTCTCAATGGCATTGGAAAACAGAATAACTTCAAAAAAAAAGGAGTAGTTCAGACCTCCACAGCCCTGAAGCCACATTCACATCTTTTTTTTTCTGACAGGTAGAAAAGAGTAGGGGAGAGAGAAACTTCTGCTGCTTTCTTCCCATCAGTGATGTTCTGTTCCTGATTTGCCAATATCTCAGGGATCACAGGGGAGCAAAAGAGCTGTAGGTGAAAACAGCAGGCAAAAGCCAGTGCCAGCACATGGGCACCATGCCAGACAGAGGCATCTGGCTCAGTGGCCCCACAGGAAGAGGCATCACACCCAGCACTGCAGGCTGAGCCTCTTCTCCTGCCACTCTGAAGTTTAGGGTTAGGCAGCCTGTGCAAGGTGGGTTTGCTATAAAAGTGTGAGAAGTGAGCATTGAATCAGCCTCAGGCTTACCTGAATAAGGGAGAAGCCTTATCTGAGATTCTGTCCCAGGTCTGAACAACTCAAAACTTGATAATGTTTGTATGGGACATCTTGAATTTTAATTATAAAGATTCAAATTATATTAACTTTTTACTAGGTGTTTGGAAGGCCAGCCAGCAATCCAGTCCCATACTTTTCTTTTATCCTGAGAAAGGGGGAGAGACAGTGAGAAAACTGGACAGAGACACAGCTACAAAATTACACATGGATCTATTCACATATCAAAGTCCATGACAACAGGCAAGGAAAAAGGACATTTTCTTCCTTTTTATTCCCCACCCTTTACTTTAAGAAGCAGGATAGTATGTCATGCTATGACTGAGCTAGTAAAGTGATCCATCAGATTGCCACCTCTGGTAAAATCCAGAGCTTCTTGATACTAAATTTGCTCCTTTTCAGCTGCATTATTTGTACTTCAGGATAGGTCATTTTTTCAAAGAACAACTATCAAACAGCCAAAACTTAAATCATCTTCTGTCCTAGCCAATATTTCTCTAATGTGTTAGAGGCAGGTAACAGTGGTCAGACAAAGAATATCATGAAAGGGTGCAATGCTGCTGACTTGAGTTTTATCTTTTTTTAAATTATAAACTAGTTTTATATCAGCAACTAAGCAGTACAGAGAAAAAAAATTAAATAAAATCCTATCCTGAAACTGTCTTGTCTTCCTAACAGGATACCCATGGACACACAAAAAGCCACTCCTGAAGAGTGCATGCATGTGGTAGTGATAATAGAAGAAAAAAAAAATCTTGATACAAATCAAACTTTCCACTTTTTTTTTTTTTTTTAATCAAAGAGATTTAGGATATTCATAAACCCAAATCTGTTCCTTCAAATGATTTCAACAGCTTGAGGCAAGTTCATTAAAACAATGTATCTCCAGACTTTCAGCAGAGACAAGTTCCCTGTAGGACAGTGCTTTTGCTTATCTGGGAAGAGCTTCTTGCTGAGTTCCTGCTGGTTCATTCAACTGGGCTCCTGTTACTCTTCTCCTGCTGAAAGTTAAACTGGTTGCAGCTAGTCAGTGCTGCCTGACAGATCTAAATAAGGCAATGTTGAGCATACAGACCACACTCTGATGCAGAATATGATTACCATGGGAAGGCTTCCAAATTCAAAACAGCCAGGAATTTCAACCTTGAAGCCAAGGCACTTCTAATAAGGGGGGAAATTGTCTTCTGAATTTAATTTGCAAAGTAACATTAATGGGAAAAGAGGTATCTTTTACATACTTCTCTTGTCTTCTAATAAGTATGGTATAATACAAGGAAAATTAAAACCCCAGATTGTTGAATAAAAAATTCATATTTCAGCCAGGAATACAAATGATAAAAAATATGTACACATAGTGATGAAAAAATGTAAAGTCTGAACATATGTGCAACATTTTGGTTTGAAAATTAAGGTATCTGAGTTCAGATAGAATTACATTCATGTCTCACATTTTTAAGCAGGGAGGACTTGTTCAAAAAAACGTGTGTTTTTCCCAGCTCCACTACTTGGTCTGAGAAAATGTTTTGTTTCTCATCTTACTTCATTCATTGTAGCTATGAAATATCATTTTCATTTCTTTGGACTATATTGCTTGTTTGTTAGGGCTAGGATTAGACATGAGAAAATGGAGTTAAAAGCAAAAATGTTTCTCAGTGTTTCATACACAGAGTTCCAATCTTACACCCCAGATATGTCTCACATTACAGCTCTTGGATATTTAAATTGATATTGCCTCATATTAATACTTAAATCTCTGGTTTTGAATACCATACAAACTCACGCAAAACCTGAAAAAATGACCTGCCAAATCTTGGACATATGTATATGTCTCTTAAAAAAATTAGGTGCTCACAGCATACCTCTTTCAGCAGAAATCTTGTCTTATAACAAGAAAACTTGGGAAGACCTAGACACAGATATAGGTTTTTTTTCTATTTGTTAGTGCTTCTTCATAATGATAGCAAAACCACAGTTATCCCCATCTTTGAATGAATCTCAATTTTGTAGTATAAGATAGATGTTGTTGCATTTGTTGATCAAAAACTCAGGTTATTTCTGTGATGATGGTAATGGTACAAATACATGGACATTTGGAAAGCAAAGGTATTTTCTTTAAACATTGTGATATTTATGCACAACTACCAAATCAGTAGAACAACTGTACATTACAAGGAATTCTGAACTCAAGAAATGCATTTAAGAAGTCCCATGCACCAGGATTATCACATCATTTCACATAACTTTCAAACTTTCACAGCCTATGAAATTTACTTAAGTGAATTAATGTAATTTGTGAAACAAGCAAATAATCTTCTTCATGCTCTATAAAACACTTTCTTGCATCTTAATTTATGAATGAAAGATGCAGGATACATTCATAGAAGGTACATATAGTTATTAACTTTGAAACTATATTTACCATGATTAATCACTCAAAAAGCCTAGTGATACTACAGTAAAACAATTCCTTCAGAAAGTTTTGTGCCCAGAACACAGTCACTGAATTTGCTTCTCATTCTCATTTAAGATAATGTGATCAGCAGCAAAGCAGCATGAAGAGGACAGGCTGTGCTGTGTATGGGAGTAATTCATTAAAAGCCAACTGTCTTAAATCAGAATCAGTGTTCACTAATTCATTAATAGTGTTAGGCTCCCAGCAGAGAAACTCCTAAAGGAGAGCTTTACTTTGTAGGAAGTGCTACTAGGATAAGTCTGAAACAGAATATTTTTTGTAGCATAACAGTTGCTACAAAAAGACATCAATGAAATATGATGTCTTTTTGAAAGACATCATCTATTGAAAGACATCAATGTCTTTTTTTTTTTTTTGTCTTTGTCATTTGGTTGCTAATTAAACTTCTGGGTTTTCACTTCTAAAAAAAGTGTAGGTTTCTTTCTTTTAATCTTTCAGAAAACAAAAACTATCAAGCCTGGCAGCTATGAGATTTATTCTCCACTTAAAAATGTTTGCAAAGCTTGGTGAAGGCTAATGGTTTGTGCAATCTCATTTTAGCATTTTATTTGCAAAGAAATCTTCCCAGTGAGAAATAACTCTGAGCCACCTTACTGAGCTGGTTAAAGGAAAATAAAAAGAATAAATGGTGAAATCTGCTATGTTTTAGGGACAGGTTAATTTAAAAAGCCTAATAAGAACATCTGAGATGAATACATTATTGTTTCTCATTTATTCAGTGTTGCAGACATATTAACTAATTTTAAGTGGCGCTGAAGCACCATGTCTCCAAACTCAGTTTAACCTCTGTCTAGAGATGAATGCAAAGTGATTTCCCCCCTCAGGTTAACAGTTCATACAGCAGGGTTTCTATATACTTTTCTATTTAGTTTAATCTATTTAGGGTCATGGCTCCTGACCTTTACTTTGAGTTCTGAGTTCAGATGAAGCCCAAACATTGAGACTGATCTCTCTTGCAGCTGCCATGCAACCCCAGGTACTATGTGCAGAAAACAAACAAGTCAAGAGACAGCCTAGGAGTTTATGCACCACATATCACCCTTTCTGCTTTTCCAGATAAAATACTTAAGCATTTTCTTGTTTTTTCCCTAGCTGCCTCAATGTCCATAGTAAATGGTGACAGCAGCAGGAGGCAGTGAAAGGGGTGGGTGGGGGTGGGACAGACAAGGATGTGACAATGATGACTGTTCTTTTGGAAAGTCTAGGGGAAAATGCCAGCCAAACATCTAAGTGCTCTTCATAGTTACACATTCTGGAAAAAAATGAAATAAAACACTCTTACCTTGAAAGAGAAACTATCAAAACACATGCTAGTATCCCGAGTAAAAGAATCAGAATCAAAATGCAGCACACTATACCACCCTCAGTTTACACTATGCAAACATGCTCTGAAATTGTTTTTTACACCCCAAATCTTCCTGAAGCCAAGTTCAGTGTGAAGCTAGTGTAAGGCTGGACTTGAAATGTAGTTGAAACTGAGAATGGGTTTTCTTTGGTAGGCAGCTTTGACTCTTTGCCAGTCACTCAGCAGAAATTAGCAACCTAGAAAGAGGTGCTTGGTCTCAGAGAGCACAGTCCTCAGTGACTGGCAGCACATTTCCTCATCTGTGTGTACACATTTTTTCAAATGCCTGCGCTGCTTCCTAAGGGACTTTTCTTTCCAGAGGGAATTTTTCATCTCTCACATGCATTTTTCACTCATTGTTGATTTCTGCTTCCGCGAATTACATGGACACCATGGCAAAGATAGCCATTAGAAATGCGAAAAATCACACAGAGCTATTAAATGATTTTAGAAACATCCATGATATACAGTGACATCTTATAGAACTGCTCCTTCTTTTTACTAAACAGGCCTGACCCCAGTACAGTTACTTTGCTAACTCACACGCTAAGGGTGTGACACAAACAAGTGCAACCTGTACTTCCAGCTTTTGTGGTATCACTGTTAAAATGCCTGAAACTATCTGTTTATCTCTTGATGAAAGATCCTAAAAACAGAAAAAGGCCCTTAATGCAGGCACTCACTCAGTGTAGAGTTTTCATAAGAATCCTCTCAGAGAATGGAGAAATTTGTAACTAATCCCTCGAAAAAAATGGGCACACTGTGGATGAGAACTCAGAGCTGTCCCATGGCCTTCTCAAGATGCTGGAGCAGGAAGCAAACTGAGCAAGGACTATTGTTTGAGAAGATACTGGGCATACTTGTCCTGCTACACCTTTTACCCTGTAACATAGAAGTCTGAGTCCTCCATCAGCTGTCTTCCTCAATGGTAGCATCCTCTCCAGCTCCTGGGGCAGATGTACAGATGGCCACATGGCTGATGCCATGAGGGCAGGCAGCACATTCATGATCACCAGGGTTTTCAATGAGGGGTTATGGGGCTGCAGTGCCCTTTCAGTGGGTTTTGTTTCCATCAGATGTTTGGGACAGCTGGGATCTGTCCAGGTCACCCAGAATCATGGTGTAGCATGGGTATGGATAGGTGCTAAGCATTAGAGGCTCTTCATGTATGCCTGGAAAGACCATCAACAAAAGGCATGGTAACCTCAAATGGAAGATCTATGGATCACCTGCCTGGGTTTCATTTCCTAAATCCTTCCCACAGCCTCTCTCTTACCAAAGCAGTCTCTCCCTACTATTTTTCCCCGCTTTGCCCAATAAAATTTTACCAGAATATAATTTTTTGTGTCCTCTTGAAGCAGCTGCTTCTTTTATTTTAATATTTATTCACTTATTTGGAGTACTCAAGCTAATGTGAGAATTTAGCTTCAGTGTCATAGGGAACTCTGCTCCTTTGGAGACACTCAGATGTTTGCAGTAAATCTCAGATCCAGGATCTCATCTCAAGGCTGGTCTCTGCTGAAGCATAATGTGGTCATACAAGCTTTAATTTGTGGTCCTGATGCTGCACAGTGTATAAAGGTGATTATAGTTCTTTCAATTCCATCATAGCTGGATAGAAATTTTCCCAGATCTCTTGAGAAGTTATTTACATCACCTGTTTTACCTCTCTGTATGCTTAGTTGTATTGCACAAAGGACTTATCTGTTCAAGCATTTAATGCCTCATCCCTGCCTGGAAGTGTTCAAGGCCATGTTGGATAGAGCTCTGAGAAACTTGATTTAGTAGGTGGCATCCCTGCCCATGGCAAGGGGGGGTGGAGGTAGATTATCTTTAAGGTCCCACACAAACCATCTGTGACTCTATGATTCTTCACTTATCCTGCACATGCCAAACACAAAGAGTCAAAAAATGTATTCACTATTTTTTTTTTCATATTGACAGCAATTTTAAAAAACCCAAACCAACTGAGGGTAAATTTTAATAAATTGTCAAATATTTTAGATGTTTAAAGCAGCAAAAGTAAGAAAATCAGTCCTTCCTACCCAGGAATCAGTCTGTCAACACAGACCCAGACCAATTAGAGTCATTTTAAAAACCCACTATAATGGGCAATGCACGGAAACACTGGACTATATACCTAGGCTTTTTTATAGCACTTCATAGTACCTTCTTCCTCCTCAATACAGATATATTTAATTAACCAAGATGAGTTACTAATTAACCGCAGGTTTTTTGGCATTTGTAGCTAACAAAAACATATTTTCCAAGAACTCCACTGAATTCATAGAAAGATCTGAGGGCCATGCAAGGTCCTTATTTATAAAGTCCTTATAAAAATTTAGATTCCATATACCCCAGAGATTTTCTTTTCCTTTCCAGTTTCCCATGACTGTTCAACCTAACAGATTCCCCCAGTGTTTGAACACCTGGAATGAGCCACATATTCCTTTAACATGGGCTTCAATACCAGTGCTCTACTTGACCCTTTTACTGAAAGAGTCTAGCAGGGTTTCTTAAGACATAATGTTGCCTCTAGCTATGAGAGCACAAAAATATCTAAATGGAAAGCTGATTCAGAAGGTTGTGTTGGCTTGATTCCCCTGTTTATATTCAAATCAATGAGGCCGTCAGGGGAGGAAGTGAATGCAACCTGAATGCAGACCCTCAGACAACCTTCCCATTGCAAAGGTCAGTCCTTCAGTAAAGACAAAACACTATTATCATGTTCAGCTCTTATTCTGCATTTCATATTTATGCAGATGTTTAATAAAGTGATGCTGCAACTGAAAGAGTGCAGTAAATATATATGTAGTAAAAATTTACATACATTTTACATATTAAATTATATGCAAAAAAAATTTAATATTGCAAAATAGTAAAGAAATTTCATCTATTTAATTTAATTCTCTTTTACATAGTACTGGCAAAATTTTCTACAGCTCTGGCAGCTATGAAAAAAATGCATTTAAAAAATCTCCCAGCAGAAATTGCAAATATGAAAGATCAACCACTTATTCTGTTTACAGAAGTGTTATGAATAAATGTTATTGACATTAGCAAAGCAAGTCTGAATTTATGCTGAGTGACCTGAAATCAGGATTCAATTATGTGTTAATTCTGATGGCTCTCAGCTGGTACATATATTTTCAAAGTACATGCCTTTCTTAATTTTATCATGTTTACAAAATACTATGGGATATTACAGCAACAATTTTAAATGTTTAACCTTATTGCAGTGACACTACAGAGTGGACGATTATTATGGCTATTACCCTAAAGAATCTGTGCAGGAAGCAATCTTGTATGAATGAACATATGTGAGTGAATTCCACAGCTAGTTTTTGTCACCTTCTCTCTCAAGAGCTGTTCAAGAAGTGATAAGCATGAGACATATACTCTGTATTGTGAGGGGTCATTTAAACATGCACAGGCCAAGAACTCTCCCAAGGCAACTAATGGTGGACACAGCATCTTTATCCTTCTGGCTGACCCATAAAAACAGCGGTGAAAGGAAGATTCACATAACATAATCTTTCTCTGATCCCTGCATGAAAATTTTGATCAGTGCTAGAGCAAAAGGTATCACTACTAGGTCAGGTTGTAAACCTGTTGGAGCTCCCTATGAAATCTGTCGGTCACCACTGACTAATTCAATTTCTGGGTTTGTTTCAGAAAATGAATTTTACATTGCTTTATTTCAGTCTCGTTAGTCATTCATTCTGCTGCTGAGGAAGAACCAAGTATTTCAGAATAACTAACTTCAAGTATTTCAGAATAATTGACTTCAAATATTTCAGAGTAATTGATTCCACCCAGTGAAAATCTTTTGGATTACATGGGAGTGTAAGAATAATAGAGTTCTTTTGGGCTTCTTCCCCCTCCTTGCCAAGTATGCTGATCTTTAACCTAACAAAATCCAAAGGTATTGGTTGTACTGTGCAAGCCAATGCATAAATCCTTTTGTTCATTTTTTCCAGTTTTAAGTATTAAAAGTGCACAAGCAGATGATCTGAGGCTGATCTTTGCCTCTGGGCTTCCCTTTGAGCCCAAAAAGCACAGCTGCAGAAACTATAATTCTATAATTCCTTCAGACCAAAAAAAAAAAAAAAAAAAAAAAACCAAAAAGGTTCAACATTTCTTTAATTGAGATTTTGGAGCAAAAATGTGATTTTGAACAAAGTAATGATAGTTTTTCCCATATGGCTGAGTTCATAATCAGACAGGCCACACAAAACTGTTTTCCTTTTGTACCAAATATGAAATTTGTACTTAGGCTCAAAGCAGTTTCAGCCGACCTGATCTCCCATTCTGTTTAGTGCCTGCTAATCACTGATAAGGGAGTAAAAGTCCATACTAGTCAATTCTGATATTGGAGACACAAAGCACCTGCCTTTCCTTTGTTCTTAATCAAGTCTTCCTCTTTTTCTTAGGGAAGAATCTTTACATTTTTTCTTAAATACTTCTGAACATAGCAGGAAGGTAAATACAAGCTACAACAAATAGTGATAGTTAGTATTCAGGCTTTTTATGAGGCTTTTTTTTTCCATTAGGGAAGAAATTATTCATTGAATCAAATATCTCTCTTGCATTATTTTATTACATCCTAGATATAAATGTCATACATGAAATGTCAATTTCTATGTACTGGAGAGCCTTAAGACCAGTGGTTTCTTATTTATTTGTAGTACTGTGCCTTATAACAGCAAATATGCTACCTAAGTGTGGATTTTTAGTTTTCATTTAGATGCACAGAAATACTCCTGTGTTTTTTGGTGCTTCTTTAGTGATTTCATTACTCTGCACAGAAATGCTACTGTCATCTGAAATTCACTTCCCCAGCTGCACATTCAGATGACTGATAACTCACACTATATATCTGAATCTTAACCAATTTATCAGAAAAAATGTGCTTTGGGCAGTGACTCTTACTGTTTCAGGTGTCTATTCCATACAGGATGTTAACAGCTTTCCAGTTATCCTGACAGATGGGAAAATATCATAACCCTCAGATTTTTCTAAAGTTTCACCTAATCTGTTGTACAGAAAATATAGCTCTTCAATAGGAACTTTGAAAAGAGTTTTTAGAAAAAAAATAAAGACTTTAGATCACTTTTTTTCCATGTGATGTCATAGTGATAAAATGGTTTTCATAGAGTGACTTCTACAATTGAAAAGTCCTTGTCTGAGCACCTCCTAACTGAAGTGATTTTCTCAATGGCATCAGATGGATGCTGGGTCAAATACAATCAAATGATAAACTGCCTTAGGCAGAGGTCACCTGGGGAAAAGCAGATGGGGAAAATCCAAGCCACAATTAATTTTCTTCTTGTAAATTGTGAAGTAATTGTAATCCGCTGATCACTTGTGGGAAGTTCTTAAAGGTTTCTGATAACCACAACAAATAAACATGGAAAAGAATGTATTATTTAAATCATAGAGATGCATTTCTCTTTCCTGAAAACCATACAGCTTTCAATAACTATCAAAATTGTTATTTTTGTTTTGGTAGCTGAAAAAAAACCAAAAAACATTTGTATTGTGAAGCTTAGCTGTGTTGTAAACTGTGAGAAAAAATGTGCTCAGTATCCCTAGAGTATCACCATGTAAATTGGTATATATTTGTTTTACTGAGAGCTGGACCCAGAATGACATGGCCAGAGGTGGAAAGATGCTCAATTACATACATTCAGTATGCCAGCAAGACCAATGCAAAGGTTTCAGCTGATACCCTACCTGCCATCATATTCTTAAACTAAAATGAAAGATTATTCCTGAAAACAGTTTAAAATAGACCTAAATAAAAACCAAACATTTTTAACAAGGAAAAAACAATTCCTGAGCAACTAAGTGACACTAAAATATAAATGGTTCAATGAATAGTTGAATAAATGCAGTATGAGTGATTATCCCAGATTTTTGGGTTTTTTTTTCCCAGCCTTGGACTACAAGAAAAGTTATATTCTAGCTTTGAGGCAAACTTAGAAAATTTGTTTCTCTTTTTCAGCTATCCAGTCTCCACTAAACAAAATATTAAAAGTATCATGAAGTGAAGCCTGCTGCCTCAGGACAACAGCCTCCCACAAAAGCAATTTCACTTAAAAGAAAAGGGGACAATTTCTGTCCTTTTCTACATGGCTTTACAGAGTCCCCTTGACAGAGTATTCCATAGCATTATTAACTTCAAGAATTTACATGCTTGGAAATATGCTTCTACTTCTCCACAGACTGGTAAGATGAAAAAAAATGTTGGCCATAAATTTGGAACACAGGGAAGAAGATGCTGCAGGCCTTGCAGGAAAGCACCACAGTTGACAGGAGGAAGGCAGGAGAGCAGCATAGCTGAGTAAGGACCTCCCACTCAAAATGAAACACAAGAAGGAAAATGGCAGTGGGAGAAGGGTTATGCTTCCCAGGAAGAATATACGGATATTCTCTGGAGTGTATGGTGGGATCAGAAAAGCTAAGGCATGGCTGAACCTTGTCAAAGGATGTGAAGAATGATAAAAAGGGCTTCTACAGGTACATTATTCAGAAAAAGAAGACAAAAGAAATTGTACTTCTCTCTGATAAATGAGACAATTGTCTTGAAGGAACCAGCAAATGCAGTTGCCACTCATCATATTTGAAAAATCACAATGGTTAGGCAAAATCACCAGTGACCAGAAAAAGGGAAACATTGTCTCCATTTTTAAAAAGGGGTTAATTAAAGATTGTGGGAACTACCTGCTAGCTGCGTTCACTTCTGTGCTTGATGAAATCATTGAACAGATCTTCCTGGAAGCTATGCAAGGCATATGGATGATTATAGAAAGGAGATTAGAGAGAGCCAACACAGCTTCACAAAAGGCCTGACTAATCTGGTCATCTTCTACAGTGAAGTGACTCTGTTGGAGGAAAATGGAAGAGCAGCTGCTAGCACCTACTTCTACTTCTGCCAGGGCTTTGCCACGGTCCCACAGAACATCCTTTTCGTCAAAGTTAAGAGGTACAGATTTGATGGATGGACAGTTTTATGGATAAGGAGTTGGAGTGCATTGGATGGCTGCATCCACAAAGCTGTAGTCAATGTCTCAATGCCAAATGGAGATGAGTAACAAGGGGTGACCCTTAGGGGCTCGTACTGATCAATACATTTGTTAGTGGTATAGGCAGTACAGGTACTAATAGCAGGAAGGGTAACAGTTGTAGACAAAAAGTGCTTAGATTTAGCTTAGACATGAGGAAGAAACTCTACAATCAAGATGCTGGAGCCAACTGCCCATAGAAGCTGGGGATGCCCCATCTTTGCTTTAAGCAACTTGGGTTAGTAGATGTCCCTGGCTGCGGCAGGAGAGGTGTAAGGAGATACTCTTTAAAGGTCCCTTCAACACAAATTGTTCTGTGGTTCTATGTCCAACTCCTCCAACCTCTTCTGGCTCTCTGCTTGTGGCCTGCCTCTGAGAGTCTTCTGAATCTGAGCATTGGACTCATCCAAGTGGACATCATTGGGCACCAAGTTTCTGTAAAAATCCCAATCTTTTCATGTCAAGAGTGTTGGAAGACCTCTGTGGGTTTACCAGTGTTCATTCAATCTTCAGAAATACTGATGAAATATGTCCAAACCAACCTTCAAACTATCTGTAAGATATATAAAAGCCCTATATGAAAAAAAAAAGGATTCATCTAAGGTTGCCAAATATAGTTACTTGTCATGTAACTACTATAAATACTGTATAATTTAATATTCATTGCTAGATACTCTTTAAATTTTCCTTTACTTTCAGAATATTTGGATCAAGGAGCGACACAGACATTGACACTTCTTTTAGATTTGTAATATTAAAATATCTCGTAGCAGATCTTGTTAAGTCCTCTTGAGAGTGACATTATACACACCCAGATTTATACATTTATAATTAAATAACAAGGGGACCTGAAAGGTGAAATGAAAAAAAAAGGGTACATGGACATGAGTTAGTTTTCTGACCAATATGCAACTCTCCATTAATTAAATATGGATAAAATACCAGTTTTTATAATTCCAGAATTCATTAGACATTGTACTCTAGACTTCATCTTTTCCTTCACTTGTAAAAAACTAGTGCAAACAATGGGACTTAGATCTTGTAGAAAATTCAAGTGTTTAATAGTTCATGAATATAAGAGCTCCAAGTTTGTTAACAGGAAGTGATAAATTCTATTTGGCTTAATGAAAGGACTGTGATAAAAAGACCCTGTGGGGATGTTTTCTCTTTTATCCTTCTGACTTGCAACAAGGCCTCTTCAATGCTTCAAGAAAATGTATTTGTTCTGTTTTCTCTATAATATTCCCAAAATTTCTGTGGAAAACCAAGCTTTGCTGACAAAGCAAGTATGACTCTTGTTTTACCAAACTGCACAGAACTTACACAGTCCTCAATTCATGTACCGATAGATGTGGGAAAGGCTTATGCATAGCCTTTCTAGTAATTACCCTCCCCAGCTTTCATTACTTCTTCTGACTACAAGGCTTCTAGGTGACATTTTAGCTATTCTTTTCTTTTCCAAAAAATAAAAAAGTCTATGGTTTTTGAGGGTCTACTAGGCTGAAAATGATGCCAGGACCTCAGCACTGCAAGAATCCATGGCTGTTACAATAGAAAAGTAGCAGATCTGCAACTTGATCTGCAGATCTGCAACTTGATCTGCAGATCTGCATCTCAGGTCTACTTCACAATTAAAAGTAGCTAAAAAATTCTGACAAAGAATATTTATCTCTTGTTTACTCATAATTCCTTAACACGGTCAATAGAACATAACCAAAAGCTTGGAAATTGAAAGAGACATAGGAAATGCAACAGTCAATTAATGCTATACTAAATCTAGAATCATGATTTCTAAAAATATAATAGCAGGAAAATTAGTAGCACAGTTCTGGCACAAATCTTTGGATTATTTCTCTGTTCCTGCTAAATGTATGATATTCTCAGTATTCATTCACACTTTTGAATACTCACTTATCTGTGCATTACCTAAGAAAAAATGCCATAACACTGGTTGAAACAGGAGATTATCACATACATTTGATCCCATTCAGTGGCCCAAAGGTCTGCTGCAGTAATAAAATGTGCCTTTAGCCACCAAAGTATAGGCTTTTTAACAACAAAATATTTTTAGAGTGTCTAATTTTCTTCATTGACTGACTGGTATGTTAGTCCTGTAACACCTATTCCACTGAGAATTAAAAAGTTGATACTCAGCATAGAAATACATCTGATAAAAACACTTCATTAATATGTCTATTTAGAGTCTAAAATTCCTTGCATTTTAAAATGTATTATAGTTCTCATTTTTTTAAATGGTTTTACAGAGTGTTGCTTTTTAAACCTCTAACCCTTCTTTGACTTCAGTATCTCAAAACAATAGGATGTTTAGATCAAAGCCTGTAGTCAAACCCTAGAATAAAGCCAAATATCTTGCCATTATTGAAGACAATGTCAATATTGTCAGCATTTTCAAGAAAAAGTCTTATTACAAATCAGGGATGCATGGAGATCAGCAGCATGGACATATATACTCCACAGCATATACTCTAATACTTTGAAGTTCATATTGCCTCAGATGCTCTCCCATTTATTTCAAAAGGATATCAAAGAAAATAAAATACTGATAATAGTCAAACTGTATTAGCCTCCATATTTTACTGACAAATGTCATGATTGAGGGATCTTGATGTTAAAATTATACTCTGGACATTTAAGCATTGATCCTTGATATTTTATAAGAGCAAATAATAATACCTTTATAACAAGGCAGCAAGCAGAAAGTGATTATACTTCACTATTAGTCTTGGTGCAGGGAAAATTCCTACACAGCAAAGTCTAAACTTGCTGAGTTCTTTTCACACTCCTTATTTCTGTCAAACTGCAGTGACATTTGCTCAAATTATTTTTTTCACTTGTGATCTCCTATTGATTCATAGCTTTTTTGCTTTTTTTGTGTGCGTGTGTCACAAAATGGTAGCTCAGGTCATATAAACCAAAAGTAGGTTTACTAGAGCTGGGCAAAATTTGTATCCAACCAATTTGTAGTTAACCATTGGTTGACTAAAACTCTTACCAGATGCTTGCGGAATAAGATGGAAAAAGGAAGGAAAGTCATGATTTAAGCCTAATGAAAGAAAAGGTAAATATTTTTAGTATTTTACTTTAATATTTCCATTTTCTCTGGGTTTAAATGAGTCTTTCTTTCAGCATTGACCAGATGTCATTCCAGCTCCATAAAAAACCTAATATGAAGAAATATTTTTCATTTTTAAATGCATTGAGATGACTTTATCTGAACTTTGCATTTCACTGGTGATACCAAAATTGCTTTCACTTCAAAATGCCCTAAAAACTATTTATTTATTTTTATCATTTTGTTCAGTGGATCAAAGGACAGTTTTACATGACTTCACTTTACTTTTTCTTCATTGGCAGTTAGCAAAGAAATCTGTTTATCTGTGCAACACATTAAAAAATATCTATAATTTCTGGATAAGAAATTTTTCTTATATTAAAAAAAGGTAATTGTTCATGTGGTTTTACACTTCATTCTCTCTTAGACATTTATGGCTGCATAAACTCATCTTCACCATCTTTCCAGACCTGGCAGTTTCTATAGCAGTGGGAGCCAGCTCTTCAGTTTCAAAAAGATAATTCTATATGAAGTAACATTATTGCCTCCTGAATATGATTCTGACATTATTTTCAAGTTATGAAAGCCACTAAAACCTTTTTTGCTATAGTAGTGGCTTCTAAGGTATGCACCTGCTGATGGAGAAATGCATTAATGATCAATGTATGTGCACATTCATGTTTACATTTTCTCCCCATAGTCCCCATTGCTGACTGCTCAGTAGTGACAAAGTTTCAAAGACACAAAGGTCTCCTGTTGTTGCTGTCAACAGTATTGTGTCTGGAAAATAAGGCAGGAGAAACAAGGAAGGATTCAGATGAAACACTGCCCAGGTTTTGCTCTCCTTCCCCAGGCTTCCAAAACGTTTTTTTAGTTCAGGCAAGTAATATATGGAAAATAAAAACTTGTAGTTGTTTGGACTTATCTGAAATGAAATAAATCTTAGCAATGAAATGCTTATGGAGACAGTCATTTCCATTATATAATAGCAGGAAAAAAATGTTTAGTAAATGCCATCTGAAATAAGCAATGGGAATGCACTACAAAAGTGTAAACACTGGTTAACTGCAATAGTCAGTGAAAAATTACTTTTTATTTTTTACTTAAGTCAAATGAAAGAACATATTCATCTATTTGGACTAGTTTTAAGTAAAAAAAAAAAAAAAGTAAAAAAGCGCTTTTTTACTGTAAAAAACCTTAGTGCAACTTACACTTCCTGTTGCCTCCTGAGATTTTATCATAAATTTTGTGATATTCAGCACTGGTCTGTAATGTTTCTTGATCTTTAAACCAATCACAAAATTTTAGGGACTTGGTTTTTGAGTTTGATCACCTGTGGACTGCAATACTAATACATTATCTGTCCACACGATTAGAGCAGTACAGCTACTTCCCATTGCACAAAATTCTTCAAAAATCTTCCATATGCTATTCTAAACTGAGACCCTAGAATCCAGCATCTTGCCCATACATAACTTACTTAACCCACATCCTCTAGGAACCAAGATTTCACCTGTTTTACTCATATAGAGAAGGAGATTGTCCTTTAGCTTTGGTTGCTGCCATTGTTGTCTTTCAAATGTATTGTAGTCCTGTGAGACATGGTATTTAATTTAGAAGGAATATTTTCAGTCCTCACTTCCCATTCAAATATGTAACAGTGGTGTTTAAAGCCTTTGGATGAATGTCATTTGACATGTTCTGCTTGACTGCTTGATTTTTTATAAGCAGTTTACAATTTTCTCATGCACATTAGTGATTCAAAATTGCTGTCTATTTTGTGCAAATGCTTTGTAGTCTTTCAATTGTACTCTAGCAGATCCTTCCAAATGTATAAAATCTGAGCCACTCTAGATATTTTCGATGACACAATGCTTATACAGCATTACTTTGGCTCCCTAGCTTTTGACCACAGCTTTTTGAATCCAGATTTCCCTCTACAGAGGTGCCTTACACAAAACCAAAATTAGTTTTCCATTAGTATTTCCTAAGATTCAATGTTCCTGCAGTACTTATGATCAGTATTTTCATTTCCTAGAATTTCCACAGACATTAAGCCAAAAGGAGGAAAAAAAGGGCAGCAAACTACTGTGAATACAAAGCCTTCTTTTGTAGATGAGAATAGGGGTTCTGATTCAGCAGACCTGGTGGAGGAAGCTTAGACTTGAAGTGCTTGATTAAACACATAGAGGATTTTTAAGCATATTTAGGTGCTTAAAGAAAAAATTGTGATATTTTGAAGTTTTAGCATGTATTTAATACCACAGAAAAACTACAGCCGTCATGGTAGAATTACAGAATTAATAATTACCATAAATTGCTCTACCATCATTTAACTGTAAGAATTGGTGCTTTTTCTGATTGTTGTTAAGATATTAACTTATTGAGTGGAAAAATTAATCCCACCTAGACTTAGCTAACTGCAAGTTGTCATCTAGACTATTACCATTTTATCCTCTGTGCAGTCAGTGGAGAGAACTCTCCAGGAGAACACCATTCATGGTTTACCAGGAAGGCAGTTTACACAACAAGCTTCTCTTCCAGGCCCAAAAGATAGTGAAATGAGACTGTGAACTCAGGAGGGACAGGTCAAAATATCATGGACAAAACGAAAGTTTGAAACATTTTGCAGAAGAAAACCTGCCAATGACACCCCACAAAAATCATCAAGAAGATTAAAGATGCATGAGAAGTACAGTCAATGTTTCACAGTCTCAAACTGATCAGGATTTGTGTACATAAAAAGAGATTATTTGCCTCAAATGTTGGGAATTTATCCTTCCTCACACAATCTTTGTTCAAATTACCACCTATTTTCAAACAAAATTAGTATGGCTTTGATATCTGGCAAAACCATTTTTTGGTTTTGCTTCTAATGTGAAGAGATCCTCAAAAAAAATAAACAAACAGCTTGACCAGCTGAAGGGTGTATCAACTTGACTCACATGAATGAACAGTACAAGGTAATAACATACTGTACCACATCTCTTTTTACATCCAAAGAAAACATATTTCAAAGAGTATTTCCAAGAAAAAATTGTGTGGTTTAGAAAACCAAGGGGAAGACCAAATGTTAAAAGTGTCATTTTTGTTTCTATTCTTCTGCTTATCAGGTGATACAGGAAAAGTCACTATATCCCTGGTTTTATCTTGACCACTTAGATTATAAGCTCATTGGGATGGAATATGTTTTTCCTGGTGATTGTGTAATGCCTAGCAGAAAGATGTGTCTAGAGGAACTAAAAGTTAATAATAACTAAAAAAATCTATTCAATGCGTAAAACAGAAGTAGATCATTGAGTGTTGTTTGACTCCTAATTACAAAAAGAAAAACCAATGAACATTCTATTAACCACACACATCTAGCATGAGAAACCAAACTAAGTCTTTTTCTAGTTTCCTCCATAAGCAGAACTGAAATCACTGACATCGACATACAGGTGAACATCTGGACATAACATCCACCGTTGTCTTCTTCCCCTGCTAAAATGTCTGTCTTACTAGGAAGGTTTTTTAGCTTTTATTACTGTGGAAATTATCATTATCACATTAAAAAGAGTGAAAGACATCGGGGTTACCTGATTCATAACCTAAGGCAACAAAAAAGTGTGGTGAAGGGAAGAGATTTACCACCTGTGTGGCCGCTGAACCACACAGTAACAGTGGATCCAATAATAAGATTAGAACACGTAAAAGCCTTCTACATGAAATGGTTCAACTGTTTGGCAGATCAGGATTGTTCCCTAAAGCACACTCACTAATGTCTTGTCCAGATAAGTCTTAAACATCCCTCATAAATGTGTGCAGTGTGCACAAATTTTTCCTGTATTGTAATATTCCTGCCGGGACTGGCCAAAGATCCAAACATCCTGCTTTAGTGTCTGTACCACCTAGGAAGAAATTTATGAAATGTTTTGGTCTTGCTGTTTTCCAATTGTTTGGGCATCAGGGAAATACAAAACTAAGTCGGTTGGATCCTGTAAGTCTACTTTTCCTGTTGACTCTGGCACAAAAGTACATATTTTGGAGCTGGAAAATTGAGATGTTCTCCCTGCACACACAAGTGGGGTAAATTTCATAACAGAGGATCAGCCAACAAGGAAAAAAAAATATTCCTGTGCTGAAAATATTGGATAAATTTTACAGTGAGGGGGATGATATGGAATGGTCTCAGCATCCTATCATTCTGTGAATCCACAAAGGAGAATGTGAGGAAAGCAAGAAAAGCCATATCTACTTGGAGTCTGTGGACAAGTTTGTGGACAAGAAATTTTAATTATAACATTATTAAATAAAATATTAGATACATTACATAGTAGAATACCATAGTTCTTGATTTTTGGAACACATTCTACTCCAAAGAACTATTCACCAGCACAGGTCTAAAGTTCTCATTGGTAACAGTAATATTATTTACTCTTGCCAGTGATGGAGATACTTAAAAGTTACTATTATGTACTTTGCTATATATATATATATATATATATATATATATATATATATATATATAATATATTATCAACATGTTATTCTTATAATTATTCCAGTGCTTAATAGATGCCATTCAGAAGCTATAAAAACTGGGAAATGTTCACTTAGAGGCTGCTGTTTGGATAGGAAAAAGTCCAGATGGGAGGGGCAATATTTGGCACAATTGTTTTCCTTGTAAATAAAATGAAAAATTGAGTCAATGAAAATATTGGGCTGAAAATTTCTTGTATGCATGTCCAAATAACACTGCTCAACCCCCTTTTTGGAGCTGCAAGCTGAGTGTAGTGAAATGACCACCTATTCATGTGCAGCCTCCTCAAGGTTTGCAACCCTGGAGCAGTTCTATGTTGGTCAGCATTGCATGGTTCATCAGCCTGGAGCAACTTTTACTCAAGAATTCAATGGAAGAAGCTGGAAAGAGCTGTTCCAACAGGAAAGCTGGCCTTCAGTACTTGGGGCTCTGCCAGGGACTACATAGTTTCACCAATAACTTCACCACTCATTCATCATTACAATGACATCTGTGTGCAACCACACATGAAACAATTAGGACACTTAATTTTTTCATTAAAAAATATAAGTATTTGAGTTGCCCAGCTCACGATACTAAAAATCGATACTAAATCCAACTGGTTTCCACTATTCATAGATTTTTCTTTGAAATATAAAATACACAGACAAAAATACTGGTGAATTAATGAAAATGTTATTGTATGTAAGTTCTGGATTTGACTCTGGTTGTGTGTTTAAAAATATGTGTCCTCAGTGGGTAGGGGACAGAATGCTTAACTAACAAAGCAAGAAAAACATTTAGACACCCACACTACTGATAGAGGGGTCAACTATCATTTGCTGAAGAATATTTCATAATATGAGATGGATCAATATTTAAAGAAATAGTATATGAATTTGGGCAATTTTAGTAGCTTAAATAAATACATTTATTATATTAACATAAGGCTAGTAAGGAATTAAAAACAGGATCATTTTTATAGCAAATTTCTGTGAAATTCAGGGTGAAAGAAAGAGAGATACTGTGCTCTCAGGAATCCTTCCCTCTCAGCTCAGCTCAGCTCAGCTTAGTTCTCCCCTCATGTCACAACCAGCTCACTTCAATGACTAACAGGAAAAGTGAAAAAAATCCTTTCTCCTCTGGTAAATCTATGCCTGATATTTCTTCACTTTTGGGAACACTGACACACCAGTGAGACATTCACACAAGGTCAGTAGTGAATTCCAGGCTTTCAGGTATAATGCTGGTACACAATTTATTTTAAATAAAGCTATGCAAAGTTTGATCTAATCTATTACTGCTTGAGGAGCTACCTTGGGCAAAGCACTAAATGATGGGGCCTTTTTTGTCTAGTGCAATGTAGCTGTGTTGGGTATCAATACAGGGGGAGGGGTGAAGGGCTTGTGAGCAGCCTTGCTGAGAAGGGCTTGGGGGTGCAGGTGGATGGACATGACCCAGCCATGAGCACTCAGAGCCCAGAAAGCCAAAGGTGTCCTTGGGCTGCATCCAAAGCTGATCAGCCTGCAGGGCGAGGGAGGGGATTCTGCCCCTCTGCTCTATTGAGACCCCACCTGCAGGGCTGCAACAGCTCTGGGGTCCCAGCACAGGAAGGACATGGAGATGTTGGAGCAGGTCCAGAGAAAGGATATCACAGTGATTAAAAGGATGGAGTACTTTTCCTACAAGAAAAGGCTGAGAATTGGGATCGTACATGCTGGAAAAGAGAAGGCTTTGAGTGACCTAATTGAAGCCTTCTGGTACCTGAAGGGAGCCTACAAGGAAGCTGGTGAGAGACTATTTACAAGATAATGTAGTGACAGGACAAAGGGAAATTATTTCTAACTAAAAGAGAGTAAAATTCAGATTAAATCATTGGAAGAAATTCTTCATTGTGAGTGTGGGCGTGTGTGAGTGTGAGAAATTCTTCATTGTGGTGAGACACTGGAACAATTTGCCCAAAGAAGATGTGGATGCCCCACATCTGGTAGTCCTGAAGGCCAGGTTGGTTCTGGCTGTGAGCAACCTGGTCTAGTGAAAGGTGTGCCTGACCATGACTGGAGCACTGAAACTGGATGATCTTTAAGGTCCCCTCCAGCCCAAACAATTCTATGATTCTATGATTAAATATCACTAGACTCTTTAGACCATGAGCTAATTCCATTGTAAGTTCCCTAGAGCAAAAGCATTTCATGTGGATACAGTCTGCACCTAATCAAGTGGGTAAAAATAGTAATTATCATTTATAAGGTAATATAATAATAACAACAGCAACAGCTTTCAGACTTGCAGGTAGATCTGAAGAGGGCCTACAGTTAATCACTATTAGAGAGTTTGAAAATCAATGGAAAATTGCTGTATTTATTTAGTTTGGCTCTTAGATCTTAAACTGTATCTCAGTTACTATCTCAATAAATTTGAGATTCAAAGAAACAGCTCTTTGAAGTAACATAGTAACACATGCATAAGTGTACTTTATTAGTTGTCAACAGTAAAATTTCAAGAGGAGGTAGTGATCCCATTAATGCAAAACTCATATATATTAGTAAAGACAAGCTCTGATGAGGTGGCATGCCTCTTCTCTTTCCAGAAATTATCTTATAAAGGTATTTCCCAAAAGGTTGAATTTGGGAGACTGCTTCCTTCTTGAGGGAGACAAGACGTAGCAAAACAGTTGGAGATTTCTCCAAGAAATATGAGTCCTTGTTCATGGAAATGAATAGGGCAAGTAATTTTGACTGGAACACCTCTCTTGGTTTCTCACTTTCGAGTTCAGATGAAGTAGACACAGTCTTCACCCAGTAAATGCACAAGGCAAGCAACTCTCCCAAAAACAAATCTGCAGTAAATACCCAATAACAAAGAGCAGGGCCACAGGCAAAACAAACAGGAGGCCCCAGCCATCTGGGCATGCTAATGCTTCAGAAGTTTCCTAATAGGCATGAAGTTACGAGTGGAGCACAGACTGTGGGATGCCAGTAGTTCTTCTAAGGTCAGCATCCTTATGGACTGGCACTTACACAGCAATATTTTCAATCACATCAGAACCTGACAAGCACCTTAAATTTTCTCCTAATTTCTCAATGCAGGTACAGTTCATTCCATGAATTTGGAAATGTCTCCTTTGTGAAGATATTTACCAAAATTTTCAGAAAGCTTTATAAATAACCTTTATAAAAGCTTTATAAATAAAACCTTTTTGTAACACAGAGCTGCTTTTAGATTGTTTGGATGTGGAGAGATAATACCTTCTGCATGCACAGTGGGAGAGGTCCACTTTGGGACCCTGATTTAAAGAGCTAATATCAATGGAATAAAGCACACAGATATTTGCCTTCTTTACTGCTTTTCCTTGGCTATGGTAGCACTGAATGGTCATGCTAGAAAACTTGAGGTTGAAAATTAGATTACTTTGTCCACATGTTTTTACTGTAGCTTCTATACTGTTCCAAACCAGCCCATACTCAGGAAACTAAAAACTTTCAGAGAAAATGGCACTATTCTTTGCCATTTGCAAGGACCTCTCCCTGTTAGCTATAAACTGGACAAACCTTAAATGCTTCCTGGAGCTGCTGATAAGCACCCAATACCTCTGAATGGTTTGCATTTGCAAAGCTAGGAGGGAAGTCTTGTAAAAAGTCCTTCCTGTAATTCCAGACAATTCCTGTTTAAGGTCAAGCCAGAAATTCTTCACAAATAGTTTCTCTCGGGGTACAGAGGTATTTCCTTTTCAGTTTCTGGCTAGGACCCAAAGTGCGAAAGAATGAGGGAAAAAACCTAACGATAATCATAAAGTTAAAAGTTAACCAAAAGACTCCTATCTCAAAAATCTCCCCCTAATACTTGCACTACAGTCTGGTAGACACATTAAAAACCGGTATCAAACTGATCACACCCAATGTGATATCTTAACATATTCCCCATCTCAACAGCCTTATAGGTTAGGTGCTCTCTGACCTTCAGTTCCATCTCTGCTGATAAAGCATTTTATTAAAAAATGAAAAATATTTTTTCACTTCAGACCATATTTGGAAAAGATGTGCAGTTGCAGTTGGTGGAATTTGCTAATTACTCACTGATGTGCTCCAAACACCAACAAAAACATCAGTAGATAAAAGGCGATGCTAAAGATCTGTAGTGAAAGCAGACAAATTTGTTCTCACTTTCTGGCTACTTTAATTAGCTTTTTTTATAAGCCTCTTGGCATTATTTTAGCTTTTTTCCAACGTGGCAGTGAATGTATGTACCTTCTTCATTTTATTTACCAGAAAACAGTAATCAAAATCAGATGGACCATCTGGATCAAATGTCAAGTTCTTTAACATGTGAGCTCAAGAAATCTGAGCTCTGAACTATACTTTGACTGCAGTTCTGGTTTGGATTTCAGGTAAATAATTTAAAATAGGAAAACTGTGCCAACATAAATCAATTTCCTGTGTTATTTTTGTGTTTAATGTAACAGCAAGTGCCTCATTCCTGAGTGACATGATGAGACCACAACATAGCAAGGGCAGAAATACCCCCCAATAAGGCTTTGGCTTGGCTTCCTGATTCCTTTCAAAATATACCTTGCCAAAAGGCTCATGTATGGTTAAACCAGAACCCATCAGAGACCTCATCATGGATTAAGTATTGTGATTTTCAGGTCATCTGTTTCTAGTTAGAGCAGGAGAGGAATGGAAAGTATGAATTCAAGGTAACAATCCCTGACTCCACTTTTGTCACCAAAAATTTACTCTTATAGCCCCAAAAGTACATCAATTTAGGTTCAGTATTTTATTTCACTTCATCATACTTTGCTCTTTCGTGTAGTCACAGGCAGTAAAAATTCTAAAGCAACTTCTACCCCATTAGAGGCCATGGTATTGGGGCCCATTCTCTGGGTTTCATTGTGTGGGGACTGGCCCACATCCATGCTTTTAAAGTCCCTTACCTTCCAAGACAGGCTGGCTGCATCCAGATAATTTGTCAGGATAGGTTTATTCTCCCTAGAACATCTCTGGGAGAGCACTGGCTGGTTGAGGGCAAAGTGGTGCTAGTAATAAAATAGTGTAAAGGATATGACTTGGCATTTTGAATGTAATGTAGGTGTAGACTAGAATGCCTTGTATCCAGCTGGATCTTTTCCTTACTGAGAAGGAGGAAATTTTAAATGCAATGCACTCTGAAGGCACATTTCTTCTGTCAGTGGTCATATCATTGTTGATAACGTATACGTGGTGTTCACTGGAAATGCATTCAGTAAGTGAAACTTTCTTCTGTAAATGGAGTCATTTACCTCAATTAATATAAGCTCCCTTCTTGAAGACTCTGTGATTCTGTTTCGTGTGTGGAAATCCTTAAAAAACCAGTTTTCTCACAGCCTTTTTGAGCTCTCCTCTCTCAGTAAACACCAAAAAAAAGAAAGCTTTTCTGAACTTCCACCTCTCTTCCTAACTGGGGAATCAAAATGCAAATAAACATATATTAATGAAAAAGTTTATTAAAATAAAGAGGATTTAGCTAAAATTTTAACTTAAATTGAAGCTGGTTTTGTATTGCTTTAGATCAGCTCCTATATTATCTGAAGGCTTTCCCAACAGCAGTGTTATCTGGTGAGCCACTGGAGATTGTCATGTCACCCCTTCACACTCACAAAATAGAACAGGCTTATTTTCTGGATATTTCTAAATTACAATCTGGGTTGGAAAATGACTCTCAGTTTATTATTTTAAGAGCTTCAGGAAAACACCTTTGATATTAGCAATGCATTTAAGAAAAAAAAAATTCATTCAAATATTACAGTCTTCCCATTAGAAAGTTTATTTATTTCAATTTTTAGGAAGAGTAAGGGAAGACTTTATGCAAAAAGTCTATACATGTTAAAACGTATTCCACAAGACTTAATATGGCTTGGTCCCAGTCTACATGGTAGAAAGGAGCTGTTCTCTATCCCTGAGCTATTCCTTCAGCCTTCCATTGGTATGGCACTTCACAGCTCTGGGATTTGTTTTTCCCAAGTTAATTGGAGATGATTACACTCTCATAGGTTGTAGAAGAGAAAGCCAGAAATTATTGTGGCTGAGGGGGAGAAAGAGGGAGGAGGAATTAGATGGATTGATCTCAGACTTCTGCTTTAGGATTAATCTACTCATGCTATGGGAGTTCCCTACTTGTGTCTACATATTAATAAGACTGCAGAGCATAGCTTTTCAGATGGAGTCTATGTTTTTACTGCCCAGTGTTAACCAAGATCAATCCCACTTTGCATTTGGAATGAAAATATGCACACACACATGCATGTATTTGTGTGGGTACAGGTAGAAATATATTTGCAAATGCATCTTTCTTTTCTTTCTTTGGCTCCTTGGGTTTGTTTCTTCTCCTCAAAGGTTTCCATTTTGCACAGCAACATTATTTCCCTTCTTCCATTAGTGAAGAACTCGTGTGTTTGCCTTTAATAGCAGTTTACATAAAGTTATTACCAGCATAAGCATAGTCTGCATTTCAGATAGGCTAGGCAAATATGATACATATTTAACCAGTTTTGACACTGAGGAAAAAAATACCAGTATTCCAGCCTGTTGTTCTGATATACCTTTATGTCTGTTAGCCTGTAAATAATATTTCCCTAGTGTATATTAACTGTGGGATGGTACCTTTCCTGCCACATGAAGATGTGGAAGTGGACAGGGGATGCCCAGCAGCAATCATACATACCACAAGTACTCTCTACTCATTCCATCCTTCCAGGAAGATCACCCAATGTATTCTCACCCCCCATTCTGCTGAAAAACTGAAAAACACTATAACCACCAAGATAGAAGTGTTTCTATTGCTTTCAGCAACCAGATAGAAGAGGGAAACAGAGCAGGAGAGACCATGCTCATGTTTCTGGAATTATTCCATAATTCCGGATTTAAATTATTAAATATGTTTTCATTGGTTTGACTTTTTGTTTCATAAAAGGTCAAAATAACCTTGTGGGAAGCAAATACTAATCATAAATAAATATTTATTTGTTTAACTTAAAATGAATGTCTAATTAAAGATTTTTGTCAGCTCCCAGAAAATGTTAAAGTTTGTAACTGCTGCTCCACCAGTTCCCATCACATGTTAGAGAACTTAAAAAAGCAACACTCCTACATAAAATTTCACAGTGGAGAAAAACACTGAAGTTTCCTTTAAAAAGCATTTTTCTGCCTTCATATCTCTGAGACATATTACTTGGAACCATTTCTGCACATCCAAAGCTCAGAATACTGCAAAGCCATTAGCAGTAGCTGCAAAGGAATGGCAAAAAAACCACTGAGAACATGCCAACCTTGTGTATCAGATTTCAAATGTCAAAACTAATTTCTTTAGCTACTATTGATTTCTTTTCTACTACTTCAGAAAAATCTTAAAAGTTAACACTGGAGAGATAAAATGAATTTTATGTGTTCTTAGGGTGTCGTGTGACTATTTACTCAAGAAAAATTATTTTCATAGTACATTGTTTTTTACAGTTCTGGAGGAAAAAATATAGAAGATATGCAAGCATAACTCAATTTACAGTACCTCCACTGGAACAGGAAGAAACGTGGTCATCAGGCAGGGTAAATCCTGGTATTACACTGGCTGATTTTGGGTTTGGTGTTCTGCTGACTGTTCCTCAGACACAGACATGAATGTTTATAATAGCAGTCTTCAAAATGGCACACTTCTTTCTGTCTGCCAATCTGTTCACCTTGTTAGAAAGGCAAACAGTTAATTGGGCATGCACAGCCAAATATTTCTCACTAGAAAATGCTCTTTGATCAAGGCTACATCTCTCATAATACCTTCACAGAATTTAGTTCGACAGATTTCAATGCTTTTGGGGTTTTTTTAATTGGTAAAAACTTCAGCTTTTCATAGCATTTCTGTTCTGAATCTTTTTATTTAGAAACAGAATTTTATATAAAGTGAAATACAAACTTTTTTGTAAGAGAAATATTTTAATAAGCATTTTGCAACCCCTAAAATAACCCAGTCAGCACTGTTTTATCTGAGATAGTTGCAATCAAAAATAATTGCAAAAAAAGAAAGAAGTTATGGCAGTAACTATTCATGGTGATTCAGAATAAAAATTTTGAACTTTTGGAAATGTACCTCAGACAGGGATGGCTTCCTCTTCCCAACAGGACTCACAAGTGGCATTCAAGTCAGCCCTTGAGCTACCTGCTGACGATGTATTTGCTTCCTTGCATTCAAGGATGTTTAATACAAAATAGAGAACAAAATCTACACTCCTGCTGCCATGCCTTTGAAGTACTTTATCCTGCAGTTTACAAGCTAAGGCCATTCTTTACAAAAACTAGTAGGAGGGGAGCCATCTAATGTGTATAGAAATAAGAGGAAAAGGTTCCCTGCACAGTAGGAAAATAAACATGTATGCATGTTGTTTATCTTTCTCTTTGAGAGAATGTAGCCGTAAATGCCTACCCAGAGCAAACAATAATTGTGCTTTTGTGTGAGGCATTGCAGCCACCACTTTGCACAAGAATTAATACAATGTTTATACATGACCAAAGCAACTGAAAGTAGTTTCAGGCCACATGGTAAATACTGCTTATTTTTCTTAATCTCTTTCTACTTTGTTCTCAATATTATTAGGTATGTCACGGAACGTGCCTAGTCGAGCGGCGAATTTACTTAGCGAATACATTCCTCGGGTCTACAGCCAGTTCAGTTTGAGGGGGGACATTCTGAAGGCTCCCTTTAGGCCCCTTCCAATTGCCAACAGATAAAGTCCTCTTTAATACAGTTATTTAGTCTCACAGTCTGCTCATGACCTGTCCAAGTTAACAGGGAGCTGGCCTGTGGGAAGGCTTCACATAGACAGCTCACATATATAGTGAAGTTACTCTCAGGTTACTCTCATAGTGTTATAAGATTATGGTGAAAGATGAGGTGGTTTGTGACCTCCTTTCACAGAGAATTGAGGTAAGAACTTTCCATGTTTAGCAGAGCAGTAAGCTAAGGGCATGTCTAAAACTTCTTCTGCTTTGTATCCATTTGAGTCCTTTCCTTTAGGCAAGACAAACTTGCTACAGCCAAAAGCCCCTGGATTCAATCTGCAGGCTTCTTGCCTAGGTTTATCTTGCAGTGATGTTAAATCAAATGATTCTGATGATGGTTCAAAAGGAAAAAAAAAGAAAATTCTGCTTATTTTCATATAGAAAGGATTAACAACTAGGCTTTTTATCAGCAGTTGAGCAAAGTACTTATATAGAAATGGTTTCTCAGTTACTTCAGGTTTATGTCAACAGACTGTCCAGCCAGGGAAAATTATTTAGCAAATATGAAAAGCCTGTGGTTCTCTGATATAGGTATTGCCTTGCTCTTTCTGTCTCAACAGATTTTGTGGTTTTATTCTGATGGTTTCTGGTAGATGTCTGTTATGTCAGTAACACATTTCCTGTTTATTTAAAATTGGTGCAGCCATTAGATTATAAGCTCCAGAAGTATCTTAAAGTAGCTTCACCAAGGAGACAGCACAACTGTTTCCTTCACAGGTAAAGATACAATAGGTTGTTTTCCAATCACTAAAAGTTTACTCTGTAGTTCCAGTGTATGAAGAGATCCAAAAGCAGAGATTTTGTTTCAGAAGAGCATTATGCTCCTACAAAGTAGTAGTAGTAGTAGTAGTAGTAATAATAATAATAATAATAATAATAATAATAATAATAATAATAATAATAATAATAATAGGAGTGTTTTACAAGGTTTACAGCCAGCAGCTGGTTGGCCTTCACTTAAGCTCTGTGATGATATTTACATGTCAGTGATAAAAATAAATATGGAAAGTAATTTAAATTATGCAGAAAAATAAATCCACAAAAAGGGCAAATTTCCTCTAGAGGTGGCCTCAACATTACATGATGTGTCTAAAGCCAATGTGGGCTTCATTCAAACTCTCTTTGTCAGTGGGACCTGAGTCTCAATGTCCCTGTCTGAGAGGTCTCCTGTGTGCCTGTGCACATAAATCACATCAATCCCCCAGCACTGAGCATCTGTACCACATAAAGCCTTTGCCCTCAGCTAACCAGGTGTCCCCCTCTAATCTTGCCTGTGTGGTGTGACCCGTACAGAGCTCTGGGACTCACCCAAAGAAAGACACAGAGGAATAAAACAGACCAGTCATAGAGGAAGGGTCCCCCAGAGGGGCCTGCTGCTGCTGCAGAAACCCCTGGAGTGCTGGGTCCAGACTTGGTGTCATTCCTCTGCCCTCTAGGACACACTGATGTGTTTCAAGAAAGCCATAAACAGCATCCATATGAACAGACCCCAGGGTTAGTGTCTTCAAAAATGAACTAATGACACTTTAAGGCAAAGCTTTTTTCCCAGGAGGGCAGAAGGTGTGCATATGCAGCCACTGAATCTTTCTATTCATTTATTTTCATTAGAAAAATCTTCTGAAGGTAAGACTTTCTCAAAGAAACCTCAGAAAATTCTCTATGCTCCCTCTGTGCATCTGATCTTTCAAGAAGACATGGTTGTTTAGTGAAGGTATTGCTTTATGTGTTTTAAAACCATATCTACATGCAGGGTTTCACCTCATGGAAAAAAAATTGAAAGTCTTTTGTGCTAATATTACATTAAATAAGGAGTGTCCTCTTGACCACAGCAGCATATTGCAAAGAAATAGATGTGTGTCACACAATATCCAATTAGCTCAACTGGTGAGTACTAATAGGCTTTCAATTTGTAAGAAGCAACCTCTTCTCTAATTATTAAAAAAACCCCCCAATTTGCTGTTGAACTGCTAATAGCCATGCTAACCCAGACTTGTTTTACCTCTCTGAGAATGAGATTGAAGAATAAATGGATATTGCACTTGTCCTGACATTCCTAGAAATTGCACTGAGGAGCAATATTGTCTCCAAATATACACCTCTCCTTCTAAATTCCCTGGGAATTTTCAGGTGCTGTACATAAGGAAGAGAGAAAAAACCAAAAATCATATTGAAGCATAAGATTAAATGTTACCTGAGAGAAATATTTCATCTATTTTAATTTTTGTCACTGCATTGTTAATTTAATTGCATCTGTTTCTTATAGAAGTGTTGCTACTACATCATCATTCAGCCTCCATTTATTTTCTGATCTGACAGCCCTAAATGCATTTGTGTTGATGGCTCAATCGTTTCTGTCCCTGTGCAAATGCAAGTGGGGTCATGTCACAGGTTACCACATGCTAGGTTATTTTACCTACAAGGATTACAACAGTTTGTGACTAGCAAGCAGACACACTCAAAAATATATTTTCATAGAAAAAGGAAGATAATTACTGATGAGTGTGGTTGGGGTAAAAAAATTGCAAAGGATATTTAAAACCAAATTATCACATTTAATCAGAAAAGATAGGTTTTTTGAATTTTTTTCCCCACAGATTTTTAGTTTTAATGTTTTCCTTTTCCAATAACCAATGAATCCATAAACAGACAAAAAAAAAAAATTCAGCAGTCAAGCAAGGTTAAAAAGAAGACACACTTTAAAAGACAAGAAAATCTGTAGAACAAAAATTTTGTTGTAAAAATAATGGAAATTACAAAGGTTTAAAATGAAAGTATTTTTCTCCACAGGTTAACTTTTCTTCCTGGATAATGGCTTCATTTTTTTTTTAAGGGCTATCCAATGTCATTTAAAAGCAAAAAGGAATGAATACTGGCTGTGTCGATTCACAGGTGGCCCAATGGGCTACTCTGGCCTAGTCAAGCTATTTTGCCCAGTCTGTGGAAAATCAGAGATGCATAAAATAGGAAGCTTTTCTTGTTAGCAGACATTTAAGGGTTTTTTCAACAATTTTTCCTTGGTTGTCTGTTGCATGTACATTCCTGCACTAATATGAGGTGTAAGATATGAACCCATCTGTTACAGGACATAATATTGAACTGCACGAGTCATTGGGCATGAAGATTAAAGCAACAATTTTCTTCAGAATTTGCAGGGGGAAAAGAAATTATTTTCTTAATAGGTCACAACTGCTAGCTATGCTGAGAAAGAGGATTTGGGCTACTGAGAGTGGGTTAGGTCCAGGTCTCCAAGATGCTTTACCTTGTACATCTTCATTTAAAACTAGTTTGAACTTGGCTGCCTATAATGAGCTACCTCCCACACAAAAATTTTCATTTGTTGTAAAGTGAGAGAAAATTATAAAGGAGGCACTTTTTGTGCCTATTCTAATTAAAAATACTTGCAGCATTGTAGCACCACCTGCAGGAGGCCCTTTTTTTTTGCTAGGGTACTCAGGCTACCATGGGAGATCTTCTGTGGGAACATTGGAAACTAAAAGATTAGAAGCCCAAAAATGTTACAGAGAAATTAAAAAAAAAAAAAACAAACAAAACAAAACAAAAAGATAACATCGCTGCACACATGGCAAAACCATGAGAAGCTGTTTCAGACAGATAATTTTTAGATCTTTATTTTTGAGTTTTTTACTGAGTTGCTGCAAGAAATGGTTTTTAAAATTGTTTTTCAATTAATTGCTTAAATTCTAGAGCATAATACTGCAAATTTTCAGGCTGATGTAGATGGAAAGACTAGAGGTGTGTTTAATACCTGAGGTGCACACCCTCTGACAAACAATAAAGGTCCTGGGGCCCGTTCTCTCCTGGAAGTCCAAAGCCAGGAAGGACCTGCCCTCCAAGGACAGGGGAAGATTTCCCACACACAGAAAAGCTGCACAAGGGCTTGGCTCCACATGGCTGAGCACAGGCCACATCTCAGGCTGCCCCATACTCATTTCCATACATGCTGTAGGCACATGATGCCCTGGGACCATTGGACCAGAAACCCCTCCCCTGTGCAGCTGTGATTTTGAGCATCCATCACAGCAAATGCAAGGAACCACTGGGACTGAGTGTGGGCCAGAAATGTGATAGAAATTCATCTGTGTGTATTTTTATTTTTTTAATTAAGTACAAGAATATAATCCTCATATATTTAGGAACTTGGACACCTGAGCATTTCAGCTTGAGCTTTCCCCGCCATCCGTGAATGTCAAGGTTCCTGCTGTAGGTAATTTAGTCCTGGCAACCCAGACACCATTAATAGGGACAGAACCTGACTCAAGGCTGAGCCAAACAAACCCTGCACTTCCATCGGTTTTGCTGGCAGGACTGCACTGCCTGGGGAGTCAGCCTCAATGACAGGATCAGGGATGCCCATGACTTTCACCACCCACATGCAGAAGGCTCAAGAACAGAAAGAGCTGAAGCCCCAGAGGGAAGGACTGGGGCCTCGAGGGGAGCACTGCTTGCTGCCAGCTGCAATGGGTGCAGCTGGGGGGAAATGCCCTGCACAGCTCCCAGCCCTGTCACTTCTGCAGTTTCCTGCACAGCACAGATATGAAGCAGTGCCCAAGCCTCCCCAAACAGCCAGCCACAGCACATCAGGCAAGATATCAGCAAGACCAGCAGACCGTGGAAAATTAGTGGGGAAAAGGAGGAACAAGGACCTGTGATTTGCAGTAGTTGGTCATGCTGTGAGCATTTCTAGGGCATTTCATGCATGTGTGGCTGCAGATACAAAAGCACACACATGTGCACACAGCCTTGCTCCTCTGCATGCGAGCTCCTGTAAGCTGTAAAATCTTCAGTGTGCTGCTGATTTGACATTTTTTCATTGTGTTCCCTCTCTTCACCCAGGGCACAGGATGTGTGCAGAAGACCAGGATTCAGCAACGGAAGAAGCAAATGTAAATTTGTATCAGCTTAGACAGAAAGGCTCTGTGACACGCTGCCATTTGGAGCAGAGGAAAAATGCTGAGGGTAGAGAAGGGACAAGAGCCTGTTTTCCTCTTTGCCCTGCAACCCCAGCCCTGCTGGTGGTGCAGCCCCATACCCCATCTGGGCAATGCTGCTCCTTCCTGAACTGAGAAACTGAAGAAAGGTTTCAAGGAGGCAAAAACAGTACTGTCTGTGAAAATATTGTGAGAGAAGCACCCCATGAGATTTTGCCTCCCCTCTGAGAATGTGACTAACAGCTGATGCTCTTTATGTGCTTGCTTTCTATTTTAGCTGATTTTTAATTGTGTCACTCACAACAGCCTGTTTGGAATGCCAGAAGTTACATGGGCATGTGGCTGGCAAAGAGATTTTGCTTTTAAAATAGGTACTTTATTTTGTGAGAAAGAGAACTAACAAAACTATCTCTGTTTCCTGGCAGCAAATCATGTGGGTGTTATTCTTCCAAAGTCTCTCAAAGAAAGGAAAATGGGGTGAAAAAGGTAGATTTGCTAGTGAAAGTGTGTCTTCCTTTATCATTGTTTCCCTTGTTCCCTCTTTTCCATTCCCTCTGCCCTGGTTCACTCCTGATCTCTCACTCTCTTACACTCTGTGCACACTTTAAATGTGTGCATATGTATATGTATATTTTGCTTTCCCTTCCTTGATTTTTACTGGTTGCTTGGGTATTTTTTGGCAAGAAAGTCAATCCTTAGTAAATTACTGAGTAAAATTCTGTCTCCTATCTGCTTGCCTGTTCCCTCCTTTAGGCAATTTGGTGCCAACTGGATCATATCAGAGTAGTTGCTTTCCCCACAAGAGCAGGAGAAGGTGCAGATTAAAATAAAGATCAACCAACCCTGTAGCACAACAAATTAGCTCAGGCCATTAAGCATAATGGCCTTCTAGAGGCCAAAGGGGTCAGCTATTAGCTCAAAATAATGACCTTCAGCCCAGGCAGGAGGAAGCATATACACAGATGCCTGTCACTCTCCTGATTCAGTTTTCTAAAGATCTACCTCACTCCACATTTTGTACAGTTAAAATGTTTAACACATTTAATGGGACCTGATGTGTTTGGTCTTTTTTTGGTTTTTTTTTTTTCTTTCAGGCTGACACGGGAGTTTGAAGTTAACCATGTGGAGGCTGCTAAAAGATCCAGGCACAGTGATTCCAATTAGCAACATGAAAACACAGTTTGCCTAATTTTGAACCTACTTAAACATCAAAGGTTCAAAAGTTCAGTGCAAATGTTGCTGGATTAGATTATTTCAGAGAGGAAGGGAGAATAAAAATAAATAAATAAAGAATTTCCAAGACTATATGGTACAGACCACAATATCATATGTAATATGAACTGGTTAAGGAAGACATTGGACACCCCTGGACTGGGATTCAGGGAATGTGGATTAAATTCCCTGTCTCTGCTACAAACTTCCTGTGTGGCCTGGAGCAGACTGTATTACTGGGTCTGTGTTTTAGCTTTTGACACGTGCATGGGGTGCAACTAATAAGTCCTTTCTCCTGCCCTTTGTCTGCTTTCTCTCTTTACAGATGCCCTTCGAAGAAAGGTCGGCAGATCTTCTCTTAATGAGTACATACACAGAGAAGAATGCTCAGTACAGAATTCACCTCTACTTTGAATACTGCCAAAGAAGAACTAGAAAAACAATAACTGAAAACAGTAGGTTCACTTTCAGGAAATTCTTGGCTCTGTCACAAATTTCCTGTGTGACTTTCACCAAGTCATTTAATCTTTCTCTGATTCAGCTCCACAACCACAAAAAGCACTGCTCAGTAATGTAGTGCATGACACATCCATTCATGGTTGTAAGGCACATGAAAATTACAAAAGGAGGCCCAAAATGCATCTAGGTAGGCTTTCTTTGATGAATAAAAGCTGGAAAGCTCAGTATCTGTCCATAAAACAGGCAAGTCTTTCAGGGAGGCTGTCTTGAAAATCCTGAAGTGCAGTGTTGAGCCCAATGAAGGAGGCAAAGGGCTAGTGGGCCACAGTAATGTTGCACTGTATATGGTCTCCATATGTGTGTGCCTTGAATTTCAAGCCCAATTATGTGAAACACACAAAAAAAACCCCAAGCATATTTGTTTGTTTAAATGGGGGTGAAAAGAGGATTAGAGAGGAGGGGAAATTTACAAACTCAACAAGTTCTGTGAACCTCAGCTGTCAGAAAAAAAATTCGCAATCCTCGAACACCATTGCTTTCTGTCATACCTTGCTCCAATATGGAGAAGCCTGGATTAGTTTATGACTGTTTATGGTATGACAGCTACAGAGTGTTTGTGGAAGTATGAAAGCTGTTGCTGAGTATCATAAAAAGAATTAAATAACCAAACTGTTTTTGCAGGAGGTTAAAAGGACTGACATAAATCTTCAAAGGGTAGGTGGAAACTCTGTCCTTAGTCTGCCCTGTTGTGCTGAGGTACTGTAGGAAGTGCATATGGTATATAACATTACCCAGTGCTAGGGGACTTTTATAAAGCCTATGGGCAAAAAGAAACTGATAAGGGCAAAACTGCATCATTAGGCTAACATTGGATTTTTCTCCTTTCATGAGCAGATATTGAATAAAAAAGCTTTTAATTTAAAACTAATATTAGATTTTATTAGGTTGCATAAATGCAACTGTGAGTCCTTGTTTCCTGTGGAGGTCTTGCTATCCTGTGTTTAAGAGAAAAGAAAAAACTGCATAAGGGGAGGGTAGGCATGTGCACTGGTCTCTCCACCTCTCCGTGATGCCAATTAAGCCTGCTCTCTGCTGGAGAGCTGAACTTCACCCAGTGAGCTTTCACCATCCATTACCTGCAAGCAAGACTGCAGCAGCTGTACAGCAGGGCAGGAGTCCCAACTGCAACACACCCCATAGCACTTCTGGGGGCATAGCTGGAGAGCTTCTGTGGGACTCTGTGGCTCCAGTTCCTACTTGGGAGAATATTTTTTCCTAAATGCTATAGTAGAACATTGCAGAAAATTAGTTAATGGCTTACAAAATGCAAACTAGGTCTTTGGAAATGTCTTTAAGCTGCGCAAGCATTAAAACAAACAGAAGTTCATTGATACACCAAGTAACTTGTTAGGATACAAGGTACATCGTGATTTAAAGTGTAACAATGACAAAAGATGAAAGTATTCTCATTAGCTAACATTAATCAAACACTGGTAAAAGAAAAAAAATCATTAAGAAAACATCACTCCTGGCCAACACTGATGCCAGTTTTTTCTTGCTGGGATTGAGTTTTTATATTGGAATTACAATATAAGCCTCTGAAAATAGGTTTACAATGGAAACACTCACAGACTCTCAACTGGAGCATGCTACATGTGCCTTTATAAACATACCAGGCATGATGGTCTTGAGCCAAAAAAGTTCTTCTTGAAAAATGTATTAAAAATTAATTTATTCCTTATGCATGTCTAAGTTAAAACTTCTCAGCATGAGATTTATCAACTCCCTCAAGGCTCATCTCTATCCAATGCAGACAACAAAAATGTACTCTACGTATGATAAACTGGAACAGCCCAAGCCCTTCCTGGGATAAGTGCAATGCTTTGCTGGTAGACAGCGTACTCCTCACACTCTATGTATGAAACCGTACCCAGGATACAACCAGGAATCAGCTGACCTTGATGTAACCTGGCTATGCCTTCTCTTCCAGCTCTACTGTGCAGAACAGGCAGCCACCCATGCACAGGCAAGCATAAGATGGAAGTGTCACAGTGTGGAGTTTAGGGCACAGTGGAGTCACAGTCCTACTGGCCCTCTGCCCAGCCCCATGGACACATGTGGGAATCCAGTCCTGGGGCAGCAGGGAAGGACATCCATCACAAAGGGATGGGGTGCACCACATGACTGAGTGTGCTGTGCTCTTGTGCTCTCTCATCTCTCCCCCTCTTCTTCCATCCCCTCTGTGAGAGCACAGCAAGGCAAGAAAAAAACTTCTTTCCTGATCAGGGTGCCCCTCCGCCAGCCAGGGAGCGTTGGGATTTGGCCGCAGTTGCCGCCACTTCTGCGACTGAAAGAGAGTGCAATTTGAAAATTGGATATGGTCTGCAAATGAAATCCGACATGCAAACAGCTAAGAATGTGGGTTATGTGTGATACCCAGCGCCACATCTGCACACAATTTGCACAATGGATTCCTGTCATTTTCCAGGGCTGAAACAAAACCCCAGTTCAGCAAGCTCCACAAGTTTCAAGGTCTGAAGTTTTTAGCAGAGTCTTGCAGTCTGGTTTCCCCTCAGATGGAAATATTTCTAACTCTAACTCCCCAGCTCCTATCTTCCAAATGCTGAGCCTGTTCTCAGCCCCAATCACACACGGCTGAAGGTAAGCCTGAGGCGACATCAAGAAGAGGCTGCAATGTTTCTTTAAGGAGCAACTATTAATGTAATTCCTGTTAGACACAGAAAATAAGCTTAGAGGTGACATTATGATAAAAGTCTTCTGTGAAATGAGGAATAAATGTCATTAATGCCCCCTAATGGGCAAAGTGATCTTCCACCTGCATGAGGGTCTGTACCATGCCTTTATTAGATAGTCATACATGATTGAAAGTGAAATGAAACCCTTTTACAAAGAATGAGGAAAAAAGTCTCATGCTGTAAATTAATTTACAGTGGATTCATTTGCAAAGAGATCGAGCCAATCAAAGACTGAGAAATTGAGTTCAAATTGATTTTATTAAATGGAGACTGGGATCACGTTATAAATATCTGCAATGTATACAGCAAGTAAAAACTAAACAAAACCAAAGAAAGAAAATTCTCCCTCACCCTAAAAGGAGTGTGCACCCTTTACTTCTTCTTACCAGTTGAAGATGCAGGACGGTACAACACAAGTGGTGTCTCTTAACAGTTGTATCCTTTAAAGTAGTTTTCTCCATGTGATGTTTACTAAACAGTGACATCTATTGGGGATTAGTATTTCAAAAACTTGGAAAGCAGGAGTCTCTTCAAATTTGACTGGCAAAACCACTTGAAATTACCCGTTATAGGGCACAATTCTGGATTAGAAGAGAGATGGATGAGATGAACTTGTAGATCTGGTCCATCTCTAGGGCTAGACTGTGTTATTAGGAGACACACTGAAGCAGTTGTAGATGGGGAGGTATGGTATGTGAAATTTCTCTCTGGATTTAAACAAAATACTGGTATTTACCAGTGGGTATTTTCCCTGGGCCTCCAGTACAGTGTATGTGGCAGTTAAACTTTCCCCATCCTTCCAAAAGATGTAGCATAGATTTATGTTTTCCACCATGCAGCAGCTTCAAAAGCCGGGGGTCCAGGTAAGGGGCTGTGGCTCCTGGTGCTCCCCAGGCAGGACTCTTCCCCGTGCCAAGGGGAGGTGAAATGTCTTGTCTTTCCATGCACATAAAGTAGCCCTTTCTCTCTAGGACTGTCAGAATGAAGCTCTGACAAATCAAACAATCTTTAGTGAGCAGTTTTATGAGAAATGGAGTACACAACAGCAAAATCAGCAGTGTTGTTCCATCACTGTGAGGAAACTGGGCCACTCTTCTCCAGCCTCCCCGGAGCCATCGCTGTCCCAGACGGAGACAGCCCATTCCTCAAGCTCTCCTCACAGGGAACTGCTCCAGCCCTGATCAGCCTGGGCGCCCCTCACACCAGCTTGTCCATGTTTTGTATCAAGGGAGCCCCAAAACCAGTCACTGTATTGGGCTGTGGTCTCATGACTGCAGAGTACAGGGGGTAAATCCAGTCCCAGGATGCATGGATGGACTATGTCTGGTATCTGCTGGCTTATGAATGGCTCATGATGCCCCAGGGCACCAGAAACTCCCACTGAGCTTCTCCCCAGCTCAGCCACCCCCAGCTTCCACCCTTGCAGGGTTTTTCCTTCAGAGGTCCAGGAGTTTGCATTGATCCTCCTTGAATTTCACAAGATTGCTGTTGGCTCTCCCCTCCAGCCTGGCTGGGCCCTGAGGTGGAGAGCTGTGTTGTTGTTGCTCCTGAAATGATTTTTGCTAATCTTGTACATGCCTTGGAATCCCTTCAGCACATTTCTGAAGGCAGCTCCAGAGCCAGATGACTTTCTGAAGTGAAGCTGGCAAGCAGTGGCTGAGAGGCAAGCCAGGCCATTTCCCACAGAAGTTCAGCGGCTGTGCTTTTGATTTATATTGTTATTTTGTAAATGGCACATTTTAAAATTAAAAAAATAAACACCAAGTTAAGCTATGTAGCCTAACACATGCTTAGAAGAAAATTTAAATGAATGCTAAGAACCTGCAGAACTTAATTTCTGTGGCATGGCCCCAGCTTCAGGTTGACCTGGAGTTCTTCAAAAGAAAATCCAAATTCATTGCAATGAAATTTTTCTAATGAAAATATATTGGTTTTCTGTAATGACATCCAGAATGGAATTTCTGTGTGAACCAGAAAAAAGGAGCAGCACCTCTGAATAGTCCCTGCCTAGGGCCCACTTTTGGGGGAGCAGAGACTGAGACCCATAATCCTGTTGTGCTCAGCTCCAAACAAGGAACTCCTACCACCCAGTGGGTCCCTAACAGATTGCTCTGCTCCATTTTCAAAACAGTTTTTGGAAGACTTAGATTTTATTTCAACAGAGAACAAAAATAAGTTTCCAAACCTCAACATTTTTTGTTAAACAGAATTTTCCCAGCCAAACCTACCATATATTATTGCTGCTACAAATCCCCCAAGAGCTTCCAGAATAATCAGAAAGGAGTGCTGCATCCAGGGAAACCCCAAATCAAAACCAAAGGGTAGAAAGAAGAGATAAGGCATGTGGGGAGGTCACTGGCTGTGTGGCCACCCCATACTAGCAGAGTCATCCAGGGAAGGAGATGGTGAGTGCCCACAGCAGTAATCCAGCCTGGATTGCTCAGGGGGAAGCAGCTCCGAGTTGCACAACTCCCACACGCAGTTCTGCACACAGGCACTGCTCCCGGTGCACACAGCCATCTGTCTCCACATCCCCCTTGCCTGCCTTGGCAGCCACCTCCTGCTCCACATTTCCCCACCACAAACACAGTAGCCCTCCTCAAACATGCCTGCAGCAGGAGCTGCCACTGCCAGTTCTGTCCTTCTGATGGCTTGCCACGAGGAGCTCAGGACAGGCAAGCAGGGAGGAGCAGTGCTCTCCCAGAGGAAGGAGGAGAGGCTGTAGATGTGAGCGTGCACAGCCCAGCCCTGCTCATCTGGGAGGAGAGAAGGGACCCAGGGTCTGTCCTGAAGCATAGAGGAAATGGGCTCATTCCCTGCACTGCTCTCCTTCCTTAACCTCCCAGGGATGACCAGGCACATTGCACTGCATGTTGTTGGCCCACCAAAAGTCAGAACTGTGCTATGCCTGGCATTAAAGGCATTTTGCAAGCACATGTCACCTAGATCCTTTCTCCAAGTACCTTGTGGCTGTTCAGGATGTTGCTGACAGGGTGATGGTGGGAGCAGGAGCTCTGGGTCCACACAGACACTCACAAATGTGGGTGCTTGGCTGTCAGAGCATTGCTCCCTCCCTGCTTTGCAGCAGCTTGAGCATAGCTCGTAGCTCAGGTTCATGAACTTCAGTGTTGATCCTGGGGCTGCTGAGCTGGGCTCCAATCAATGTTTAGTCCACTTCTGCCTTAATTATCTATCTGCAATATGGGGAAAATTTTTCCCTGTTTTCCAGGATAAATGCATTACAAGACTGTGAAGGTCTGGATGAGGATCAGAAGATAAAAGTTCCTCTTTTCCTATTAAAATGGATGAAGTTTTTATGGAAAGGGAGACAAACCCTTTTTTCTCTGTAGCAGAATAATAGTTTCAGCCTGAAGAAAAAAATAGAGACCTCTGGTAGGAAGCTGAACCTTTTTGTCAAAGGCTTCCACTATAAGACATAACAGTTTCATATTTTTCCTTAGAATCACCTTTCACAAATAAAAGATAAGCTCTTGGTTGGATGTTCAGCACCAAACAGCAGATAATGAAGTGGGGTTTTCTCACATCCTGATGACACCAAGAAAACATCGACTCTGTGAAAAAAAGAAGGCACTAAAAGAGCAGTTTCACAGCTAGTTGATCTTCCTGCTCCTATCTGAATAACAGCTTTTCTGGCTCTGCAACCCTTCTCCCTCTAACTCTTCCCTCAGACCTCTCTCTGCTCTGTGTTGAGGCTTTTCCTCCAGTCAGGTGTCCAGGAACACATAGGTCAGGGACAGGGTATGCACTTCCTCAGCCTCTTGTCTCAGAGATAAAAATGAAAATAACAAAAACACTAACCAATCCAGAGCTCCTCTGTATTTATAGCAATCATAATTAACATCCTCTTAGCTGACCTGGAAGCTCCTGGGGTTTCTTTGCCTCTTAAGAGACTGCTTAGGGATATAAGCAGCTCTAGGAAAAGATCCCTGTGGAATTTTTAATTACCCCTACATGGGTCTGGGTCTTCCTCTTCATCTCAATATCCACAAATTTAAAAGGGAAACAACCAGCAACACAGAGGTGTGAAATGGGTGCAGATCTCATCTGTTCTCCACAACAGCTCTGCCTGGCACAAGTTCTGCCAACATCAGAGCACCAGGCTTTCCTCAGGATTTTCTCAGCAGGTTTCCACAGACCCCATGTGCTCAGCCCTGCTTGTGATAAAGTTGCCAGCTATGCAAATACACTCCCAGCATGGTGTTTTAATAATTTGAAAAAAGAAAGGATTAATGCAGAACCTCCTGATCTGACTCAAAGAAACTATTTTACCCCAGGAAAGAAAATGGGTGGTTGTCCACAAAGATCTGTGAAGGGAACTGCACTCAGTAACCCAAGCTGTGATTACAAGCATTCAGCCAGCAGTTACTTGTGACTGTTTTCCTGCTGTAGCAGAAAAATAAAGGCTGTATAGTTTAGTCAGCTATTCCTCTGCTCAGTAAGACTTCAGGCTCCCTCCTAACCCTGTTCCCCATCCACCTCTGAGTTTACTTTCTCTTCCAAGGGCTTGGCATCACGAAGCACCTCAGTGCTTGAAGGTCAACTGTGAAGGACCACAACTCCCTACACATTACACCCCTTGTCTCAGAAGGCAATTGGTAATTTTGATTTTCTTTAATTTGAAAAGCATTTATCTAATTGTATCATTACTTCTGTTTATATGATATTTGAAACCTCCCATTATCAATGTTGTCCAACACGTCAGTATAATAGTGCTTCTATTTGCTTGTTTCTCTGCCAGATTTTCATGTTCTCACGCAAAGCGCTTTCCTCTGGCTGATTATATTTTTGAGTGGGTGTTTTTTTTCAAAATCAACCCAAATCTCATTTCTTGGAACAAAGCTGAAAATAAGGTTTGTTATTTCCTGTATTAAACTGTTATTTTCTGATACCTCTATAGTATGCAATGTCTTTTTATCCCTTAGCAGAGACTGGAAATTTTCTGGCATCATAGTCTTATCATTAATGCAAACCTTTTGCCAGTTAAAGGACAAATATCTACTATAGGCCAAATTTCAGGGGGAAAAAAGCACTTATTAAGGATAAGGATTAAGGATATCCATGCAAACATAAGCGCTTTATTTTCAAGCCTTATTGATAATGTTTCCAGTATATTATTTGTATGTGCTATTTTAGTAAAGTACTTTGAAAACTTATTTTCCAAATAATCTTTTACACCTTACTGAGTGGTTTCCTTAGCATTTTACAATTCACAAACTTATGCACACAAACACATAAAACAAGAGCTATAACTACAACATTGATTAACAATAAACTCATAAATTGAAGTTTATTGGCTAGAGTAGCACAAATAATTATTACAATCAACATGAAGAGATTTTTAAGACTAACTTTTAAAGTAGGAGCAGTTGCAATGTGTGTTGTTTCTTCTATTGAAAGCAACTATTATTTGCCACTTCTGACACATTGCTGTTTGAATGAGAGATTAAAAATAGTGCCTCTCATTTTCCAGGCTCTGAAGCCACTCAGCTGGGAGGGCAAAGAAAAGAAGTGCTCACGAACAAAATGTGCCAGATCTTGATACTGATCCTAGCAGTGTAAGTCTGGAGTAAATCTTCTCTTTGTTTTCATGGGTATTCTGGAACAGTATAAAGCAATGTGGTTTGGTCCATTGGTAATAACAAGACACAGAAGAAAAAAAAGGTTAAAAAAATGAAACAGAAAGAAGATAGGCTGCATCACAGTGATCACTGGCTTCTGGGCTGCTAGGGTAGAAGGAAGTATCAGCCTTTTGAGTCTTGCTGGCAGCGCATGTTTTACTTCAGCAAAATGAACAAAGCTCTGCTCTAATCAGGTATGACCGTTCCTGCATTCCGTCACACCAAATACACAGATCACACCTTGCAGACTTTTTTTACAGCAGAATACCGGGATGGTCAGATACCTGCAGCATCTGCAGTCCCTTGCCACTGGGCAAACATACCAGGAGAGAAGCTGACCCCCAGCAGTTCCATAAAGGACCATACATTTTTCTGCTTCCTTTCACCTCACATTTTGGGTGCCTCCTTGTGACATGGTCCACACAAGCTGATGATGCTGGTGCATAACAAGCTGACTGCATACAGAAATATGGGTTTATATCACATTGCCTTTCTTTTTGTGTATGTTAAGTCTCATCTCTTCTATGTTTGTGCAAAGGAGCTAATAAAACCAGAGGGGAGGTCTTGGGATGTTCATCATGTGCAGTATAATGTTTCATTTCAGTATGAAACAGCTGTATAAGGATTATAAAAATGTGATTTGCCAAAAATATTTCAAATATTTGAAAGAGGACTTGGTGTCATTTTCCTTATAAAAATAACCAGTTCCTTCTGTGTTGACTAATGTGATGTACATAAAGTGTTTTGGCAGCCCTACAGATCGAGGTGTTTCAGCTGTTGTTCATATAGACAGATCATTCTAGAGATATACAGATGTGATGCACATTAAAAATGTAGCACTACAAGCTTTTGTAACATTCATAGATGTTTAAAGAGGTGAAGAGCAAAACCTTGACATTCAGCTGGCATCATACTGTTTTTGTTGGGGGAGGAATTGTGTTCATAAAGTCAGGAGCAAGACCTCAGGACCAGTCCTGTGCTAAACACCGCAGCAGGAGCCCAGGGGAACGTGAGGAAGCTGCAGAACACTGCACAGATGCTGCTGTGCAAGAGGAGTGCATTGTTAATAAAGCTACTGAACACTGATGCCAGGGCTCCATGTTGGATTTCTACTTTATTTCAGAATGTCCACGGGATCCTGCATGCCCCTGGATGCCAAAACATCAGGGAGGTATTGGCTGAAACCAGATTCCTCTGTGCCTCCCACACCTCTGCTGAGCAGAAGTACATAATCTCCATGAGATGAGGCCATCCAGACCTGAGGATGCCTGTGCAGGAGCAGCAGAATGCTGAAGCCTGGAGCACATCTACTGTGCCAGCTACAGGGCAGGAGCCACTGTCTGCTTGCTTGCTGACAATGTTTCTAAGGGATTGCAGAAATCCTGGCAGCAGATCTGACCCAACTGTGTAATGTGCAGAAAAATGGACACACACAGAGCAAACCACATGCACAGCACACTTCTCCTGGTGGAAATGAATCCTCTGAGCCTGCCCATTCTACTATCCATACACTGCAGAGTTGGATTTGTTAGATTCAATGTACATGAGCTGGAAAACTCATCTGCTCATGTGCTGGAAGCCTGACACATCCAGAATATAAACAGGCTAACATCACACATGCTCTGCATTGCACACAGCCATTTTCTGTCCAATATTTCAGAGAAAAAAAATAGGAGCCTTAAGCCACTTTACCATATAATTAGAGAGACCCCAGCTGTGTTCACCTAGCAATCCCTTTGAGACTCAGGGCTCACTCAGCCCTGTGTGTATCCCTGTGTGCTTGTTAAGTGTTCAGTCTTACACCAAGACAAAAATAGAATCCTTACAAAAAAAAAAAAAAAAAAAAAAAAGTATAAACTCAAAGACAAAAAAGGAAAGACTTACCAGAAACCTAGAAATAATTGATTCATACTCTTTAATATGTAAAAGCATCCATCTGAGCATCCAGGCAAAGGAGGGATACTGCTTGGAGCATCTTACACTAAGGCTTAAAATACAGAAAAGAAAATTTATTTTGAGGGGAAAGGTAGGAATGTGAATCACAGGAAAGTCACAGGACTGCATATCAAGGGATCCCAGTAGATGGATCTTGCACTGGCTCATTTTTTATTTTATGAAATAGAATCCTGAGTAATGAAATTCCATAGGTCTAAAATTATCATCACTGAACAGAGGCATGAACCTTCAGATTTTTGATACATATGTGAATCAATACATAGCTTTGCATGCTCTACTGTATTAGAGCTTTTTGCTATGCTGTAGTTTGAGTGGGAATGGGAAGGTTGCAGTAAAAAAATGAACCAGCTAACACATTGAAGATTATTTTGATTTATTACATAAAAATGGCTGGAAAGATAGAACTGAGGTCAGCATACACACCCCCTTGTGCTGTGACACACACACACTGCCGTTTTCTAAGTTGTGAGAGTAATGGATATGCATAATGCAAAGCTTGCTGCTGCAAAATGTTCTACAATTTCACCTCTCATGGGTGAAAACACAAGCCCCAAGCTGAGGATGCCAATCATCCTTTAAGATGCACTTTGAATCATGCAGAGATGAGCCTGAAAACACTAATACTGCAACGTGCTCCAGGCATAACTTTAGAGAAATGAAAATTTCATTTTATTGTTTATAGATTATGCTGATAATGTGGCAATAAAATTCTGCCCCAAACAGGGAAAGAGCAGGTCTAGCCTATGTTTCATTTCAGGTGTTAAACAAATATCAGAAAATAGTGGAATGGAAGCTACCATTCAGAAATGTCAAATAACTTCTCAAAATGAAGAAAAATTTCTGTAAGTAAGCAAAGGTGAGCAAACAGATATAGATATCTTTGGTTTGTAACAGCAGAAACACAAAACTTTTCATGTTGAAGACTGAATTTGTCCCCATTGAAAGAAGCAAGGAATCAACAGTATATCCCCCAAGTTGTGCAAATATATAAACAGCTCTGCAATTTTAAGTTGCAAACATGCAGACACCAGCAATCTGCATATATCAATATTTTGATAGTAAACATACACATGAGTCTTTACACCTGACCACAACCTTCTATTTTTAGTTTGAATTTACACTAAATTAGGCAACCTTCTTCTAATCTCCTAGCTTAATTTCTCAATGCAAACAGCTTCCACTTAGGACACATAAATACCTTGTCTGTATTGCTTCCAAAGGTAAGTAGAAAGAAACCTGGATTTTAATGAAAACTGGGAAGTTCATAAGGCTGATGCTTCTAGGGGTTAGCAAGTAATTATATTTATTCTATAAATACTAGCTGTTGCATCGGCCTCCAGACATGTTGCCTGACACCAGCACAGCAAGAATGCCGGGTCAAATGCAATTAGACTGGAAGTAATGTTGGAGTAAAACTGAAATCTGTAATAGGAGGAGAAGCTGACAGCAAAAGCCCATTTTCTCCCTCATCATTGAGGTCAGGGATTGTACAACAGAATGCACTTACTGCACTACATCTCTCCATCACTGTAGTTAAGCAAAAACAAATCAAAAACATATTTCTTATTTAAGATCCAGCTACAACTCAGATCTCAGACTCTAGACTCCCTTCAAACCCTAATGTTCACACAAAGCTGTAAGTCAACTACAAGAACATTTTTCATTTCTGTTGCTTTTTTTATCCTCCAAAGACCAAAATTCCTCATGACATTTTGTGTGAACTTCCAATAAATTGTGCCATAAAACAGAGGAAAGGAAAATAAAGTTCCTATTACTTTAGCATCTCAGTGTTGGTTATAAGGAGCTGGTACATTTTTAAATCACTGGTTGCTGTCTTGAATCATCACTGAGAAGACAGAACTAACGTGTAACTTGAAAAATCCATGTTGAAACACTCTGGAATTAAAACCAAACTCTATTTACATGAAGGAAGGATTAAAAAAGGCTCAAAAGGTGGTTTTTTCTTGCTATTCCTCCAGTAATCGACAAGCAAAATATTTGATATTTGGCTAAAATAACACCTGTGAATAGATGCTTATTTCAAAGAGCTATTTAATTTCATTTTATAAACCTCTTATGCATAATAACAAACTTTTCACATTGCATTTGTTAACATATTGCATGTCAGCAAAAAACCATCCCTACTGATTACTCTACCAGGATTATTTTGACAGGTACTAATATTTGGGATTTAATTGTTTAGCTGGCATTTAGTTAATTATGTCTTAACATTTGTCTATACTGAGAAGTGCTGAATGCTTGCAGATAGTACTGAAGGAATCTATAATCCTTTCAAGAATTTTTAAAAAGCAAAAAATGGAGAGTTTTACAAAATTTGGCAGCTCTCAACAACAGCAGTGGTGTTTCACAAGGATATTTAGGATGGTCATTGGCTTTTGCAAACAGGTTTCACGTGGTGGATGAAAAATTAAACTTGAATAATTGTCACTTGACCTTCATATCATGTGTGAAGGTCCATGCATTTATGCTCCAGCAGTTTCTATGCCCAGGCCTGCGATCCCAGTGGTTCTGCTGGCATTTACCAGTTGTATTCTGAGGGCTATAGAAGCAGCAAGTGAGGTGTTACTTACATCAAAAAGAGGTAGATATTTGGGCCCAGAACTCACAGTCTAACTCTCTAACGTTTGAAGAATTTATTGCATAACGCAAAGTATTCTTGTGCAAAGGGGAAAGCAGACAGCTCAGCTGGAAAACACTTCCTAGACCTCAGTAGAAAAATGGATAGAGAAAGGTCTCCACTGGGAAGGAGGCAAGGGAACCAGGAATAAGACCACTGGCATTCTGCTTCTTTCAAAGAAACTGCAAAGCCTTTGTTGTCCAGAAGGCAAAACCCAGGAACTGCTGTCCCCAGTCAAGGTACCAAATGAGGCCAGCTGTTCACTGGTGGCTGCTGCAGTGGGAGGTCAGAACCCCTGTGCTCCTTCCCAGAAAGGACACCAAGCTTGTTGCCATATCATTCCTCCTCCTGGAGCCAAAGACTACTGTCCAATTTTACTCCATAACAGTGTACAGAAATATTCAAACAGATGGGAAGATGAACTTAGCATTTCACACAGAAATATGTCTGCATTGTAGACTCCAAAGAGGCACCACCAAGAAGTAACAAACTGTGGGTTTTTTTGGATTTGGGCAATGGCATGTATCCTGTGATCTCCAGCAGCAGCTCCATTCATGACAGGCCTTATCAGAAAAGTCTATCTACTATGCAACTTCTCTGGTGTCTAAAATAGTGCACAAACTGATGCCATAGACTTTCCTTCAGCTACAGTATTTACGGAGGATTTTACAAGCTTTCCCTCCTCTGGTTTAGTTCCTTATTCCATAAAATTGGTGGGAACTCAGATAGGTCCACTCTTTAGTTAGCTTGACTTAAAACTGGCCAGCAGATTCAGAAATAAATGGCAAGACAGAAAGTGTTGTCATACCTGCCTTCTTTCTAACAGGAATTGGGCTAAAGATTAGGTGAATCCAGTCCAAGTGATCAAAGTTATTAGGAATAAATGGTTAAATGTCACCTTATGGTCTGACTTCAGGGTAGAGTGTTGAGGGTTGGGAGGTGAAAGAGTACAACTTGATTCAAACTCATATTTCCATACCAAATACTTTTTTAATTGCTTTGAAGTTTAACCTTAACTCTAAATGTTTGATGTTTATTGAGATTTTTTTTGGATATTCCTACAAAAAGTGAAACCTTTTGGTTACTAATATGTGTGTAACTTCTGATTAATATGGGGTTTATGCTAGCTGAATATATAAATCATCTATTTTGCTATATCCTGGTAAAAAAAAAAGCCTCCAATAATTGTTGCGGTGTGTGTTCAGTTCCCAATTGAGTTATCTTCCCTGTTTTGTATTGTTTTGTGATGCTTTCACCCAGTTACACCCCTATACCCAGTTCGATGGTTCAGTCCTGGTTCCCCCTTTCCCTCGAATGGTGTTCTCCCTGTCTGGGCTCGCTGCCAAGCCCTTGTCTCCACCCCCGTTCCCCTGGCAACTGCCCCTTTCTCCTCCTCCAGAGCCCCGTTCATCTCCTGAAACCCCCCCATCCTTCCAGAAACTTCTCCCTTCCACAGGGGGTGATTGGGCAGGTGCCCTGAGCCCCTCCTTCGTTCGTGTATCACTTGTTGCCCCTGGTGTCAGTCATGTTGAATTCCCCTCCTCAGTTTCCCCCGATTGGTTCTTGTACACCCCTTTATATACTGCTTCTCCCCCTTTTGTCTTGTCTTTTCCCGCTTGGACACAGTGGAGAAATGATACATTAAAATCACTGAGCTACACCGGGCGTGTCAAGACCCTCTTTTCTCTCGGCTTCTCCGCCTTGCCGCTTCTTTTCGATACTGTTGCTGCTGTCCTGCCGAGGAAGGCGCAGCCCGGACGTCCCTGAGGGATCTGGGTAGTGCCCCCTTGGCTGCTAGCTGCTGCTGTGCTCCGAGCTAGCCCCGGCCGCCTTCCCCCCCGCTCGGACGGGAGGGGAGTGCTTTCGACACAGCACCCGCGGCAAATAATATTCTTTAGAAAAACCATATTATCCCAGACTGAATTCTGTTAAATTAATGGCTCTTCATGAAATTGAAAACCCAAAGAGCTTTTTCACTGGCTTTATGACAATAAACTCTCAATTTTTTTTAAGATTTTATGGGTGTACATTTTGTGGAAATAAATATATGATTTGAATATCACTTCCAAATTTCGTGGAAAATATTCTGAACTAGAAACACTTGTGAAGACAAAAGTGTATCATTGCACTGCACTGAAATTTCTGGCTGGGGATACCAGTTCCTCTAACATATCTCCATTACGACTTTTGCTCTATGCTGGTGTGAAACTGGCTCAATAACCAGATGAACCCTTCTCAGTGCTTTTGACTCTCATACTGACTTGCTTTACTAATTGGTTCCTCTCTTGAAGTTCCTGAGACATTTTCATTTTGCTACAATTCCTTTTCTCTCTTACACCACTTCCTTTTAACCACCTGTAAGGGATTCACTGCAGGATGGCCTAAGGTTTAGCTCAAATTGAACTCTTGCTTTGCTTGCAGTAAAGAATAGCAAATTAAATTAATCTCTGAGACAAAATGAACAGTTGGCAGGAAACTTGCTCTGAAAGGTTAATGAATCTCAGAAATCCTCCTAAGTGAATGAACAAGGCTATACTTAACCAATATAGCCAATATAAAACTCTTGCAAAAAACACTGCAGTCCTAATATAATCCCTCTGATTTCAGTGAGTCTGATATTTTCACAGTTTCACATTAGACTTATACCGTAATAAATATTACAAATGTAATCTAAATGTAATCTAACAGACATTTCCATTACTTATTGTTTGTGCTGCCTGTGGTGCCATATGAGGCCCAATCCTACACCCAAGCATTGCACTGCAAAACTGGTTGTCTATTTCCTAAACTTTCAAGAGTGTGCCCAGACCCAAGCAGTGACAAAGCCAGCACCCTCTGGAGAAGTAAACACTGGGATTGGAGGATGCCATCATCTTTCTTTTGTGCTCCTTGCTGGGCATCTCTCTAACACAGGATCTTGCATAGATTTTGTGCTCTCTCTGTTCCGTGGTTTAAAAAAAATAAATTATTATTTGATTTATTTTAGTGGAATAAAAGCAGCCAAATCTTCTCAGATCTTTTGAAAAAATTCTTAACAGCAATTAGCAGTGATGATAAGGGATGGGGGGTTACTCACACCTGGGTCACTTCTAAGTAAGTGGGGCAAGAATGGCTAGAAAAAGTGCTAGATTCATGACTGCCATTTATAATATACTGACTTAGACATTGGTCCCTTAAGGATATCCCTTAGGTTAAGTCTCATAAACCTGTGCCAGGACAGGTTTATCAAATATTCTTCAAAGTTTCTTCACTAGTACTTTTAGTCAGTGTTGTTTTAAGGGATGCAGAGTGAAGGGGATTTCCATGGCTGCCTGGAAGAGTCTGCCACCACCCAGCAGACACTCCCACGCTGCAGCTGGACTATCACTTTCCATGCCTTCATGCCTCTCAGTGTCAGGTGGTTGTGCAGGGAGGGGGAATCAGCAGCCAGTGAGGTCAGCTTCTTATGGAGAGATTATGAGTGTTATTTAGTCCCTAAAAGATAAAACAAAGAAGCACTTTCTCAATATTGAATGGCAAGAGAATCCATGTGGGACTAGGATCAGTAATACAGACATGAGGATAAAGAATTTAAAATTAGGTTATTGTGGAGTTAACCCATTAAGCTGCAATTTAAACTACCTAAATGGACAGATCCATGTCCGCCATCTCTGTACCATCTTTTATTATCAACTCAGAAATAAGACACACAAGCTGGCAGCCTCTGGTTTATTATTCTGAATAGGAAGGGGGAAAATTGAGTAAAATTATGAGGAACTGTTTCTTGTCACGTTATTTGTATTCTGCCCTTTGCAGAGGATATTATAATGGAAGAGGGAACATTAAACCATCGGAGGCAGTTCATGGTTCACTGCAGATTACAGAGACTGTAAAAGAAAAACAAAATCAGTAAGCTTACCTTTTTATTCATACAATATTGCAATAGCTACAATGACTGGTGGGAAATTTTCCTTCTTAATATTTTTAAGTGTAAACATTTTGAAAGTTCCCTGAAAATTACAGTTAACTTGCAGAGCACATTATTTCTGCAAGCTTTTATTTTTCTTGAATGACTCAAATGCATCTTCTTTAAAAGGTTTCTCCTAACACAAGTTTATTTATCAGCAAGGAATATACATCACATGCAGACAAAGACAACAAAAAATCAGAAACGCCTGCCCTCTGCAAATCGCATAACTGAAAGGAAAACAGCACTGCTTCTTCCTCACCACAGTTCCGTAACATGATATTTGTATGTGAATAAATCAAAACAACACATGGTTTTGAATGACAGAGACATGAGAAAGTTGATTCCAGGCGAGTTCGAAATTGTATTCCTACATTTCTGCGTTTTCTCAGGATGCCTGGGCAAAGCCAGTACTGCTATTGCAAGCTGGAATCTTTCTTTTCAATCAGAGGAAAAACATAACTTCCTTTTGTCAGACCAGCATTATTTTTTTGTTTTTCTTTTCATTTAAAGAAAGAAAAGACCTCATGAATAAACCTCTAGCTAGATTAAGGAATTTATTTGTGTCATCTCATTAAAACTTTGTAAGAGCTAAGGTTAACATTCTTTTCTTGCCTCTGTGCTAGGAACTAAGAATAAATTCCAGTTTACAGCAGGGGTGGAGATCAAAGCATATTTGAAACCTGGTGGATACCAGGAGAAGTAAAGGGAGATAAGATCTGCTCCACAGCTTAAAGCACCAGCCCTTGCCAGGAGTTCTCCAGGTCTCACCACTTCAGGGAATTCCCTGGCAGCATACCTATACAAATAACTGTGTTTCTTTCACTTCCTGAGTCAGGTCACCTGAAAAATCCTGCAGTTTTCTGTTAGGATCAACATCTCCTTTGTGTTACCATTCTCAGTTAGGGTTGCTGGTTAGGGTAAGCAGTTGTGTCTCCTGATGTGCACACTCCTCTTGCATCTTGGCATCTACACGTGACTTACAAATAAAACAGGGCACAACAAGCATAATGTGAATAGATAATACTTGGATAGTGAAGTTAACCATGCATAAATTACTCTGGTCCTTCTTTTTTACCTTTTTTTTTTAATTTTGGTTTATTGAGCTTCATTGGTTTTGCTGCTGATTTGACCTTTTATTGGAGTTCCAATTTGTGGATAGTAACTGCATGGAAATCCCTTTGCTGCCAGAGCAAAGGTCTGATATAAAGACTGCAAGAATGGTGAAAATGTTCATACTGACACTTTTAGGATTTATTTCATATGTTTCAAATGGCTGTCTATGGCTGATCAATGTAAATCTGTTTAGTAATCAATGCAAAGTGCAGGTTCTGGTTGTGTTGTCATTTAAAACAGAGGAAAAGATGAGTTACTGACATTTTTGTAACAAATTGCACCAAGCTGGAAATTGGAGGAATATTATTCAGGCAGTGCTGTGGATGTGAGGGATTTAACCTAAGCCTAGGTTCTCCTGCACAGCTGATTTGTTTAAGTAAGTATCTCAAAACTAAAAATTCTTTGACAAAGAGAAAAGAATATGTTGATTCATGCCATCAGCATGGCCTAGAATATCAAAATACCTTCTGATGTAGAGGAGAAGTAAGACAAGTAACTTCACATCCTTTCTTTTACTCTTTGCTATATACCTGTTACATTAAAGGAGAAATGAGTTCATGCAAACTGTGAAACCCTGGGCATCCTGCGGAGCAAACAAATTCTCTAGCAGGAATTCAGAACAACCACAACTTTAAGTTTTGCAGCCAAAACAAGGATCCTCAAACAGAAAAAAAAATGTGGCTTCATTTTTTTTCCCTGAAGAAATGGTGAATTTGTCATTTCTGTATTTGTTGGGATATTGATGCAGCTTACTTGAGTATTTTGACATCTTGCAAATATTTACAAATAGTAATAGATAAAATGCATAGATGATGATGATGATGATGATTTATTATTCCGTGTGGCTCAGCTTGGTCTGTTAGTGAATTGGTTTTCAAGACCAACAAGAAAGCTCTTACCTGGATTTCTCATACCTAAAGCCAGGCAAGTGACCTACCACACCCAACCACATTCTTCTTAGTGTCTCTACCTCTTTACTTCAGAAATTCATTGCCTGCAATTCCTTTTCATGAATATACACAAGCTGGCTCAAAGTAGCTACTTCTTGTCTCTTTACCCAAGTTTCTGAAGTTTTGAACCTGTCCAGGTTAGAGTGAAACAGGTAAGAAAAGTACCTGTAATTTATATTGTCTGGCTTTACATTTTCAAAGTTTGAAACAAACAAATATTATCTTTTCACTGCCTTCTGAATGATTTCTAATATTGCTTGCAGTCTTCCATTTTATTTCAAGTTATACATTATTTGCTTCGTTTCTGGGAAAGTATACAAAGCATAACAGAACCCAGTATCATGGGGTAAAACAAGAGTTAAATGATCTAATTTCTTTCATTAGAAATTGACTTGGGACAGTTCAGTGTTGTCAATCTATTTCCAGGTAATTCTTCTTTGGAGAAAGTGCAGCTGCTGGAGTTAACTGGCAGACTGCTGAGATTTTGGTAGCGTAATCCAGCCAAGAATTATCTATGCTCATTAAGGTCTTCACTGCCAATGAAAACAGGATTATGCTTTGGACCCACAATGCAAAATAAAAAAACCAAACTAGCTGCCAGTGTGTTTGTATCAGCCAAATACTCCTTCTCAGCTCTTTCTTGCTTACCTCATCTCAGAAAAGCAATTTTGGTTTCAGTTTGCACCAGGCAACTTCTTGGCTACTGTTCACAACAGTTTTCTATTTCCTTAGAAAGGATGTAATCCCCTTAAATACACAGCAGTTTGTGACACCCTCTTTCCTGAATACAAGCACTGCAATGTGCAGGAGATTTATCAGTGACCTATGGATTGGTAACATATTAAAAATAAAAAACATGGTGGGAATTGAGCATGACACTGTAGATGCATGAGCATGCCTTTCTTTATTTAAATGTTACTCTAGGGGCTTCAGGAGGATGTTAATGTGAAAAGGTTAGTCACGTAGGTTGTCTTTAGCTGAGCCAGGGCTCCAAATAAAGATGGGCAGGTCTAGGAACAGGAATGGAGCCACACCAGTCTATACTGCAGTTATATCAAGAGGGCAAATTTTGTAATTAATATTAGACTGGAATAGCTTACTATCCAACTTTGAATCAAATATTGTTTCTCTGTATTGTATCCAAACTTAGCTTAATCCTGAAAGGCTCCTGGAATTTTATTCAAATGTTACTCTACCCAACAGATTCAGGACACTCACAGAAAACTTGTGACTCTGTCTTTCCTAGGCCCTCTGATATTTGTGCATTTGTTTTAAACATATTTATACAAAGTACAGAATGACAGTAGAATGATTTTAAAGACAGCAATTATTTTTCTGTGGCCAGCTTTTAAAATAAACTATTAGCATAGTATTAATACAAATAATCTCAGAATTATCTTAATTGAATCCCAATAGCTGTAGTTCAACAGATCAACATGATTAAATAATAAAATTACAAAAAGGCTTGGGTTGGAAGGGGCCTTAAAGACCCTCTAGTTCCAACCCCCTGCCACAGGCAGGGACACCTTTCACTGGACCAGGCTGCTCAGAGCTTCATCCAGCCTGGCATTGAATATATACCAGGGATGTGGCATCAACAATTTCCCTGAGCAACTTATTCCACTGATTAACCATGCTCATAGTAAAGAATTTCTTCCCAAGGTCTAATCAAAACCTACTCTCTTTCAATTTGAAACCACTCCTCTTTCCTCTGTCACTCCATGCTCCTTTAAAAAGTCCTTCTCCATCATTCTTGTAGGTTCCATTCAGGTACTAAAAGGTAGCAAAAAGTTGCCCCAAACCCAGGCTGAACAAACCTAATTCTCTCAGCTTTTAGGAGAGGATAGGAGATGTCCTCCATCCCTCTAAACATATTGGTGACCCTCTTTGGGACTTCTCCCTCCTTCCTGTGCTTCCTGGGAACCCCATACCTGGGCGCTCCACTCCAGCTGGGGTCTCAATTCAGCAGAGCAGAGGGGCAGAATCTCCTCCTTCGCCCTCCTGGCTATGCTGCTTTGGATGCAGCCCAGGATGCAACTGGATTGCCAGGTCATGTCCACTCTCTCCTCCAACAGCTCCCTCAAGTCCTTGTCAGCAGGGCTGCTCTCCATCTGTTCATCCCACAGCCTAACTTGAAATGACCCAAATGTCATCAACCCAAATGTACACTCCTCCATTTTTCCCTGTCTCTCTCTGGTTTATTTTCTTTTTCCATTATTCTCCAACAGCTTGGTTTGGGTCTTCTCTACAGAAATGCAATAAAATATTCAAAGTGATACTGTCAAATACCAAAATTCTAACCATTTGCACTATGTAATGAAAGCAAAGAAAAGCCTATTTAGATCCTGAAGATATTACAGGGTTTTTTTCAACATGTAAGGAAATCACAGTTTTCCTTTTTTTTTTTTTTTTTTTGTCAACATTCTTTTTCTGCTAATGATAAGAAGTCAATAGGCATCCTGGGGAGTTTATAGTCTAAAAATTCAATATTTAACTCCAAGTTAACATGCCCTGCCTATCACATACACGTATTTGTGTTTGGCAACCTCTCCTTTCTCTCTGAGCAGGTAATGCGCTCTTTGATCATCCATGCCCGGGATACAAACCCTCATGTCCAGCAGGGTGTTCATTAATACATGAAGAACATGATGAATACAGCTTTACTGCTTCCACGCCTGGAATAGACCCAGAACTACAATGCCTAAATTTCCACAGAGCTTTGAGTCAAAGACTCTGATGGATCCAAGTTTTGTCTGTGTACAAGCTTAAGTTGACAATCAAATGTTAGAGAATAGCCTGAGTCATGCCAGCCCAGCAGAGAAACAGGGTTCCTTGCAGGAGTACTTCTGTATCATCTGCAATGGACCCTGATGTACTTGTTTCATCCATTATTTTCCATTGTACAACACAGGTAAGCCTTCCCTTGCCCTGGATTATCAAGATGAAGGAAGCAGTGTGAGCCCTGTGCAGTATGCATGATCATGTTCCAGACACACTACAGGACTGATGAGGTATAGTTTTCCCTGCTGTTCAGCACCACAGCCAAAAACCTAATCCAAAGTCTTAATAAATCAGTGGGTAACTTTTTGTTGACTATAAATTGAAGCCTAATAACATAAAGCCAGAGAAATGCTTCTCTAACTTATAAATGAGAGGTATGTGCTCTGAGTCAAAGCAGATGTTTCTAAGAGATTAATTGCCCTGATCAGTAAATTCCATAGTAAGCAGATACTATTTAATGACTGTAGAGGATGCTTTGGGAATCAGTGCTTCTGGATTAATAAAAAGTAGTGTCATCAGTTTTGAGCTTGAATTATATTGACAATTGAATGTTTATCAGTAGGAAAAACTATTTGTATCATCTCTTTAGTACACATAACCTACAAGTGAAGCAGATTAATAGCAGTCAATTACAACGTCATTTTAAAGTAAAATTGCAAGTAATGTGTTAGCCCCTAAGAGACCATCTCTAAACTAACATGTGTGGAAAACATAAATACTTTATTTTGTCTTTCAGCATTAACATCGATTTATATCTCTGGAGAGAGTAACTCAAATATCTTACTTTCAAGGAGGAGAGTAAGAGAAGCTATGAACATATTGAGGTCAATGAAAAATCTCCCTTTCTTTTCTTTTTGTCTTATTCTTAACTTGCAGTCATTAAGAAACACACTGCATTAAAATATAAATGTTCTGCATCTGGTTGCCTATTTTTGCAGATTTTTCAGGAATATGTGACGATGCAATTCAGAATATTACTAAGGTGAATAATTAGGCAACAGAAACTGATTAATTCAGTCAGATGTTCTGGTTTTGGGGTCTCAGTTACCCTGAATCATGCACAGCCCTGAGTGACAGAGTAACACAGTGTCCCCTTAGGCACTCGGGACACAGACACATCCTTGGCTTCATCAGGAGTCACTCAGGGTCTGTTTGGTGAGCCCTTGCCGAGGCTGCCAGTAACACCACCCCCTCTTCTTACCAGGGCTGGCCCCAGCACAGGACCCTTCTGACACCCAGAGGAAGAGAGCGAGGATGGTAGCTCTGCTTGGAATAGGTCTGGAAGAAACTCTGCTAGGTGTGAAATTTGTAAAGGAAACTATCCCTTCATCCCCTGGATTTAATGCATGCTCATTAGCACCCCCTGCAACTGAGACATGTCTGACCTCAGAGTAATATTTCCAAAGGTCACCAGGCAGCACTGGCACCAGACTGCACTGACAGCAGTCCATGAGACACCACACTTTAGCTAACACACCTGTATAGCATTCCTGCTGTACAGATATGAACCAGTAATCTGTGACCTATACAGTCCAAAACCAGCCAATACAAGTTGATAGTATAACTCTAACAAAAAAATTGTCATGTTCGGTAAGAACATCAGAAGAAGCACATGGCGCTAGAAGCATATGGGGAATGAGAAATAGAAGAAAAGAAAAACAAAATGGAATCCTGTCCAAGAAGATTCTCAGAGTTGTCTCAGTACAAAAGTGCATAGAAGATAAAAGGCTCACACTTCTTTACATTTGTGAAGTTAATCTGTAGGCTATAAATCTTTTCTAAGCTATCTTTCTGCCATTCCAGGCATAAAAACATTCACTGCTTTTATATTTTTTGTAAAGTTATATGCTTCATGATAAGCATGCCCTAAAGCTCATATTTTTGAAGTTAAATTAGAGCCAGTTCAGAAAAATTAATATCCTGCTATACTATTATAGGAAGACATTGGACTACTACAGACATACAGCACTTTATCCCCTTTGTGCACATCAGTCCCATTTCCTGCATGCAGACATCCCATGTATGCCTAGAGATCTGTTTTGTCAGCACCAGCAAAGCAAGGATTAAGGGCTTTATCTCAGTCTCCATGGCATCCTATATATTTTGAAGAAATTTTGTCATAGCAAGAGGAAACTGAGACCCACAAAGGTGATTTGTGTATGATGTGATCTACTCTGCAACTGGGATACTCCTTTTCCTTGTGTAAATCTCTTTCCCATACTCAGAAGGTTTGGCCTGGTAATTGACATTAGATTTCCTACATTAATTTGGCTAAATGCTTCCTTTGGTTCCATATATTTGAGGCACTCCCACCACTGCTGTACGGCAAAAGAAAATTTCCTAAATAACATTAGCCCTAAAAATGTTTTTAGCCAGCAAGCAGCTGAGTTGACGACTCCCAAACCATTCTGTACAGAGGCACATCCAGTTATATTTTAGACATTCCATGACATATCATTTGAAAGCTGATCAACATGAGATGATACAGTCCATTTCATGAGATAGGTCATGATGCTACTTTTAAGAATTTCTTCTTCAAAGAATAACAGGCTTTTGAATTTTCTAATCATATTGCAATGACCTTTAGTGCAAGCAAAGTTAAGATAAAAGAAAAATAGAGAGTGTATTTATCAAATGCAAAAAATACCACTGCAAATCTTTAGAAAGAGATAGAGGCATGTACATATCTGCAACTTAGAAAATCTTCAAAGTTCCATCTTTCTCTGTAGTGTGCAGTTGGAAAGCTGATGAGGTTCTTTGTGGCCTTGTCAGTATCTTTCTATGCAAATCTTAAGTCCTTACCTTATCTCACAGAAGGTCAGATTTGCTGGCTTCTCTTCCTTTTCATGGCCCAAAATGTTTTTTAGGGTGAGTTGAAATGCAAATCCAGCTTCCTCTTCTACTCTTGCAGGACTTCTTATAGATAACTACCAATAGGATGTAGTTTCAAAATTCTGTCCCCAAACTATTTCTGGACTCCTTCTGCTTTGGAAATACTAATATTCTTTGGGCATGCTCAGACAAGGTCATCTTTTGCCCCAAAACTGAATGGAATATGCTAATGACTATGCCCTGCAAAGAGAAGTACTTCATTATTCAAATGCCAAAGTTAAGCCTTTACCAAAAAGTTATATTTTTTATAAATATGTAATTTTATTATTATATCTTAGGCTGTTATATTACCAAAATTATCACAGGAAAATCATTATTGGACTTCTTTAGTAGATATAATTGTAACTAATTGTTTCAGAATATTAATGGATATTAGGATTGCTAAATCCTAATCTTGTTATCGTATGCTAAAACACGTTTGGTTTCTCCATACTGCAATAAGGAATCTCTTCATTCTCCTCCTATCCCTTCTCTTGGGTAACCTCTTTGTTTATAGCCTTTCTACAAATTAATATTTGTTGAGTAAATGTAGTTCTTTGCCTTCTAATTCTGAAAATTCCCATGCAAACAGCTTTAAACATATCTTGCTTATTAGGATATCCAATATTTCTAAATACCTTATGTGGGGCATTCAGAGGGAGCTGAAATCTACAAGAGAATATAATTGATTGCTTAACTATGAAAAATGCTTAGGTAATGAGAGGAATATATGCTTTGAGGATAGCCAGAAAGAAATGACAGCTAATGTAATTGTGTGGTATGTGTATAGGCTTGCAGTAAAATTTAGCGCTAAAAGAAATAATTAAAATCAGCACCACCCAGTCAACTGGATGATGAAAACACAGCTCCTGCCAACACTGGATCCAGCAGACCTGCTGACAGATAAATCAAGTTCATAATGAAGTCACCAGATTATAATCTCAGTTAAATTTTTGGTAAAGTATTTAAGTGGATGTGTGGTGAGGTCATAGGAAGAAATGTAAGAGATTGTAAGAAAAAGCTGCGTTTTGAGAGACACAGTGGAGACTGTGCTGACATTGAAAATGGAATATGCAGAATTCACATCAGCAGAATGTGATGGGGACTGACTGGATATATCACTCTTTCTCTCAGTGTGGAAGAAATACAAATGCAACATGACTGACCAGCACACTGAACAAATAATGATGAATTTTCAATGCTCTACTTAGATATTCCATGGTTATGCTTCTAATTTCAATGATCTACTTAGAAATCCCATGGATATGCTTCTATCAGGCACAGCTACGTAGATAAAGAAGTATATTGGTTCACAGAAGATATTTTTAAAATTGCCAGTATAAGGTTTGGGGTGTTTTTTCTGAATCTAGTCTTTGATTAAGGTAGAAATGGAATCTGAATAATTTTGCTTTTGACACACAATATCTACCTTCCAAGTTTCTCTTTCTCTCATGTAAAATGCCAAATGAACTTGAATTCAGCACAAAGAGTATTAAAATCCCGCAGAAATCCTAGAATAGTTCCTTTCCCTTTTCAGAGCAGTAAAATTTTTAGAAAACTTTTTAAAATTTCCTTGTAATATAAACATTGTGTCAGGAATGAAAATTCTTCAATTAATAACAAAGTTTTGAAAGTCACACTTTAAAACAAATACAAGGCCCCATGAAGTGTCCCAGGGCTATTAAACCTTCTTAAATAACAAAATAAACAGCATGTAATCAGCCCCAAACCTTTCAGAAACACAGGTGATTTGTCAGGCCTGTTCATACAGCCAGGCCTGTGTGAGGCTGGCCTTTGGGACACAGACTTTCAAGTTACCAAGTAATTAAAATGTTGTGTAGTTCAAATTTCATTAGGTTTCAGGGAGAGGAAAAGCCCATGGGGGAACCAAGGAGACTCAAGACCCACCACTGGAAATGGTGAACAGGCTACAAAGCAGTTGGTCATGGCTGGTAAGGAGTAAAAATAAGCATTTAATTTATACCAAGAGTTATCATTAATCTTTCACTTTATTTTCTTAAGTCAAGGACTAAGCTCACTTCTGGCAATAATTGTTGATAAAACACTTAGAATTGCTAAGCTTGGAAAAGCCCTCAAAGATCATGTAGTCCAAGCATTAACTGGCAGTACTGTGTGCATTACTGGACCATGTCCCCAAGCACAGTGAAGATGCCACTAGGAAATGTTGTCACTCTCCTTGCGTGAAGTAGTAGTGCACAAGTATTTTCATATTGCAAATTTCTAGATGGGAAACTCTGACCTTCACCTGCAGTGTTTCAGGCAGCTAGCAGACACACATCTGTGTGGGAAGCTGAGGAGGGTGGGGGGAAGAGGAGGGGACATTTGAAAATGGGAACAAAAACCCCACACCTTAAACTCATAAAAAAAATTCTGTGTCTTAAGCTTGCAAGATGTCAGCCACTAAATGGCCCCATTGTCCTTATACTATTCCTTCAATGCTTACTGCCTTCAGAGAGCAACAGTGTTAGGAAGAAGGGTAGCAGGAAAACCTGATGGGCTTGTAAGTCCTCTCTCCCAGACAGCCCTTCCTCCTACATGCATTTCTATTTCAGCCTGAAATACTAAATGTTTGCATTTCACCACATTTTTGTTAACTCGTTAAATATTATTGTCATTGAGAATTAGTAAAATAAACCCTGTCTAGACAATTTCCCTTAATACAAACTTAAATTGCATTAAAGAAAAGAAAAGTCATTGCTTTATGTGGAGACTGTTTTTCTTTCTAATAATTGATGGTTTACCTTTGAAAATTAATATTTTAAAAACAAGATTTGAGGGGTTGTAAAATCTAGTGGTGACACATCACAATGTTTAACAGCTTTATGTACTCTGTCTTACATTTAAAGGCACCAAAGCACATCCCTGCAAGACCATAATGCACACCCTGTCATGTCTTATCTTTTAATTAGGTCACCTAGTCTGCCCACCTTTTAAGTGCAATGGTTAAACTATATTTCCACCATTTCTCCAGACTGCTTTTAAAATTCCCAAAGAAAGATTCTTCCACTAGTTTGTTTTTTTGTTTTAGTGAGTGTTTTATACTTCAATAAAACACCTTTAAAATTGTTTATTGACCAACTTTTTATTTATTAATATCAGTCAACTAAATTATTGCTTTTCTGCCTGATTGCAAGGATTTTACATCTCCTTATCAGTTCTCTATCTACTGTATAAGTCTCTCTGGTTTTGGCAAATATATGCATATTTATACAGAAATTTAAAACTGAATGAAAAAATGGTCACTCCTTTTTTCATCTAGAGCTTTATTTTAAATAAATGTTCTGGAAGCTTTAAACAATATGCATGCCCTGGTCTTATTCCAAGTGCAATTGAAACATCGGTATGGATCACGAGCCTTCTTTCACTCACATGCTACCCCAAGGGCACCCAAAGAGGGCACTTTGCAGTTACAGGACACCTAGAGAAAAGCAGAGGATTTCTTCTTCATGGTGCATTGGCCACAACCCAAACTTAAAAGACCTCCACAAAGACCTGTTGAAACTCATTTTGTTTGGATGGGCTTTTCTTTAAAGTATGGGGAGAAGAAGACACATTTGCACAGAACTCAGTACCTGAAATATGTCCTGGAAACTGGGAGGAAGCTGGGATGCAAGATTTCTGGAGGCTAAAGGAATTTTGATAGACCCCTCCTATCCCCCAAGAACTAATGTTTGATATCCCACTAAATGGCAGTTTCTCCACTGCTCCCACAAAAGTTGTGTAACTGAGCAAAAAGGAATGCAAGGATTAGGAGCCTAGAGAGATGGGAAGGAGGAGACATCCTGGAGCCATAACCTAGTGGTAGATTAATATGCAGAAGGCAGCAGAAGAGGAATCCTGGGTTCTGATTTCAAAGCTGAGTTTCACCAATGTCTTTTTTGCACACAGCATATAACTGATCTCCAAAGTAGCACTGAAACATAGTATCTCCCCTTAAGTGTTCCCCTTAAGTTCTAGGTGTAAATCTTCATTCCTTCCATTAGGAATAAGATTTCTGGCTTCTGTTCCCTGGACTATTTAAGTACTTTACCCCATCAGCACAGGCTACAATGCAGAATAGAGAAATACACAATAAAGTTCTGCTGAAGGAGGTTTTTGTCAGAATAAATCAGGCTTATAAGACCATTTGAGAGTTTCTCTCTTATGATTGATTGTAGGGCAATCAAAGTGCTGCTTGGCTCAATTAGAAAATAATAACCCATGGTTACAAAAGCTGTTTGATGAACAAAAACTATAAACTGCCTGGTACTTTCTTAACTTCTTTTTCAGTTCATAATGTAGTGTGAGGACTTATAAACAGTTTTATCTCTGATTTAAGGGCAGTAGTTCATGCATTCTCTAATCAGTACTTTCCATTAGTTATTTTCATTTAATATACTGTCCTCTTGTGTCTCTTTCCCTTGCTTTAAGGTTTGCAATATCTAAGAAATTCAGTGTTCAGGGAAGGTCTGGAGTCTTCACAAGACTCCTTTACAGGCTGATACATAAGCATATAATATAGTCTGCTAAGTGCAAAACATTTCCTTTCCACTTTTCAGTGGAGTAACAACTTTGCACATAGCTCATATTTGCTACAAATACTCCTGTAGGAAGGTGAAGTGATGTAAAACTCATAAAGGAACACAAATCTCACTGTACACTAACTTTTCTGTGTGGATAAAACCTCATGCAAAGTTTAAGGCCAAGATAGAGAGGTGCACTGAATTTCTTCCAGGTAGGGCAAGTGTATCTAATGTATCAGCTAGACAATATAAAGTCAAGTGTTTACAGCAAAAAAGAGACATTTTCTTGTTTGTGTTCAAAAATTCAATAAAAACTTATTTCATTCTTTAACAACTGTACTTCAGATACAAACCCTTCATTATAGGAAATAGCATGGAGAAGTGTTTTGACTGAATACATTTTCTGAGCATGTGAATTGAATCAATTTTTGTAATTTCAGGCCATTCACTGAAATGCAGTTTAAGACTCCAAGGGAGCACTACAGAGAAACATTCAGACTGAGCTCTTTGAAACTGGTTAAAGGCTACCTCAAATTCATTTCTTCAGCTACATTTTGGAAAGCATGTTTTCACAGGGTAAATTCAATTTCCAGTTGAACAGCTGAATTGATTAAATGTCTTATTGCATCATACCATAGGTTTATTGTAATTCCAAAGTTCCCAGAAAATATAACAGAGACTATTAAAAAAGCTACAATAATGGTATCTAGTCCGTTTATGCAATCTTGAAAATTTGACAGAGAGAAGTACTCTTGTCTATCTCAGACCTTTTATCTTGTTATTTAATGTGGTTCCATTAGTTGCACTGCTATGAAAAGCAGTAAATATCCAGTTTACAATGTTGGCTTTTGTTGTCATCATTTTGCTGTCTCTCCCTTTGATACTTTTTTCCATACTGAAAAATATTTGTGTATTCCTGAGTCCCTTTATGGAAGCTACCAGTCACCTTTCCATGTACCTTTCCCCAGTCCTCTGCTCGTTCTCTGTGAGAGCAAAACTGCAGAACCAACATTTTGGGGCACTGAGCATGTATGAATTTTTATGAAGATACAAAGCTATTTTCTGTTTTGGTTTGATTTTTTTTCCTTCCCTAGCTGTTTCCACCTTTCTGCAACCTCTCTGGCTGGCACCAGGCATGAAGCTGGCATTGGCACAAAGCTGTCCACAGTAATTACTTATTCCTTCTTCCAGCTGGAAAAAGCCAATCACTAAGCAGGCAGAAGTACAGAACTACAGTGTTTTATTCCCATGCACCTAACTCTGACTATATCAACATGATTTTCATCTCCCATTTTGTTGGCCGGGCACCTGATAATGAAAGCATCCTCCAATATTTTGTCAGCTTTAGTTTAGTCCACCCTAAGTCTTCATTCGAGAGAAACTGAAAGAATAAAAACATTTTGGAAGGGGATAATTTGGAAAGCAATGGCTAGAATCTAGAATAAGAGTAAATATGGAACATTTTTAATGTTCCAAAATGCAAACTGGGAAGTTAAGAGCAGCAGTTTCTGCTTGTAAAATGTTTGGATCACAACACTTCATTCCAAGGCCCTTTCTGTTAAGCACTCCTAGCAGTTTCCACAGAACAGCTGTTCCCAACAAAGAACTTCACCTGGAACTTACTAACTATTGGATGCAACATTCAGCTGCAAGAGCTCCTACTGAACAATGATATTTCCTCTGAAGTCTCACACCATCAATCATCATCCACACTGTTTTGAATAGATTCACTGCACCGTGTTGCCCAGTTTTGCAGGGCATTTTCTGAAAAATTACACAGACAAGCCATTATGAATGTACATTTTTACTGCATCTGTTCTTCAGTGAAGAGAATGTGCCACCATGGCACAGTGCAAAACAAAATGGAGGTTACAGCTCCATTTTTGCAGAGCTCTGCAGCCTCTCATCATGCTGGCTGTATCACTCCTATATATTCAAGGTAAAGGCCTTATAATATGTTTATTTTATTCCTAGGTGTTTGTATGTATTTCTATTCATGGGAGCTTTCTGTGTTGAGTATACCCAAGGCTCCATAAAAAGTATATATCACAGCCCCAAAATAAAGTTTATAAATTCTGCAATTTTATTTTGCCACAGCTGTTCAGAAGGTATTGCAATATTATAACTATATTTTGCAGATGTTCACTCTGCCTGTACTTAAGTATCTCCAACTGGACAACATATTATCTCTGTAAAAGCATTCTTGTGCACTGAGTTATTTCCAAGTCCATAAAGTTTGGAAATACCATAAGGTTGTCCCAGTGTCAGCACTCTGCTTAAGCAGTGAAGTCTTACACATGGACTCTCACAGAGGTAAATAAAATTATCTCAGGCTGTCACACAGCCTGGAAAAAATGTCACATTTCTTTCTGACACATCATTTTGGAACAGAACAGATCTCAGGAAGTAGTGCAACTGTGGGAATAGCTATCTCTAGAGTTATCTAGTTTATCTAGTTTAGTAACCTTGTTGCTGTGTGTATTGACACCAAACTCAATGTGACTCTCGTTTCACTGCAATGGGACTCCTGGAGCAAGTGATATACAATGAGGCCAAGTAGAGATAAGGAACAATATAATTTTAATTTTATAATAAATGTAAATACAATTGTAACTTAATTTCTTACCAGCCTCCTGTGAATACTCTGCAGAATGGTTCTTTCAGTTACAAAGGGATAGAAATTTTAAAGCCTAGTCCCTTAAAGATGTCAGTGAATGATTTTCCATGAGGGAACTGTTTCATGCCTCAGTGGAGACAGTCTGCTTCACACAGACACTAACATTTCATTTAAGACAAAGTCTAACATTTCATTTAAGATGATGTCTCCTGTGGTTTCAGTTTCCAGAGAGGCTGTGCTTTGTGTTGGGTCACTGTACTACCCATTTGAAATCAGGATTTAGCTCTTGAGCTTTTGTTAGCTTCCTATCACAGAGATTCACATACCCTGCTGAATTCTAAACAGAGCAGCAGCATTAATTACATATTTACAGGAGGAAAATACAAAAATAAATGACTTCTCAGAACACAGGACCATGTTGAAAGAACTGTCAAGCAGGGCATTCGATTTTACATGCTTCTGATCTGGCAAGGAAGAGATTACTGCTTTCCATATTCATATTTTATATTTTGACTGACTCCAGACGAACCTCAGGGAGAGCTCAGAATATCAGCTTGTCTGTGCTTGGGAGCTGACACTGGAATAAGCAATCAGGAGAGGCTGCCATCTGATTAAACCCCTCCTGACACCACCCCCTGAAATTTAAACTGCCTCTTCCCTCTTTCTCTGCCTTTGAGAGAGGCACAGCAAGTCATTACACCCTGCTTGTTAATGATGGATGGCCCTGCTGGTTGGGCCCAGGGGACAGGGCAGAGGGACTGACAGCAGGGCACAGGCCAGCAGGGACCCCCAGCCTGAACCACTGACAACAGCAGCTGACTTTCTTGTCCTCCCATCCCTCAGGTTTCAATATTATAGTGTGGGGAAAGTGCCTTTTAGTACATCACTGACCACATTCATTGGTGCTGCTTCTCTGAGCCATTAGGACCAGAGCAGGGGAGGTGGTGTGAAAGGCAGGGAGATGCAGTGGAAAAGGAGGAGCATCATGTTTTGACTGATGCAATCACCACGGGCTACTGCACTGATAGGAAAGTTAAATAAACCCTTTGGACAGCTTTAAGATCTCTGACTGCATTGAAAACCTTTGCTATTATAATTCGCTTTGCAGTGTTGTGTTTCAAGGCCTGTTTTCTCCATTTTTTAGTGGGCATGCTTTGTTCCAAAAAATGGCATAAATGGTCTTTTCTCTCCATGTGTATAATGCACACAGACTTTATGCTCATTTATTGTATTGCAGTGCACAGATATGTCAGAGACACAAGAATCAATCACAAAAGACTTTATTTCTGATGTAAAGAGTTTTTGTTATTATGACAGAGAAGGTGTCTTGAAATGAGGAAGTGCCTGAAGGGACAGATTATAAGCAAACAGAGTGAGTGAAGGATAGAGACTCTAACCTCACTGTGCACTTATACCCTTAAGGTAAGTCAGTAGAGTATCTCAGATTATCATATTAATGTTGTAAAACAGGCAGTATATTTTCTGCAGGGGTCCTTATATCTTAAAAAAAAAAGGTAGAAAAAAAAAAAAGAAAGAGTTGCTACACCAGCCCAAAGCACAAATTTGTTTTTAATAGGAGCTACAAGAGAAGGCCCCATTTACCTTACCAATCTGTCTGTGCAGTTTTTCCCCTCCCCTTCTTGTTCTAGCACTGAATATCTTTTCACAGTGACAGGGTCTTAGAAAAGATCTTGACCAGCCCTCCTCAACTTTTCCCAAAGCTTTGCAGTAACAGCTGAAACTGTCAGCTAGAATCCAAAAATCTGAATATCACCTCACTGCTTGGAATTGTATGAACAAGAGACTTGAATCTGAGGAATTCCAGTTTCTGAAACTCATATTGGAATACCTTACCTACTCTGCAGAGAAGAACACAGAAATTGCCTTTCCCACTTGCTTGACAATCACAACGCTGCATTTTAAAAATAGCTACAAATGATATAATTAACATTTTAGTGTAGCTTTGTTGTGGTTGTTTTGGTCCAATCTATCAATCTAGGTCCTGTATTTAAGTAGCTGCCACCAAAAATAGAGGGCTTTGGATTCTGACCTCATATACAAACTGTGTCTTAATGAGATTTGTGAATTATCATGTGTGGAGTACAAGGCTGTAGCTCTTTAAGAGAAAGGCAGAAGCTATTTGCCACTACGTTTTGGACATACAAATGCAAGTGCTTTCAGTTGATGTGGCTTAAATTCTTGGCTATAGTCAGAGGTGAAACAGCAGCGTACTAATAAATAAACAGTGCATTTGTCAATGAATAGGGGTGCTGGGAAGTGCTTCAATAGAAGAGTTTCAGCTGAAAGACTGAAACATTTTATGGAGGCATCTCAGTTTTGGTAAAAGCCAATAAAACCACAGGCAGGGGAGTTTTGGTGGAAGAGAACTTAAGGGGAACCAGGAGGCACAAGGTCTGTGTCCCAGCAGTAAGCCCTTGGAGGAAGGTTCTCTGGAGCTGGACACCCATGGCACTTTGGTTTATGACTCAAGCCAGAACAGAGCACACATAAGCTGACACCAAAATACGTTATATATGTCGTAAGGTTGCTTTTTAAATTTTATTTGTAATCAGAACAAAAGCTGATATTGAAACCAAGCATTTCCTTTGATTCAGTAATAGTCTGCTCCAGGCCAGCTGTATGAATAGATACCAACACACTGCTTTAGCAAACAAAGCTCTTATTACATATTGCTTCTGATCAATGTCTTCCCCTAAAGGGAAGGCAGCAAAGGCTGAGAGCTAACTGTGACATCAGTAACTATTTTTATCACTACCATCATCATGAAACCCTGCAAACCTTTATGACTACTTAACTGAAATATTAACAATATTTTAAAGCAAAGAAGGGGCTCAGGGGTTACAGGATGTAACTCCACCAGAAAATGCAGAGACTTGTGTTCTGTTTTGCTGCAGCCACACAGCTGGTTGTCACCCCACAGCCTCAGCCACCGACATTCACAACAACCTCAGAAACAGCTTGTGAGGCTGAACTGAGTTTCATGCAGCTGATCTGAATATCCAGGCCACCTGAACAGGACCCTGAACATACACAGAGGTGCTGAGTGTGCTTGTGGTCTCCTTCCCAGGACAGTTCTGGATGTAGGCTCCCTCCTGCTGACCGAGCTGTGCGAGTAGAAACAACCAATAAAGGCATGAAGGGAACCTCAGGGTGTGTTAACCTCTTGTGCTGCTTACCAAGTTTCTCCAGAGCTTGTTTGTCAGCATTGTGCTAGAAGACAAGGACTGCAATTGTTTACTTCTTCCTATAGAGAGGGTGCAAAGGGGAAACTTGGAATGTAATGGAAAGTAATGGAAACATTACTTTCTCTGCAATTCCACAGAGGTCAGTCACAGTTCTACGTAGCAAATTACACAAGTAAAGCACTTCTGTGAAGCAAAGCACATTGATTTTGAAAGCTGGCATGTAGGCAGAGCACCTTCATGGTTACATCAATTATTTAACACATTTGTTTGTCATGTAGAAAATCAGCAAATTTTAGTGAACCAGCTAAAGGAAATTTTATTTTCACAGTCTGCTGGCAAGGAGCTTTGTATATGCAAACAAAATATACAATGTGCTGTTAGGAACCAGCCCTCAAATTTCTGCTGTGTCCCAGTTATTAGCCACAGATGTCCAGTAATGATTGCTCTTTGTTCACCAAATTGACTTGTTTTCTCCCCTGTGGGGAGAAGGATGGAGCAATTTGGCTAAAGAAAGTCTCTACCTCCACTTCTTGCTTCCTTAATGAAAAAAAATGAAATCCCTTGAAACATGGAGTAGGTTAATTGGAGCAACAACTGTCTTGTTCAGTTAATCAGCTCTGAACTCAGCAATAGGTATCCCAGCTGGCACTGGAAGTAATCACTGGAAGGGTAGGAGTGTGGATGTAAGCTAGCCAAAGCTCACAGAACAAAACTCTGCTTGTGATGAGTGAATAGACAGCATTATTCTGATGAAAGATTTCTTACAAAATTATTTCAGTGGAACAAAATAGGATATGCACAGTACAAAAAGGAAAAGCAGAATAATACTAAAATGAAAAGGAGGAGATCATAAAAAATGAACTTTAAGACTTGAATCTACAGAGTCAATAGAATTCACTTAAATAGCCCATTGTATCTATTCTGTAAAAAAAAAAAAAATAAATAAAAACCAGAAAAAAAAGGCAAGCTCTGTTTGGGAAAAGGATTTTATTTTAGCCTGAAGTGATACTCCAAAAGGAAATGTTCTGACAAAGAATTCACCAGGACTGTGACAGTCACTACTAAAATAAGAAGAAACAATAATATAAACTCCCACTAAAAACACCTACTAGCACAAACAATCCAAATATATTCCAATATTTGGAGATGCTAACATTTGTAACATCTGGAGCTTGCTGGTGCACCTCTAAACATGGCTCTGCAACAGTGACACATCAATCACATCCTGCCCCTCCCAAGCTACACCACTTTCCCCCGTGCATTCAATGATGTGACAGAACTGTCCCAAGGCAGTGAAAACCAACACAGCAATATGTTCTCATTACCTCTTTGCTAAGGATACCTCCTTTTTTCATTTTTCCAGCAACAAAGGGCCAGGTCCTGCTCTAGGCTATACCAGGTTTTGCCAGTGTAATTTTAAAGGGGTCAATTTAATAGCAGGGAGTAAAGTTGGATATCAATAGGGCTAGTCTCAGGATATGGATAGAACATCATATCCTGGATCAGTATGGAAGAGGTTGTGATTAATTTTCCTCTTGACAGCTTTTGATGATGCAACTTGACATGGAAGTTTTTGGCTACATCAGCAAACGGACTTGTGCTGTATTTAGGTGTAGACCCCTGACATGTGCCTCTGATATGAACTTCCCTGGATACCAAACCTGTCCCTTCTACAGTCCCTCAGTCTTCACACCACTGGAGAGCTGTAGCCCAGCCGACTTCCATCCCCCAGCCCAAACCAGCTCATGTCAGCTCCTCCTCCCATTTAAAGTCCCCAGGCAATGATTGCTATCAGAGGAGGCCTGCCTGGCTGAGTTTCCATAAAACAGTGCCAGAGATCATGCTGGCAACCCACACTGTGGAGTAGTATCCCTGCAGCACAGACAGCAGTACCTAATTTAGGTACCACAAACGCTGCCAGCAGCCTTAACATTGAAATCCTTTTTGTGTAGGCGGTCCTGAGGTACAGTACAGCAAGTCAGCCTATAATTCCCAGAGACAGCTGAAATATTTATGTTTATGATTAAAATTTAAGAGAATTTCTGGTTAAATGGACACATATTTACACCAAAATAGTAGCACAAAGCTAATTATACTACTTCTCCACAACCACAACAAACATTCTATCTTTTTAAAGAATGAATTTGCCTAACCCTTCAGCACTACCATAGTATTTCATGGTAGTTGCAATAACCTGTTTTCTGCTGGCAGGGAGTAACTTCCTTTCTATCAAAGCAGAAGAAACCCAGATAAAAAAAGGGAGAAAATTCTAAGAAGCACTTTGTATCAGTTGTTGGTGTGCAAAGGCATAATAATGGTACTTAGGCTGTTAAGTAAGTGTGTCATTTAAGTAGCATAAAATATCACTCTGGCTAAGAGAAATGTAATATGAGGGAATAAAGCAAAAAGAAAATCCTCTAAATCCTGAAGAACTAAAGCAAATCTGTTCATTATAGGCCAATAAATTTGAACCAAATATCTAACTGCTTTATTAGAGAGACACCAGTGGTAATTCTTTGGCCACACAAGGTGGGATATCCCTGATTAAGTCCACCAGTGCCAAGATCAAAAGAAACTGTCAGACATTAATTCACATCACAGGCAATATCTGAAGGAGGCTTCTGTTTGCTGTCACAGTTTGCTGAGAGGATATGTCAGGCTGCTTGGGGAGGTGTCCAAAAGAAAAGTCATGCCTGTTACTGAACAGTGTCCCTGTTTACACGATGCCTCTGCTCAAGTGTGTGAGGGACAAAGCTGTCAGCAAAGAGAAATTCATAGTGGATGAAATCACACTTGCATTTGCCAGTTTTCTGAATGCAATCTTTGTGAATAAGTCAGAATTTAATAACACAGATGTTACAGGGGAAGGACATTCTAGTTACATCCTATTTACAGCAATGTGACTAAGATCAGAGTCTGCCTTGAAACATCTAAAACTGGAACTTGAATAATTTGGATACAGAGGATCAGAGGGTTTGATAGGAAACAATAAACACTTTTAATGGATACTTTGTTTTGGTCTTCACCATAATGTTCAATCAAATAATCCTCTCTTCTACTGAAATAGACTTAGTAATGGGCCTTTGTTCATTCCCTGGAATTTGAAGAGGTTTTTGTTGTTTTACAGTAAATGTTCTTTGTGGGTTGAGGCCACTGATATCTCTCCTGAGAATTACTTGTCTAATAATTACTTGTCTTGAGCCATCTTTAACATATTCAAAGGGTTTTTATTCCTAAGATGGCAGGGTAAAAATAAATGGTCTTGTCACAGCAATTCTATTGATTTCTGTAGAGGAAGGGCACCATGATCCTCATGTATTACATTCAAGAATAAAATCCTAAATACATACTGCTTTTCCAGACAAAATCAAGCACAATATGATCCACATTCACACTGAAGAATGCCATGGCCAAAGCAGAAGAAACCCTGCCCTAAGCAGAATCATAACTGGAAGAAATATGATTATAGAAGGAAAGGAAGGATTGGAGAAACACAATTGCTGTCTTCTTGACCTGTCATGTTAGGTGTGTACATTGTCATTCATCAGCAGCGTCACAAGGATATATTAAGTTGTATTTCACTGTTTAAAAGATCTGTCTTCCCATAGTAGAGGAATAGGAAGCATAAGATTATCTATATTTTCTAAAATACAAGCTCAAACTCCTTTTGAGCATTAGCTTAGTTAAAGACAGGCCATAAAGTGCTGTAACAACAGAGATATTGCAAGTGCAGGTCCTAAAATTCCAGTGCAGGATGTTTTTTTCTTGAATCAGTTACACTTGACAATTCTTTTTTCACAGAAAATAAAGATTTGTTGTGAGATCCTATCTCAGTCTGTGGTGAGTGATGTACTGATGACGCAGAACCTGGGGGTTACTAACTCTACTCATCTTTTACATATCTCAGGCCTTATCACCTCTTTCAGTCAAAAACTTCTTGAGCTACAGAATGACTGCAAGAAAGACATTTTTCTGTATTGAGGATGTTTCAATGCTGGAGACTGGTTGCTAATATCTCATACTATTACTTTTAATTGAATAAAGTCCATTTGCACAAGCAAATATCTCTGAAACTGTGCAAAGATTCTTCATTTTTCACAGGTAAAAATTGAAAACAGCTCCCTGATGGAGGGAATATCTTGGTGAGACCAGCAGCCTCTGCAGTCCCTGTTCATTCTAATTATGTGGAACAGAGAAACAGGCTTATTAGCTGAGACATCACTGCCTTCCACCCGATGAACTGAAAAACTCTCATGTCAGGCTGCAACTGCTTTAAAGCTGCCTGGTTATCTGTGAACCAGCATGCCTGTTATTCCTGAAGCATTGATGTTTGAAATCCTCCAGCTATTCTTCAAAATAAATTTGGGGACAGAAAGAATATTTTTAACAAGATCAGCTTGCACAGGCAGCATTTGAAAGGCTAGCACCCCATTTAGTAGCAGTGCACCATATTTTAAGCGAGCACAGAGTACTTTAGCTTCACAACATGTCTAATAACTAGGAAAATAAGTCTATATAAGTAACTCCTCTTTAACTGAGATCAGAAAATGAAGATCATAAAATGATCACAGAGTGGCTTGGGTGGAAAGGGACCTTAGAAACTATCTAACACTTCTGCCATGGGACACCTTCCACTGGATGACTAATTGTTGAAATATTTGCTGGTAAGCATGACATCACAAAGTCTGGCTGATGGAAAGGGAGGAGGCCTGAGGAGCCAGTGTGAGAAAGTAGTGTCTGCACTGGCAGTGCAAACACTGCCAAGACACTGCTGAGGTTTATGTAAGAGGTCCACAGACCCCAAAGACTGCCTCACTAGAAGGTTTGCATGGGATATGTCTGCTTTGTGCCTGAGAAAAGCTGCCAGAAGCCAGCAAAGAGAGCTAGAGAATCCTTTAGGTTTGTTTCCTCTCTGCAGGAATGAACCAGTCTTTGTGTCTGGAATGCAGGTTGAGAGAAGAAAAAAAAATAACATTCAAAATATGAAACAGAAATATAAGCCCCAGAGAGTACAGATTTCTGTCTGGAATGAAAGGCTTAAGGACATCACAAGGGTCAAGTAACCAGATGTCCTCAGGTGATATTCATTGCTTTCTTGAGAATAAGGCTCAAAATGTTCCACAGGGCACACAAAGCTCAGGAAAACCTCAGGGTGGAAGTGTGTACAGAGACCTCATCTACTGCTCACCTTTTGCCATGGAGTGTTGGGACTGATTACCTTGTAATCTCTACATGGATAATAGGTTGTATCAGTGAGTTCTACAAATTAATTCATCACAGCTTTACAGCATTCCTCCTCATTCCTTACCAGCTCCAATCACAGGCATTGCCTCCTCCTTCCCAGCTCCCCACACTGTGATTAACTCCTATGGCTACCATCCAGTTCATGACTAGATTGATCACATTTTGAACCTGTCTTCATTTCCCATGCTTATTACTATGGCAAATAATTGTGGTGTTCCCTGCATTAATATTTTGCCAACAGACAACCCCGCAGCACACACAGATCCCTGGGCCTTGCTGCTCAGAGAGGTGCTGACTAGTCAGAAACAGATGGGTTGGGGGGGAGGAGGGGGTAAATAAATACAGACATCCAGCTGAGCTTGTGGGTGACTTTGGAAAATTAGGCTGTGGATTTAGTCTCTTACATTCATATTTAGTTCTCTAGCTTTGGATACTATTAAATGTGTTTGCATGGGAGTGTTTCTCTGGAGCTTTTGTAAAATGGGTGCATAAGAGGTAAGATCACATAATGTTTCTTATGCTTCTTCATCTGATGAACAACCACAATCCCCAGCTGCCAAGCTGAAGAATATATCTTCCTTTCACACAGCATCTGCCTGTCTGACATGTTCCTGGGAGCTGCCACATGTACTTATCTCCTGATATTGTGTCTTGGATGCAGTGTTCACTAAAGTCTGCTATGGACTGCTCACCCAGTTTCAGAGCTACAGTTTCCAAACTGAAAGCTCAGGATGCCTCTGAATAAGTCTTTTAATGGAGCAGTACATCATCTTAAATTGAAATCAGAGGTTGCCTCCGCTTTCAGATGCATCTGCTCATGTGTTCCAGCTGCTTCTCAAGCTGAAACACACTTGAAACATATTTCTGACATCTCCAACCTTAGAAACATGTCAGGCTAACGGGATTACACTTGCTGAGGTGATGCTTTTGTTCTCATTAGAAAGCACTTCCAAAACAACACCAATAAACCCACCAGGAGAAATTCAGCGGTAAGATTTTTGTGAAGTTTCCCACAGAAATTTCAGATGGCTCCTTCTCCTGGCCAGTCCCTTCCTCACTCTGCTTGGTTAGTAACATCCTGTCAAAGCAGGAAATCTGGATGGCCAACAGGGGAGAAATGGCAGCAACTCCCTTGAAGTACCCACCTACATTCACAAAATAAGCATTAGTTAGGCAAATTAGATTTTATTCCCCAGTCACTATGGACTTGGTGAAATGTTTGCTACATGCATTGACTTTGCTACTTTAACCTGGTAATGGTCAAAATGTAAATTATTTGTAGCTAAAATATATTAGAGACAAACCTGTGAGGTTTTGATGCATATATTTTATATTTAATGCAATTTTATTGAATTAAGGCTCTTTTCTGTATCTTTTTTTGTATTTTTCTATATACTTCTAATTTGGGCTCGTGGTATTTTATTATTATGCAACAAGGAGGGCAAACACTCAGAGTTGCCTTCTCTATTTCTTTAACTGAGATCTGACGACCAAAGTGTTGGTGAACGTGCCCTCTGAGAAAGACTGAAAGAGTTAGATCTTACAAGTCTTCTCTCCCTGTAAGAAGGTTCAGAGGGCATCTCACAGTATTCCAATACTTAGAGGGCAGCTGCAAAGAGGACAGGAGATCTCTTCACAAGAAGCCACATGCAAAAGGGACAATGGGTACAAATTTCACTGTGAAAAGTTTCATCTTCATGTAGAAAAGACATTTTTTACAGTCTGCAAGAACAATCACTCACCAGAGCAACTTTTCTGGGGATGTGATAGAGACTCCATCTCTGGAAGATTTTGAGATGTATTTGGACAGAGTGCCTAATAATGTCACCCAGGCTCCCTTTCCCCAAAAGGTTAGATTAGTTCATCTTTCAAGGTCCTTTCCAACCTGGAAAAGGGTCCTATGATTCTTATCATCTGCTCTCATAGTGTTTCACAACTGAAACTGCAGCAGATTGCCACATATGTTTTCCAAAATAATGTGAGACTGGGGAAAAAAAGTTTCCCTGCAGGACCCAGATAATGTCACACACCTGGGATTCTAAGAAGGACTAAATAAACTATACCTGCAGTTCAGAGGCAAGTTGAAGTACACCATTAGCTTGTTTTGTATATTTTTTTCCTAACTGCTGTGAAAAAGTTGAACAAGAAAATAGTTGTTGGCCTTTTCTGTTTAGTAGAGTGGGAAAGTGTGACTCACATGCTAGGACTCAAATCTCTTCTACAATAAAGTGATTGATTGTGACAGGGGATCTGCAGTCCTTCAAAAGAGGAAAAGCATGTCATCCAATATAGAACAGCTTTAAATTCCAGCTCTTTGGGGTCAAGGAAGAAGCTGGCAAGGAATTAAGACCTAAAAGCATAACTGAGGCACTGTTCCTGAGCACAGTTGTTGGAACAGTGCTGTTTTAACATCAAGACATCTTCACTTTGAAAGTGTTCTAAAAGGTTCTTTCTCTTTATTCTTATTTTCTCTGGCTCTTGCCATGTACAGAAATATGTAATTATGGGACTACTTGCAATTCTTTGTCTCTAGCATGACTGGAAACAAACAAAACAAAACAAAAAAAAAGGGTGCTCAACATAAAATACTTGTATTCTCCCCCCATCTCTCCAGGAGACTGACTTACTAAGTATGGCTCCTCGTATTTTTACAAGCCTGTTAGAACTGGACCTGTTTCTAAACATTCTGGTCTTTTATATTCAACTAAAAATTCCAAACAACCTAAATTTCCTGTAAGCTCAAAAGGATACTGCTTATTCTTTTGAACTGAAAGCATTGAGCTTCCAGCACTTGTCTGAAGCACATCAAGGTCAAGTTGAAGAAGCCTCTGAAAGGATGGTAGACTTTCAGTAAGCACCTGGCAGTCATGCATACTTCACATTCCTTTGCACCTGTTTTCAGTCAGAAGTGAAGGTCACTTCTGTTACCAGACAAGACTAGCAAGTAGAGATAAAGGGAAAAAGGATGTCCTACATGCTCCAGAAGGAAAGTGGTTCCACACATTTGCTGGGAAAGTGGTTTCACATCATTAGATGTGTTGCTGCTGGGAGCTTCTAAGAAACTGAAGAAATCACTAGGCCCCCACTTTCTGTTTAGAAAGGTTTAACTCAGACAAAGGTAAAAGCAGTCAGGTTTTGAGCAAACAAGACCAACTGGTTCAGGGCTATTTGAAGAATTAAGCTGTGCATGACTGAAATGTAAGATGGCATCAAAATCTCCCCATATTTGTTTCAATTTGAAATTTTATAGAAAGTATATTGATAATAAAAGAGAGCTCTCTCTGAAACCTCTAGAACTTTGCTAACTACCGTAGAAGAAATACAGAACAGCACCATTCACAAGTGTGATTATTAATACAATTATTTTCCAAAGACGATTAAACCTCCATTCAAATCATGCAAAAATCCAAAGGCTAACTTCTGTCCTAAAGTTAAGGATGACTACAACAAGCCAGGTGATACCATGTAGACAGATATTCTGTATAATATTGCAAGCTGTCACCATTTTTTCACAAATCTCATTATATTTCATACTTTATAAACCTGGTCTCTTTGAGTCAGGATGAGTGATTTCATGTTTCATTCAGTCCATTTTATCTTAAAAGCACCACAATTACACAAAAAAGAAATTATAAACATGATAAATAATAGTAGCATTTGCAAAAGTAATAACTATATGAGCTCAATGGGATCAAGGACAAGGTCTCACTATTCTCAGAAGATGATGGATTGTGAATTAATTATTTTTACATATCTAGGTATTAGTATAAAAGTAATTACATTTTAAAATTTGCTAAGAGGTTAAAGAAGAATGTAAAGAATACAGCCATTGAAGGAGGAATCCTTTAATCAACTTTGTAGAAATAAATTGGCTTTTTCTAGGAAAGGATTAGAAAAAGCAAATCCTTGTAATATTTTCATCTCTCTAAAGGCAGGAAGTGGCATACAAATTAGAGATTATTTGGGAAATGCTAATTTAGTAAACACTTTTCCTCAATTCAGGGAATGACAGAGGTTGCCTTAATTTGGACACCTTGACTATAAGCACTGTGTTTTAGTCTTTGTTTACACAGTTGCCAACTTCTACAGCATTCTGCCTTACTCAGTCAGTGCTTAGGGCAGAGCAGTGTTCACTGAAGGAGCTGCCAGATATTGTTTTTTATCAGTTCTTCTGGCCTCCCTTTGTCCATGTGGTGCCTCTGACACTCACATTGCCCTGTGACAATCCTAATTCAGATTCCCTCTACTCTGCCCTATGGAATGGACTCTGTCAACAGAGGGCAAATCCTATGATACAAAATTGTTTCCCTGCTAAGTAAGAGAGATAGCACCTACTGGGATGTAGGTGCTGAAATGATTCAACATATGGCAATTTATCTATAGAAGAATTTCAGTTTTAAACTTTATGTCCTGATTGGGTAATAAAAATATTTTTATGTGTTTGCAAAGCAAAAATTTTGTTGTCTTTGCAGTTCTAAATCTAACCCACATTTTCTTCCTGTTCTTCTCAGCATCACTGCAGATAAATCTATCACAAATTAATAGCTAGCCACAGAGCTGCCCAAAGCTTCAATGAACTTCCAAAAAGATAAAGTCTGAAGGGAAGAAAGCAGTGTTATCTTCATATTGCAGATTGGGAACTAAGGCACAAAAAGATTAAGTGGCATGCCTAAGTTTATCCAGGAAGCTGTAAGCAGGCCCAGAAATTGAATCTGAAGTTGTTCTTGCAACCATCTAATCTTTTGGAAGTGTTGCTAGTTTTGCAGCAATATTCCTTTTGGATCTTGTATCATGATTCCTTCTGGAAAGATAAGAAGGAGCTCCTCTGAGCTGTTCCTTTAAGGAACATTTCTTTCCTTAAAAGCAGCTACAAGGGAATGCTGTCCTTTCCCACACACCAGGGAGTAAGCAGAGAGTGCCCTGGTTGCAGCTGCATTACCCTCTCTGCCACATGCAAGCCCAAAGGCAGGAGCTGAGCTGCAGGCAATATTCCTTTACTGTCCTTCTGCACTGATGCATAATCCTCACCTAGCTGTTGTTCCTGGGTTTATGCAGTTTTGGAAATGTACTGTTGAGCTCCAACACATGCTCAGAGGGGAAAAAAGACTTAATGAATATTAAAAGCAGGTAATTAATTTTTCCTCTATGTTACTCCCAAGCAGACTTTATGGAACATCCATGGAAATTATGCATAACAGCTTTATGAACTGAACTTTCCATTTGTATGGCAGGCAAGAGGCACCTTCTTTTTATCAGCCTGTGGGGATTCTGTTCATGCTTTGAAGCAGATAGAAATTTTGCAATATTTCTATAAATGTTTTGTTTTCCTTTCAAACTAGGCATCTTTTCTTACAGATAAAAGTCTTGGGATAGATGATTTTTTTAATCTTTAAATTATACAGAGGTTGAAGTGGCAAAATCAAAGCCTGATTTGCTGACTTGTACTCTCTGTTGGAAAGATTGCCTATTACTCAGAAAACTAAACTTAAATATGACACAGGATTGTTATGGGTAGAGAATGCAACAAGACAAAGCAGCATTCTTGTTCCAAAATAATCTTTTATTCATTTAATTTATCAGCTTCTCACTAAGGATAAAGAGGGGACTATTTTTGATCGTTTTTTTTCAACTTTATATGTAAAATTAACAAGTCAGCTCTGCTCCTAAGAAGTTATAGGTTTTTTTCTACAGGTTATTAAATGTTAACATTGCATTTGTCTATTTGTATGTGCCCACAAAAGCATTTTTATAGGAGACATTACCTTGTTATTAGCCCTTTAGAAGGAGAAAAGCTGGTACATTGCAAATCCCTCTTGGGACACCAGGTCCAATCTGCCTGGAAGCACTGCATTGCCTCTTTTCTTCTCCCTGGGAGTCTGAGACAGACATATGGTATGTACCAGCATATTGTGAAGAAGAAACAAAACCTCCCTCTCTTCAAAGTGCACGTCAAACTTGAGTGGAGTGTGCTTCCTGGAAAATGGGCTGAGGATAACAGAAGCCCATTTATCTTCCATTTGATCCTGACTGCAGCTGGGATCTATATCCATTACCACAATGCCTTAGTCACTTGGAGGCTCTGCTAATAGCGTAACTCCTGTCACCTCCCAAATGACAGCACGGGGCACTCTGAAAAGTTGAGGTGACACTGTCAAAGTCCCCCATATAAAAAGTACTGGAAATCTGTTCATTCTCACCTGGAAAGAAATTATTTCTGCGGTTTGTTTCCAAGCCTCATACTATGTTCTCCCTCTCATCTTCTATGGGAAGACTTTTTAGCCCTCCAGTGTGTTCTTTTCCAATACTATTTAACATTCTGAGAAATAAAAATTAGTTCCAATTTTGAAATTAAGAAATTGTCATCAGTTCCAATACTTATGCATAAAACAGAGGGAAAGTAGGAAGGGAACAATACAGTTTCAGTAACACCACTCACATCATCCTGTCTCCTCAGCTTCTCTCATTTAGAGACTATAAAGGTAGTTTTATATCTAAATAATGAACAACACAATCACTATATTTCCTCCCTTTTTAAAAAATCCTAAGACAAATTTTGAAGGCTGTTTAGACTGGGCAACTGAACTATAAGACATCTACTTACAGGATTTTTGCATAAGAGTATTGACCAGCCAAGAGATCTCTGATTCCTACGGCACTGGGGGACAGGACAAGGTTGTGTCTGCGTTGTTTTTGTCTGATGACAGTGGTTATGCAAGGTTTTGTGCCGGAAATGGAACTCAAAAACTCTTAAGACAGAGGTCAAGGTGCCAGCTACATAACCTGGGCTCCCTAGGGACATTACACACAGATTCTCCTCTGAGATCAGACCATAAGTAAAGCTTATGCACAGCTGTGTGTATCTGCTCCCACACAAATTCCCTTGGTGTGATTTTGGCAATGTGAAAAGACTTGAAAAGCCAGGAATTATTTGAAGGTATAGCTGGAACAGTTAAAGAAGTGGAAATCATCACAGAGGCTGTGACCTTACCTGTCCACATCCTTCCAGAAAAGTTTTAAGAAAGGTTTTCAGGTTAAAAAAATTAAGAGCTGGAAACAATTGGAAGACCACAGAAGTTAGGATGTAAAATAAAATTTGCTGTTTGTTTTCAGATCACTGCAAAATGACTTGTCCACATAAAATATCTAGAATTTTCTGCAGACTGAGTTTTTACAACTACTAGAAAAAAAATAAATTTTATTGTTACCTATACTTTTTGCATGCCATTTAAAAGGTTTATTTGTTAGGAAAGTTATCCAAATGATGTTTGTGAAAATTAGGTGTATGAATCGAGTTCATATCCATTGTAGGAATCATGTAAGAGATATCTATCAAAAATTTTTTCCAAAGACTATTAAAGTCTTTGTATCAAGACCTTTGATTAGTTCGTAAATGACAAATTTTATTTACACAAACATAATATATAAACATGAAGATGTGAGTAATGTTAACAAGTAGACTTTCAATTTGGCTATTCAGAGATGTTCTGTCATTAAACAATATGGATATTATACATAATGTAGGAAAAATAATTTGATGACATAAATTTGCAATAAAATGGACCATTTTAACACTGATAAACATATTGGCTATAGGTTTCCCCAGAATACTGGATTTTTCTGAAAAGAGTAGCTATATGACTCTCTAGAGAGTCATTGATGTCTTCTGCATGAAACCCTTGGTTGAAATTTGCTTGTATTTCCCAAGTAAATGCTGACCTGACTCAATCCTACTGTTAATTTTTAAATTCTGGCATTTAAGTTTAAATGTTCAAAGTAGGATGTAATTCCAGAAGTGAGTGGCAGTTTCCATTCAGGTGAATTTATCCTTTTCTTGCAGTGCTAATATACCTGAACTCAGTGTCACTGTATACTTCTTTTGACAAGCAGAATTGGAGCCTGTGTGTGATTGCACTCTCTGTCTTCAGATCTCAAACAACAGAAGTATATAAGGCATATGAATTAAAATATTTCTCATATTTTCTTCTTCTCCACAAATTTAGACTGTGTTGCTTTAATGGTACAGGTGAAACAGCATGGTAGTTTCTCCCAAAATTTGTGTATGTGAACATGGGGGACAATGTTTCTCACAGATACCGAAATTATACAGTTTAACCTAGCAGTAGCAGCCAAAAGGAAAATGGTGAAACTCCAGTCCTAAACTGACTCTGGAATTCAGAAATATTTTATTTCTATCCACTTGTAATATGAGGTAAGCAAATGAAGGGTTGCATTCACACGTGTGGCCAAAGCAGAGATTCATTTAGCCAAGACAGTGCAGCTCTGTCAGCCTGAGTCTCAGAGGCTGAACTCGGGGTTTAACTCTGGCTGCAGAGTACTTTTCTCATGTTATTTTCTCATCCTAGGTACTGCCAATGCCAGTGCCACAGTGCAGAGACCACTGAGGTGTCTCCTGTGGACTATTGCCATTCATTAGTCAGTGACTCTAAAGGGTAAAATCACTGAAACATCATGGGAAATTGAATTCCAGCCTACTTACTCCATGAGCCACAGAAGGAAATGGAAAGCTTTCCTGAACACAGGACCTCACTCACATTTTGCAGGGGAAAATCTGAACTTATGTCTCTCCATAAGTGAATTGGCTGATCATAAAAGTAGTGCAGAAGTTATAGACATTATAATTGTGGATCTTTATTGCTCTGTCATTTATTACCAGTTTCAAAAGATACCTTTTAATGCCATTTTTTTCCTGAGGTTAATATAAAATGACTGATGAAAATAACTGAAATGGTTTTATTTCTATTAAAATGAAACATTTTTCTCCTTTTTTTGCCACTGAAACTAAAAAAATCAATTATTCTCTCACTTCAAGCTAATGAATCTCTTAGTGGATTATGAAAAATGCCAGAAAAATTAGCTGCTTTTTAGGGACAGGATGGCATGTAAACAGAACCATTTCTTCCTCCTTGAGGTGAGGTTTGAAGCATATTAGCAGATGCTGTGTACAAGTTTGTGTCATCCTTGTGTGTGTTATAACCATCTCCCCTTTGAAAAAAAGCAAGATTTAATTTGGCAAAACTGTCAATCTAGCAGCTTTAATGAACACTAAATTATTTTAATTTTAATTGATTGTTCTGTGCTCTTTCAGCATCTAAGATAATAGAAATTTCCAAGATCTAAAGCAACCATGGTTCAATAGCATATGTCTTTCAACTGGAATACAGATCAGTTCCTATTTTACCTAAGTTAGTTCATGCCTGACTGCTCAGATTTCTAGTGGAAGTAATAAAAAGGAATTAAACAGAAGCATAATGTCTTCTGATGGTAATAAGTGTTAGAAAATATTCTTGATAGATATTATTCTTGATAGAAAAGGAAATATCTCAATTACAGTTTGCTTCTACTGGCAGAAATAAGATTTCAATTAATATATAATTAGTTATCCATTAGGATAATCATATATTTGGCTTTTGAGTCTGTTTAAATGGAAGTAGAGTATGTCTCTAAAAATAAATGAAGCAAAATCAGCTTCACAAATGAATCCTGCAGAGTATCTTCAAATTCTTATCTAATAAATGACATATGCATACATTAGACATTTTTGGCCAGCTAATCTCTGAATGAAGCAAGTACAAAAAGCAGCAATGTATCATTTTTATTGTTTAAAAAGAGATAAGGTCATGAAACACTAATTAGAACTGTTTAATGAGTTTCAACCAGAGGAACCACACGATGTTATTTCAACTATTCAGAAGTGCCATTAGTACATATTTAATAAGAATGTCAATATATAGAACACATGGCTTATTGTTGAAACAATGAAATTCATAGTAGATGTGTAATCATTTTCTTAAATCAAAAGATAAAAATTTAAAAATACAACCTCCAGATGAAGAACATGAACATACCAACTATTTAGTACCAGAATTAATCTCCTCCCCTCAGTACTTTCCACCACATCTAGCATGCAGCATGAAGCTTTCTGCCCTTCAATATAGAGCAGACACTCATGAATTTCCAGGAGCTAAGGGAGGGACCCCCAAGCTGATTTGGGCTGGAGCAGTTGCCCTGCCAAGAGAGACTGAGATCCAGCCTGGCTCATCCTGGAGGAAGATGGCTCTACACAAGTCCAACAGCAGCCTCCAGTCCCTACAGGAAGGCAGCTGGGAAGGGGCCAGGGTCTTCAGCTGTGCAGGGCAATAGGGTGAGGAACAGCAAGCATGAGCTGAAATGAGACAATCAGACTAGGTATCAGAGAATCATTTTGCTCATGAGGAGAGTAGGCACTGGAACAGGCCGCCCAGAGAGGTTGTCCAATCCCTGTCCTTGGATGTTTTTCAGATCTGACATGCAAAACCTCTTGGAATCCTTTCCTGCCTCAATTATCCTATAACCCTCTTCGAACCTGAACAAAGCTACTTGGTGGTCAAGTTCTACTAGACATCATCAGCCTAAATAATTTTCATTCAAATTATAAATCAACTAAGAAACAAACTCCTTTTTCAGTGAAGAAACCATTAATCCATTTACCTGCCAAGGATTTGCCCTTAGTTTTTTATCATTTTCCTCTTCGCCTAAATTTAGTATCATCATATAAATTGAAAAACTTCCAGAGGTCCCTTCCAGCCTAACTTTTTATGCAAGAATGACTATTTTCTTTTGTCACCTATGGTCTTTAAAAGGTATGCATGCCTGGAATCTGGTGGAATATTAAATGTGCTCACATAAAGGCTGAGTCTGGAACGGTTTCCTAAGTCCAGTTCACAGAAGTTCTGCCAGAAACTTGTCACAAGACTTAATGAGCAAATTAGAGGGGCAGAAGCAGCAGCAAACCATTAACCAGTGGCCATTCAGCAGTGAAACACAATATGTTGTGGTTTGCACCATGTGTTTCAGAACAGGTTTTTCAAGAGTGATGCTCCACACCATGTTAGGAGTATGTAAAGTCAATTTTATTCTCCAGGAGCTAGACCATGCACAAGTTCTCCCAAATTTATATAAGGATTTATGGCTCTTCAGCATATTTAAATTGAAAAAATTATTGGACTCATATATGATCTGAGAGCCTTAACCTTAGACTCTCCTACCCTTTATAACAAATGCTATCAAGGAACTCATCCAGGCAGCACATAAATAGGACAGTCAAGCAAACTTCACCTCATGGTTATTTAGGCAATAAGAATTTTTTCTCTAAATTATCATGGGAGAAATAGACTAACAGGCATGTTTTCCACCTTTTCTGCTTTGCTAAGACACATAAACTTTTAAATATTACCTTTTTGTACTATTAGAACTCAATTCTTACCAACTATTTAAAGTTTTCCCTGACACATAAGGGAATAAAATACATTAATTTTCTATCTGTAAGGTACCTGATTAGTATGAAAAGAGTAATTTAGAACTACAATCTTCAAAACACCGTTCAGGAAGAGATATGTAGAGACACAGCTCCCAACTGATGTGAAAAAAATACATGCCCTCATACACTAGACCCATATGAAAAATGCATATGCCATTTATTACCAAGACTATTAAATAAGAATGGCCCAGTTGCAGACAGCTTGAAGATACAATCTCATGCACAACCAAATCACACAGGCAAATTCACTAGAGGAGAAAAACCTTTTCAAAGACCTGCATGAGGTCTGCTGCAGCCTTAGATGGTCTGAAAGAGAGCACTCTGCATGCAATGTCCCGGGGGAACATGACCCATCTGCCCTAAGCAGTAACTCTCCCATATGCTCCTATATATACACATAATGGCCAAACTAATGTGTGAAAATCAAGCCAACTATGGCCTTAATATGATATTTGCTGCCATCCCTACTCAAAAAAAAAAAAAAAAAAAAAAAAAGAGCTGTTTTCCTCTACATCTTTCTCTGTACTCTCTTGCATATGATATTTTTTTTTGTACAAGTTAAATGATAAGAGAAACAGAGAATCAGGCAAGTGTTTCTTGTTATGCTCTACTAAAGAATTGTAGAATTTTTAATCTTGTTTGCAAGTTATTTGTAGGGGTTTTTTTTGTATTCAGCTGCAGAAATACAAAATGAAAAAAGAAAAATTACATTTGTATCGTAAATACTAGCACAGAAGCACACACACAGATTCCCAAACAGTAAATTCAACATTAAAGAGAAAAAAGCTATGAAAGAAAGTCCTACAGTATCTGCTGTATCACTTTCTTTTTCTCCACTGCCTGCTGCACACTGAAGAATGGTCATATTTACCTATATCTTAATCCAGAATATCTGAGAAAACCTGATCAAAATTGCTATCCATTTGACTGAAGAGAGCTTTTAGGGATGTCGCTATCTGAGCAAGAAGTATCTCAAAGTTTCGCAGAACTAAGCACTTAAATTTGTTTCTGAAGTGTTTTCAAGCACTCTTACCTACAACAAAGCACTCCCATGGATGTGCAAAAAACCCAAAAGATAGGAAGCATTTTGTGGAGGGAAAAAAAAGAACATTTCGAGGCTGTAATAATTCCAAAGAGCTTAGAAATGTTTTCTAGACTCAAGGAAAAGAAAAGTGATTTTTCTCCTTTGTCTGGTTTCAGTCTAACGCCCAAGGCTGTTCTTTTCTGCACTGTTTAGATAGCACTGATCATATTGGTGTTAAGAACGAAAAATGTCAGTACAAAATGGCCATAATCCCGTGAGCTACTGGCACTATACCACTCATGATTTTCTTTTTGCAAAATATTTTTTACCTGAGAAGCACTTAATGAGAAAAACAGTGCTTCATGAAAAATACAATAGATGGTTTCTACATCCAGCTCATATTTTTGAACTGAAAAATGAAAATAATATTTGGCAGTTTAAATCTCCAGTCATTTGCAAACTAGTTATCAGTTGTGATGACCCTGATAATATTACGGATAATAATCCACGAGCTTTGCAGAAATGGCAAATAAAAAGCAGAAACAGATAAAGATTTTTGCAATGAGAATCAGCTGAGAAAGTTACTGAGTTTGGTCACCAGATAATGTCTTTTACAAATAATTTTCAATAAAATGCAAAATAAGTCAAGGGCTTAGTGGTAAGGAGATGTTACTGTTTTCTTAAGGAGCTTTTTGTTGACTTTTCTGCTCCCCATGAGCTTTCTTGGACTAGAAAATTATTCTCCTACTCAAACTGCATGACATTTCTAAGAAACAACATATGGCATCCATTATTTTATCAAAGCTCTGTGCTTGTGGCAGTGGCAAGGCCACCGGGCTGAGGGCCCAAGTTTTGCTTGTTTTAAAATATTGCTGCTATCAGTCCTGCGCTGTTAAGATCATTGGTGTACTAGGATTTCCAGGTAATATCTTTTCCGACCTGGTAAGGCCTGTAAGAGGATGATGCAAAGTGGTTTGGGTGCTGTAAAAAACTTTACAATGCAAAACGGTGTGACATTCCCTTCTCTTTGTATTTTGCAATCTCCCGTGACAATCAGTACACTGGGAATCGAAGAATGAACGAATCTCACTCCTCCATTCTCCCCTTCCCTCCCACTTGGACACTCAACAGAGCTTTCTGGACATCTGGCAATAGTTCTGACAAATTGCAACAACGCATGTTGAGATCCATGGCACAACACATAATAACTCTGAAGCATGTTGAATAAACTCACAGTCCCTTAATAGGCCATGTGAGTAGCAAAGTAAACTTTTCTTTGTACATCTAGGAAATCTAAAGCAAAACATGGCAGATGGTGATGTGCAATATACAAAAGTGCAGTAAGGACTGCTGAATTCTGCGTGGATCCAGGTAATTCTCTCTCCTGGTATCTTCCATACCTTCCTATTTTTATCTGGGAGTTCTTTCAGTCATCGAAACCAGACTGCAATGGAATAGGAGCAGAGCAATATGTGAGAGACGATACAGTGACCTCCCACAGCATAAGCTTCCTTGAAAGTGAAGTGATTTTTAAAGGGAAATTTGTATCTTGTAGGTAAGAATTTTCCTCCAAGACTGTTCCCAGGCAATAAAATAATATGCTTGGCTAACCATGGGCAGAAGCAGAATGCCCCAAACTGACCCCAATTTCAAAGTCTTTTTAGAATTCAAATACTTTATTCCTATTACAGTACTCTTATAAAATATTCTATGGGACTCCACTAATTGAACCCAATGGAAAATTCGTTCCCAGGATTTAGTTCTCACTAGAAGAAACTTTTTGTTTCGGCCAAACGTGTTGGCAAACTGTGCAAACCTCTGTAACATTATCTGTGTATTTTTAGAATAGTGGGACAAAGGCAAACTTATTAATAACACATCATCTTGCATGACAGCAGCATGTTCCCATGGAGGAATCTGAGGCATCTGACAAACTATTGCAGAAAGCTGTGGTCTGTCCCAACATGTTCAAGGTAGGATGCCTTGGGGGAGGTAGCAGAGGCAAACATCTGCAGTCCACAGTGGGATGTTGTTTGTTTTCCCAGAGGCAGCAGCAGCACCTGTTGAAGAACCAGCATCCTTCTCTTCCAGTGCCAAAACACAGGCCTGGAGTGGCTGGGAAGGGTTAGCACCGTGTTGTGGTTTAACCCCAGCCAAGGAGGAGCTGAACCTACCTGGGATATCAGGAGACTGGAGGAATCAGCCAAACCTATCCTATACCTGCTGCATGTTTTGAACTTCAGGGTAAAGAAAATTCCTTGCCTTCTGTCAAGTACTGATCTGAGTTGACATCTGTTGGAAGGCTGCCGGATTTCTGAATATAAATAGAATAATTTTGCTCCTTCCCACTCACATTATATAGATGAAGGTCAGCAGATGTACCTTTCCCCAACCACACCCTTGTGGAGAATAGGAAAGAGAGTGTCCTGTTTCCCCATTCACGTCATAATTTCTTCCTCTCACTGACTGGTGCTCTAAACTTTCCTCACCAAGGATGCGCAGTCCTATTCCAAAGAAAACTTTGAAAAAGGCAGGCACCAAATGAACTCCTTCTGCAATAGCAGATAAAGGATACTAGACAACCTACATGTGACAACAGCTAGAACTGCATGTGCCAGTGGAGAATGTCTGAAAATGTATGGAATGTGACTCATCTGAGTCAGACAAGGGTAATCTGCATTTCTGACTTCAGCACTAGACTTTCCACCTTTCTACTCCCAGGAGACTTGCACAGATTGTCATACTCTTTTTGCAAAACTTATACTTAGTTAAAGAAGTGTCCTGCTGTGCATGGAATACTCCTTTAGGAAACGATCTATTTCCTTTTATGTACCAAGAACCTAAGAAGAACTTTCAGAGACCCAAGGAGTTTGAATTATGTGGAACCAAGAGATTGGTTACTTAGAAATAGTTGTTGTAGGTATAGCCTTACCATGACAGGCTAAATTCATCAAGCAACACCTGATGATCTAGTCCATATTTAATTGACAACTTTTTCCCTCTAGGAGAGAAAGCCTTTTCTTTTTCCAGTTGTTCTATTTAGGAATATTGTTCAGCCAGCATTCCACATGCCAAAAGAAGTATGTTCCCCACCACAAACTTTTTTTTTTCAAAGTGGGTGCATATGTTTTTAAATTTATCCCAGTCACAAGGGGCTTTTACAGAATCCAGCCAACATTGCTGCTGAACCAGACACAACGTAGTCCAACCAATACTCTCCTTTTAAGAACCATTCATGCCCTCCAGCAACCTAGACTAGGGTAATCCATTCCATGTTCCTAGGTTGCATCGAGACAGTCATGTAAGAATTAGGAATGTAGGACTCTCTCCTTTTTTTTTTTTTTTTTCAATAGGTCAAAACACAATACAGGAGAATATTTGTACCTTTGTGTCTCTACATTATTTGAATTAGGTAAAAGACTACTGCTCAAGCCTGCTAAGGTAACCTTGGTGCATGCACATCTGAGCAGATTCCTATGGTGCATCAACTGCTGGCTCTTTATTTAGCAGACATGAAACATATGCTTTGAAGGTCTTTGTGCTGATCCTAAAGACACACGAGTTTAACAGATGAAAACACAGGGGTGTCATATTCTGTGGAGATCAAATTTAAATTAATTCAGTGTATCTCAGGCTCATGACCTTATATTATTACCTAGTTGTGATGTTGCAGATTGATATCTGTGCTGGCATCATACTTTTGTTACAGCTCTGTGACTGCATGGGGATTCCTGACAAGATCTATTTCAGTACCTCCTCGGTGTTTCCTGGTGTCAGCAGGAATAGGACACACTTCTTTCTCAGAGGCAAAAGCTCCTTCTACAGACCTCAAGACTGAATTGCCCACTACACCCAGTTTCCTATCAGCAAATTTAGGGGCCCTTGGGTGTCTTGGTTAACTCACAACACATGCCAAATACCTGAAGCTCCCTGGCAAGAGTTTTCAAGGATACTGCTGGATATGTTTCCCTTATTTCCTCAGCCCATTGCAATAAAGTTTCTTCCAGTGTTGCAAATGTAGGTTGTTCTATTCCAAAACAAATATCGGTTGTTCCAATTTTCTACATATAAATTACCTCTTTTTATATGCAAGTTATAAAAGAATGCTGATTTTTTTTTAGATACACAACTATGATGTCTTAGTCAACTAAAGGCTGAGGCTCTTGCACTTAAAACAAGTTAAATACACAAAACAAAAGAAAATGTCTTTAAAAAGTTGTTTCTGCATTTGCATTTCTTAGAAATATTGGATTCTAGGTAGAATAGCATAAGGACTGTTTTGATTAAATTTTGAGGTTGTAAATATCAGAAATCTCTCAGGAAACCCCTTGGGGTATTGCAAGAAATCAGAAAAAGCATATATGAAGTGTGTCAGATTAAGTGTCCAAATTTTGCCTAGTTTGAGCTCTGAAATTTTTGAGGTGTAAGTAACTGATATCTGTCCTGGTGTTATTTCATTGCATTTACCCAGCCATGACTTATATCTTTCTGCAGCATCAGCAACAACAAAAAATACTTTTGACGGTATTTTGGAAGTCCCAGCAGCCAGGGTCATGCTGTTCAGAGAGGGACTCCATTGCTCTATTGGAAAGCACAATAACCATCTGCCTCCAAAGAAAACAGTGACCTGCAGAGCGCCAGCAACCTCATATTGTTACAGCTTGGAGCACTCCACCCTTGTGGGATGCACCAGGTCTGAGATGCAGAACGGTGGGAGTGAGCTTGCTGCACACAAAGCGAGGTTCTCATCAACAAGAGGCCAGAGTGAGGTACAGAATCCTGCCCAGGAAAGCCAAAACAATGTCTGTGCTTCCTCCTTCCCAAAGGCCAAGCTGTGGCAGATTTTTCTCATGGGTGCTGCATTTTAACCATTAGCAAGTAGCAAGGCAAGCCTCTGGGATAAGGGCCTCATGAGAAGGAGAAAGATTGCAATTGTTCTGGAAAAAATACATTATAGGGGCCTGATTAAATAAAAAGCTGTGCTTCACGGTTTGGGCCAATACAAATGGTAGCTTGAGAAGTTAGTGATTAAGTTGCAGCTTAGGAATTTGTTCCAACTATCAATTATTTAATAGTCACTGCTTGGAGAAATATGAAACATTTCAATCATGCTTCTAGCTAGAAATAAGCAGCCCATTAAGGCAGATATTTTTGAAAGGGTGGAGTTCAAAAGAATTTCTTAAGGGAAAGTGTTATAATTACTATCAATATGGCAACTGCACATCAACAGTAAAGGGGAAAAGGTTTCCCTAATATGCAAGAACTAATTTGAGCATGTGCAAAGCAGAGAGGGACAGATGGCTTCTATCACCACAAATAGAATAAACTGGCAAAAATTATCACCTACAAAGGCTGATGGATTCAAAATGAGCTGATAGCTTTCACATGTAGTAACTCTAAGAGTGAACAGATAGCCATTTCATGTAAAAATAAGTCTCCCAGACAACAAGGCTATTAGCTTGTTAGCAAGCACTGAGCAGGATTCCAGAGATGGCTCACGGTGTTACAGAGATCTTCTGTGTGATCTCATATGTGATGCAATAAAGTGATACATTATCAGAGCCATCAAAGAGTAAAACACTGTCTATTTTAAGATCTATAGCTCCTGAACTGCGTCATGAGGCCAGAAATAAGATTTGAAGCTGGGTTTTTTCTGCCACTCATAGGTGTTGGAGCATTATATATCCTTAAATGTTGAAAAAAATATTTCACTGTAGTTGCACATTAGTTAGCTGGATGGATCATTAGACATTTGTACCTACACAACAAATAGACACAAAAGCAGAATAATACTACTAGAATTTTTTTCTGTCAATGATAGTTTTCATATCACTTAATAGAGATGCATTAATATACAGTAGAGAACCATTTATTCCTCAGAATATTCAGGGGAAAGGAGCACAGTATTTTTGCTAAGCATTTTGCTACTAATGTTATTTACATAGAAAATGAAAACTTTATCTATAACAACCACCTATTCCTAACAATAAGTAAGAAATAACCTAAAAAATTAAGATACCTTTTAGCACCAGTATTCAGCAGCAGAGTATAAACATTTTCAAAACAAAATATCCTTAGGGGATGATTTGAGCCAGTCTTTATCAAAGCCACCTGGAAGATATCACTATTGAACATCCAAACTTGCAATCATATTTTTAAAACCCTGAAGTCAATATGTTGTTTACTTCATTGAAAACATACATACTGAGCAATAAATCCCACACAACTTGTCACTTTTGCATTTTGTGGAGTTATGTAGCTAAATTGGACTGCACATATTTCCAGTTTAAACAAGGAAAGCAGGCAGAAGGTAAAATGCTGCCAGTCCCGGTGCATTCCTCACTCTTCCTCTGAACAATTGTGTGCAAGAGAAAATATCTGTGAGTTTGTCTGGTTTAGCCTATGCCTGTGGGAACACAATAAAAGCAACAGGGAGTCATAGACCTCTTAGGTGACATGTAACCTATGTAAGGTTTTTGGGAGTGTGTTTTGATGTTTTTTTTAACAAATAAACTCAGTCTCTGAAGTAACACCAGAACTTTCCCCGTCCAGTTGTAGCACTGTAGTAAATTCCTTGGTCATAAACAACCTTTCATATAGTAAATGACTTCCATATATTACAAAAACATACCAAGGGAATAACTGCTGATATCAAGAAAATTCTGCTGAAGACACACAGAGAACCAATCTTGCAATCTTATTAAAAAGATTTCACTCTACCAGGTGAAACCTTTGAATTAAATCTTTTTCTTCACATAAAATAGATAAGAAGTAAGCGTTCATGTGAACCTGTGAGTACATCAGCACACACAGTTTCTGCTGTAGCTCGCAGCTAAGCACACAAATGCATCATGAAAACAAGAGAATAGAGGAACAGCCACATCAACTAAAGATTCATTTTGTGTTGAAGCTTGCATTTTTGTCTGCAGTGGGAACACTGAAAGGTACTGAGGCATTGAGATAAAATCTCTGCCCACAAGAATGCAGATTTGAATGAAGAGTATTGCTGGGGAGAGCAGGCTGGGTCACTGAAAAGCCTCCATTGGAATTAAAACTTACAGCTCTTTGAACCAACCCCATTAACTGCTGCCTGTGTGCTATAGCAGTGCTGCCTGTCTAAACTGAAAAAGGGGTCCACTTTTTATTCTAGGTCACATAATAGAAAATGGTTGGATGGCAGCATCCATAGGGTAGCGGTCAAGAGCTCAGAGTCGTGATGGACATCAGCTGACCAGTGGTGTCCCTTCAGGGCTCTGGTTTGGGAGCAGAGTTATTCAATATCTTCATAAACCACAGGGATGAAGGGATCCAGTGCACTCTCCTCTCCTTAGCTGATGACACCAAGCTGTGTGGTGCAGTTGACAAACCTGTGGGAGAGAATGGAGAGCTGGATGTCTCAAGACCTTTTGAGTGCATGTGAAGGGAGGAAGGGGCAGGTTAGATCTTCCTCGGTGAGTCAGTGCCCTTCTCTACACCCCCCACCTCTAGAGCCTGGTACTGGCTGCCAGTCACTGGCACATTGGAGGCAATGCTCCACACCTGTCCCTGGAGCCCCTAACTCAGCTCCTAATTGGCCAAATGACTGGAAATCCCACCTGGGGGACAAGCCCAGGAAGGCCAAGGGTTATTTAAGGCTGAACACAAGGCAAGCATATGTGTTAACTCTCCTTTCTCTGGGGATTTCTATCAGCTGAACATCCCTGGAACTGGTGTCTGTATGTGTTGTTTTTCATATTTTTTTTTTTTTTTGCCTTTCTTTTCCTTCTAACTATGTCCTCTCAAAATTTTTGAGCAACTTAAAATCAGACAGCCTTAAAGTTTGCTACTTTCAATGGGGTAAGATAATGCTTTGAAAAGCATTTTACATTGATTGAATGTTGCACTAAACTTTTTACAAGTTCTCTAATTTTCTCAAGCTTCCAGTAAAGTCTTTTCTTGTTTTTTTTTGCCTCTTGAGAATGTCTTCTTGGTGTTTCTCCTGTGCGACCAACTCAGAGTACAAGAACAACCAGAAGCCTTTTAAAAGCCTTGATAGGTAAGATTTTTGGGACCTTACACACCTGAAGAATGAGATACCCTCCAGAGTGACCTGGACAAGCTACAGATGGAAATCTCATGAGGTTTAACCCAGGTTGGCCCATGGAAATCTCATGAGGTTTAACCAGGCTGAGTGCAAGGTGTTGCACCTGTGTTGGGGTGACTCCTGTTTCAGTCTAGGCTGGGGGATGAACACATCAAGAGCAGTTTGCTTTTATAGGTACCATGAAGTTTTAAAAGACTTCTTCTGTGTGGTGAAGATGAGTAAATAGTGCAAGATGAAAACTTTGTTCTTTTTACAGTTAGGGAAACAGCTGAGAACTTGGCACGGTTTTGCAATGATGTTCAGGGGCTGGCTTGTTTAGGGACAGCTGAAACTCCATTCTGCACTTCCCAACTACCTCTGTCATCTCATTGTTTCAGAGATTGCAGCAGTCTTAGTTTTCCAGTGATTGCTTTATAACCTCTAACAGACTCTATCTACTAATTACACTGGAGGTTGGAGACAAAGCTCTAAGCACAGGAGAAGTGCTAATGGCCTGCTAACAGAGCAGCTTTCTATTCTAAAGTCAGCCTCTGTAACCAGAGAAAACAGTAGTTTGGGGTTTTGTGAGTTTCAGAAATGAGGGAAATACCAACACAAATGGAAAAGGAGATAAGTCTTTTTATCAGCATACATATCATGCACCCATAGAGCACTGCATGATCTATGGAAAAACACCCAGTGCTGTTTCAAGGGCTTACCCAGCAGAGGTGTCAAATGCAAGAAATTCAACTAAAATCTATCCTTCAGGATTATTCAAATAAGGATTTTCCTTCCCAGCCCTCTTTGGAATCTGTCTACATAGATACTGGTATTGTCTGTCTGAAAAAAAAAAAAATCAATAAAAAGCATTTGACTGGGGAGAAAAGTATATTTAAATTAGAAAATCTTGTCTTAAAGGGATATTTTTTTGTTTGACAGGTGAACAGTCAGATGCCTGCAGTCTTCTCTAAAGATGCAATCACCCCTCAATCTAAGCACACTTCTGAAAACTGAAAAGCTACTTCATTTCCAGTTTTGGAGAAACAATACCACTTTCTAGGAATTCTTGAAGATATTTCCAAATAATTCCATTTTTTTTTTAAAGTATATTTAGTTATTTAAGTATATTAATTTATTTGCTGACTTTTTGTGATTTACTTTTTTAATAATTGCAGTAACCCACATTTTAAAAGCAGTAATATTAAAAATAATTTTTCCAGATCACTGGGTTTGAAATGTAATTTTATGATATTTCACCTAGTTGTGTATAATACATGTCAGAAGTAGCAGAATGTTTTAAAGTGTCACTCAAATTAGCATATATTGAAAAAATATAAATAAAATTTTTAATCTTCTAAAGGAATAAAACTTAAAATAAGACATTTTCCAGTAAGGTTTAAAAGTTTTGGTTTGGGGTTTTTTGGTTTTGTGTTGTCATTGTTTGGGGGTTTTTTAAATGAAATTGAAAACAATGATTTTTTTTTAATCTAAACATTGTAGGACAAATAGGCAATTTTACTTTTTGGTTTTTTTTTTTTTTTTGGGAAACCTTTTTAACTTTCACAAATCCACACTAATAAGGATGGAGTGAAATAAGTGTTACAATATAAAGAGAAATTTTTCTTGCATGTTATTATAGTGAAAGATTATGACAGTCTCCTAGTAGGCTTTCATTGTTGTAATGACAGTTTTTCTTAATGTACCTCGAAGTGTTCAAGAACCAAAGCCCACAGCAATGGAAGATTCAAATACTCTCCATTCATAGAGAAGGATCACTAGAGAAAATGGCAGCTGTTGTCCTTGGCATGGGGTCTCACTAGTTTCTGGAGAGAAATCTGTGAAAGAACTATCCCTGGGGAGCAAAGGGATTTGCTGTTTGTGGCAGCAGGCACCTCCATTGGTGTAAGAGACAAAAGTAATTACCAGGCAGGAATACACCAAGCTGCTGATGTTGAACAGGTCCAGGAGAAACCAGAATCTGAGGTCTTAAAAAATCCAATTCTTTGCTAGAGAAGAGTTGGGTGCTTGGACAAAAAGATTGCTTTGCTATTGACATTTTTCTTCCCTGATGAATGCAATAGGCCCTTGTGCATGTTCCTGGTTAATAACCTGCATTTCACCCAAGACATACCTGATGTGTCTCATCAATGTCATCTCTTAAAGGATACAACCCCTGGCGCCCAGGACATTGATTGACTGTGCTGAGGAAGAAACTGTACTTTTCTCTAGCTTTTCCCATTTCATAGAAGAGGAAGCGGGAGGGAATATGAAAGTAGAATCTTCCCCTTTAAAAAAAAGAGGTAATTTTCCCTCCAAAAATCTTTTAAACATTTACAATAAATATGTAGATCTATCACTTAAACAAAATGGTTTGTTTCTGTGAAATTGTAATTCTTCAGTGGTACACTATATCAGTGAAGATTGCAAATACATTTTTCCAGGGTCCTATTGGTCATTTTGCTATTTGGAATTTACTTTTGTCGTCATCACTGTAGTGTTGATGAAAAACTTCTAGATTTCTTGCAAGTTTTTTCTACCTTTCAAATCTTTACTGTAATTGTGCCAATGCTGAGAGCCATTGTTAGCAGATATTTGTTATATTCTTGCAATAAAATGTGACCACTTCCAGCCACAAGTCTCTGAAAGTCAAAACTCCCCTGCCAAAAAAATTTCAATTTTTCCACTCACTTTCCAGTCACTGAGATTTCTCTGTCAGTTACATTCTTGTGATTATGTCTTAGCAGATGTCTAGAAGGTGACAGCAATTATCAATATCACCAGATAAGAGCTAGCAACACCCAACAGACTTTTGTAGCCTATGGTTAATAGCAACACACTCTCACAATTTGTGTTCAGCAAGTTCCTGTGAAACATATTTCAGGCTAAGTATTATCCTGGTCTTTTTCCAAAAATGGTAATAGATGGAGAGGATCACATGGGTCCTGTTTCAGCAGTGTGTTTAAGCAAGGCACCCAAGTTTAAGATTAAAGGTTACCTTGTGCTTGGGTACCTCATCAACCTTCCTTGGGTCATAGCAAAGGAACTTATTACCAAGATACAATAGACTCTTAACTCTGAATTTCCTGCCTTTTATACTACAAAATCTCACCCTTAACCTTCCTGTAACAGGGATTTTTCATTTAATTCCCCAGAGGGTTAAAAGACAGATGAGCTGGTGGTAAGAAGAAGCATATAAAATGCTTTTCGCATTGAGAGTGTCGACTGTGGAATGTGGTTTGCAGAAAAAATGTTGCCATATGTTGAAGAATGTCTTCATATCTGCTTTTATTTCTTTAATACCTTCCAGACAACAAAACAGGACGTGGCTCCTATCAGAGTGGCAGTTTAAGTAGCCATACAACCACTGATATTTGACTGTCATGCCTGCATCTAACTGCTGCTCTAACTTGGGCTCCAACAAACAGAAAACTCAAGACCTATTACCCTTCCCTCTTGCTTTTATTATTGTGGTGTACTGCATGGAAACATCTAATCTAGGTGAACTTCCAAATAATTTCCAGTGTGTATGGAGCAATGCTAATACCCCCTGGAAAAAACACTGTCAAATTGAAATAAGTAGATCCTTGATCAGATGAAGTGTATTACCAAAAAAAAACCACTGGATATCATCAAAAGTGTTTTTCAGTTGTTTTGATTTCGGTTGCTTTTTTCTCTAAAAATAAGATTTGTGAGTTACTTGTGGTAAAAATTACATCTTTTGATTAGAGAAAAAGAAAAGGAAACTATTTTATTAATTTGGATTCAGTAATTATTACTAGATAAGAAAAATATACAGAGAAGTTAGGCATTTTCAGTGATCAGTGATCTTCTAATTTAGCCAAACTAAAACAAGATAACATTTGCCAATTTTCAAGTGTGATGTGCTAAAATGGATAAGTATGAAGGATGTGCTTGAAGTCTAGGATAGTAAGGAGACAGTGCCCAAGGTGTATTTAAATCCTTCTTTGCAGGGGATATTGCTTAGGGCTTGCAAGATTGTTGCTGGATCATACCTCCTACATACTATGGGTGTCTTTCACCATGCATTTGAGTGCCCAGGTAATCATGCTGTCTTCAAATATTCGGTGCCAACAGCATTTAAGCTACTCCTGTTGCTGAGAGAGTTCTGCTGTCACCCACTTGGAAAAAAAACTTCGATGCAACTTGAATGGTGGCTCACCTAAAGTGATGAACTCCTGGTGGTTTTCATATTTACTACTCCAGGGATGTGCTGAGATGGCTGTTTCATCAAAATGAGTTTCCATCATTTATTTGTGAAAGGTATTAAATAAGTAAATGAAGAGGTCACAATTACAGCTTCTGTTGCCTGAGATCATCCATCTTTAACCTAGAAAAAATGAAAGTCACTTTATAAAAAGTCAGCTGTTAGCTGTGTTCAATATTTAACAACATGTAACATTTCAATCTTAGTGTAATAAATTATGATGCTTTAGTGTAAAATGTCATAATGCCTTTATCAGTCTTTATTAGAGATATTTTTTCAGTTTGTTCACTATTACAAGTGATTCTGTCTGCATAGATTTCATACCGTTTTTAATGAGATATGTATAATTGATTGCTACACTGACTGTTAAACCTGCACCTTGAGGGCTAACTAGTATTCATAACCCCCAGAATTTAGTCTCGTTGAATGCCATCCCTGAATAGCACGGACTGTGTGTTGCACTGCTTTTTCCTGAATCTTGTGGGATAAGTGGATCACTTTCTGCCTGTTCTGTCAACAGTTTCCACAGTGACATTATGAAAACCAACATCTCTCAGGCCAAAAGCACACTTCACACATTCTGAAATAAATCATTTTTGGCAGCTTGTATCAAATCATAATAGAAAAACTTGTGGGAGTTCAGCCCTTCCTGCTTTTTCTGGAGTCCTGTCCAGTTATGGGGGGCTGATTAAATGCCCCCCATAACTGGACAGGAGGACCCCTCACTTTTTAAATTCAATGGGCAAGATGGATGTCTGGAGCCAGGTTATACTTTTGGAGAATCAAACTGAAATTCTCCTTTGACTTTCTGAAAGGATGAAATTTGATTAAATTAATCTCCTCAGGTTAACTAAGATATTTGATCCTTCCCTGGTGCAACTGTTCATGTCGTGGTAACACCTAGGTGCTATTGCCACAGAGAGCCATTGCAGTGTAGTACAAGACAAAATCCAGGATGAATCTTTTCCTCCTATGTCAGAGCATAGAAATGTTTAGTGCTATGTAAGACAGTTTTATTCACTCTTGTTGAATAATCATGCAAAGGGCCAAGTTTGAAGGTGTTTGGGGCTCTGTGACGACAGAATGGGCTTGTGTTGCCTCTTTTGAAACAAGTCAGGATTGCTGGTAGATTAACTGCTATTCCATAGTGGTTTGTGATTTATATCACAGGGGCCTACATTTCTGGAGAGGAGCCATTTTTATTATTGCAGGAGTTTACAGAGATAATCTCAGGACTACAGATCCCTTTAGACAGGCATTTCAGACATGATTAAATGCCCTTGCTGGAAACAAAAATCTCTACTTAGTGCAATGGGTTTCACATGGGCCCTAAAGCCATCCTTCTGCTCCCATTCCACTGGCAGAGAGATATCCCATCACCTTCAAACAGCTCTGCCAGTCTTGTTTTGCCCCAAAGCAGTACAAGATCCAGTTTTACTTCATAGATCTTTAACTGTTTGGATCCCTAATGGAACATGCAGGCACAGGAATTCGGGAAGCTGGCAGATTTTTATTCTACATGTTCTCTCTCCTTGTGCTACTCAAATTGAACAGTAACTGGGCTGCAGTATCATTGTTCTCTGCTGCAATGGAATGGGAAAGAATGTCAAGAGATAAACATTGCCTTCCTTCTTAAAAAAAAAAAAAAAAAAAAGAGGAAAGACTGCCTACATTGCAGACAAAAATCAGTGGTGGTTGGGTTGGGCATTTTTAGTATGACAGCTGACAAGCTACAGCACAGCTCCTCAAGGACTCATAAAGTGTCTGAGAAAAATTTGGCTTTCAAGCTTCTCCTCAGAATTTGCAGCTTGTGCCCATTTCACAGCTGCTCCCACTTGAAGAATGTTGATCTACAAACTGGAATTTCAGGTCTTTCATGTTTAGGATCTGGAGATATTAGACCCCTTAAAGACAAGGCTGACTCTTTCTTATCTGGTATTTGTGTCCTAAAGGCAAAGTGGTTTCAGGGACAGATCCAGGTAGGATCATACTGAACCACCTTGGTAAAAGGCTGTGAGCAGTCAGAGGCAGCAAGCACTGACTTGCAATGATGAGTTACATGGTGAACTTATGTCTGCATACCAGCATATTTCCCTGCACTCTTCTCTGAGGAATGGGAAAATTTTCCAACAGAAAGCTAATCACTACCACCACTTCTGGCTTACTTCAAAAGCCAGCCATGCTACATGAGTTTAACTGATAGCAAAATAGAACTCTCTGCAGACAGCAATTTTCATTTACCATGTGTAAACGCACAATAATTGAAAGAAATGTGAGGAAAAAAAACCCACAGCAAATAAACCAGTTGATATTAAGCTTGGAGTGGAGTTGTCAATGAGTGTAGGGAAAGAGCTCTGTGACATGCAGCAGTGTCAGATCCTCTCCTATCTTGTAGATTAGGTAGACCTGTGAGAGCTGTGGGATACTAGAGTGATGCTACACGTCAGGACCAGGCAGGAAACCAGAAGTGGAAGAGAAGGTGCTGCATTCAGCACAGGGCTGAGAGCAGGAGGTCTGCACAATGCAGTAGTGTGAGCAGCCATGGCCATGATGGCCAGCTGCACCCTCCATGCAGAGATCCTTGGGCTTGGCCCTGTCAGCAGAGGAGAACCATCCCATGGTGTTAGGTCCTGTGGCTGGGGCAGGTGCTCCAAGGTCCTGCAGGGTTCCTGCAGGCTGGCTCTGACTGCAGCAAGCCTCTGCTCCCAGCTGCAGCAGTCACTGGAGGCTGCTATCAAACAAATGCAGGGAAAAAAGTCTGAAAACCGTCAGTCATAATGCAGCCATTTCTTCAAAGAAGTGATGGTGTGAATGTTTTCCAAGCAAAACAAAAGCCCACTGCCTACTCTGTCCCACTTGGAACTCTGCAGTCAGGTTGAAAGAAAAGGGATTTGAGGAGGGATTTAAAGAGAAATTAATAAGTAAAAAGGATCTTGGAGACCAGATGGCAACATCTGGAGAACAGGGCTCTGTTTTGGTTTTGGGTTATTTAACCTTTGTTGATCTACATTGGCTTCTCTTTTCAGTCAACAGCTGAGCAGAACTAAACTAATTCGAAAAAAATTTTGAAAAGCTGCTTCTAGTGTTTGGCAACACACCTGCTGGTATAAAGTAGTTCAACTTTAATCAAAGCTGCTATTATTTGGAGCTACTGTACCTATAAACATCTATCTCTTCAGTAAAAATATCCCATCGAATCCACTGCCACCTTTTTTTTTTCAGCTGTGCTGGCTGGGGAATAATCTGGGACTAGAATAGTTTCTCTGAGGCAGCATAAGAAAGGCTGATGCAGGCTCTTTGTGCTTACACACGAGTTTAGGCATTGGCACTTCCAGGGCTAAAATGGTGTGGAGGTTTGAAGGCCAAATATTCCTGCATAAAGTACTGAAAAATAAGAAACATACACAAATTATAAGTGTCCCCAAAATAAGATAAAAAGGGAAGGAAAGCTTGGAGTAAACAAATGAAAACCTAACATTTGGACCCTAAATTTTTACATGAATCAGGGCTCCACCATGGCAATTTTAGAGAGGGAGAAAAAAAGATAAAGAACTTCACAGTATCAAGTGGATGTTCGTGTGCGGTGTCACTCACCCAGTGTAGTGGATTAATTACAGAGTTTAACCTTTCCCATTTTAGGTGGGCTTAAAGTCACATTCTTTAAACTAATAGTGTCTGATACAACCCTCAGGCCATCAGGGACAATAATAGATGTCCAGCTAAGACATGAGTTTGCATGATGAAATAAAAATTATGGCAGTTTTCCAAAACTAAATATATGACAAATGTAATAATTTCTGAAAGAAACAAGAACAAGATAATGCTTCGATGATTCAGGGAAAAGAAAAAGTTTAAAAAAAAATCCACACAGGTACAGCAATTTTAAGGTACAGCAAATTTCTTAGTGACATATGACAAGACACAGACTTGGGGTCAAATTCTCTAATTAGAAGGTACATTTGTTTTAAAAATAACAATGTCTTGCCACCCTCTGTTAGTTTCTCCGGCAGATGTGCTGTAAGAATGTTTCTGTGCTACAGTATATTTTTTATTTTCCACCCAATATGCCAGTTCAGCACCTTTCCTTGCAAAAAACATAAAAGCTTGAGTCCTTCCTCAGACAGCTTCAAGGCCCAAAGCTCTCTTGTCATGGTAAACATGCATGTTCTGTGTTGGTTCTTCCCCACTGTTATTCATCCAAAGCCCTTGGGTCTTGTAGGAAACAGGAACAGAAATGATGACCAGGGATATCAAGAGTGATGGTGCAATTTGTTTGCTGATGAGGTAATTTCTTTGTTTTACTTCTCCATGTCAGAGTACAAATCAGAAAAGAAGACAGCATGCCATTCAAGCTATAATATCTGCATAGACAAACATCCAAGATAAGGGAGGGGAAATGGAGGGGGAGCCAGTGAACCCCATGAAAATACAAAGGAGAGGAGTTACTCTACTGGACTCTCTAGTTCTTGTTTAATAACAGTCAAAAGAGATGAATATCAAGATAAAATGCCAGTTACCTTGGTCTTCAGTGGAAAAATCCCAGAATCACAGAATGGATCAGGTTGGAAAGGACCACAGAGGGTCCAACCTGCCTGATGGAGCAGGATCATCCCACAGCATAAGGCACAGGATTGTGTTCAGACAGTAGTGCTTGAATACCTCCCATGAGGGAGACCCCCCAGCTTCTCTGGGAAATATGTTCTAACACACAGTCACTGCACAGGACAGTTCTTCCTCATGTTCAAGTGGAACTTCCTGTGCATCCTTTTCTGCCCATTGCCTCTTGTTCTATGGCTTGCCACCACCCAGCAGAGCCTGGCTCCATCCTCTTGGCCCCCTCCTTTCAGATGCTGACAGACATTGATATGGTCTCCAGTAAATTGAGGTTATGCCAGACCCACAGGTCCTATAACCTAAGCAGACAAGGGTCAGGCTGAATCACCAATGACAGTTGTCTCACCTGATTATCTCCAGCGCCGCAGAGTTCAAAACCACATCAGATGTGACCTTTACAAGCAGAAAATTGCTTCTTTCTTCTTCTACCCACCCCCACCTTTGCCCTCCAAGCCTGCATAAAACATTGCTTGTTTCTCAAAGGCTTTTATCGTGCTGCAAATATGTCCTGACATTGGGGCAAATCTTCAGCACACACTGAGCAGAGACAGGGGGTAGGACTCCTATTAATAGTGATCAAAGTCATTCAATTCTCCTGCAAGCTGTGCTGAAAATGAGCCATACTCTGCCATGCCACATCAATTAGGACACACTTCTGACCTGTAGAAACAGTTCAAATGAAAAAAATTTAGTGTCAGGGGAAAAACAAGGCACAAGAAAGTGATTGGAAAATATTTTTTTTATTTAAAGATGTAGTGTCATCTTGAAAATCACAGATCCTTCTTAAATCTTACTTCTACTATAGTTAATGCAAAGTTTAGCATTATACAATGAAAGAACATTGTTTTTTTACTCTTTTAGGTTTTAATTTTCTAGGATGTCTATTTCTTATATAGTCCTTTTTCATATTATAGCTTGTAATTTTTTGTGTGTATGTGTTATTCCAGCTCATTTTGGGCTGCATATCATGTCACTGTATCAGTGCTTTCAAACAGCCCCTGTAAAGCCAGTCCTCTGTCAGAAAGAAGCATCTGTTCTTTTGGATGCAAGAGCAGTTTTAATTTCTAAATATTTGCTCAAACTTTTCAGTTTTCTCTGTCAACTGTTAAAATTGCTTTTCAGATATTTTGATAGCTAAATACAGGGTGGTCAGGCTTTCACCAAAGTTTTCATGATCTGATTTCTTGGCTTTTTCCCTTTCCACTGCCCAGAAAACCAGATTGGAAAGAGGTGAAAAAATTTATTTCCATTGTAAAGAATACTTTTATCACTGCATTGTCACCTTCCACATAAAGCATGAAGGGAGTCATTGCTTTGGATGCATGTCAAAGCCATGTTTCAAACTCCTCCTGTGACAGCAATCAAATGAGAAGGCTGCATGGATCTGCTCAGTCATTTGACATTTTGTTCTATCTTAAACAAAGTGATGATAAAGACTTGTGCTTTTCACTTTTAGATGGAAATATTTGTACCTTGCCTGCAGGAAACCAACTGGCAAGATTTATTACTACTCTAACCTCCTCTAGGCAGTAGGACCTTTGGCAGTTTTAACAGTCTGGTCATTTTTACTGACATGTGTAACACACAGGAGTTATCCATCAATGTGCTTTCCATGTGTGGCTGTGCTCAACCTCAGACCAAACCAAACCCCCACCTCACAAGTTTTAGACAAACTCAGTAGGATCACATCTTTCTCTCATACATATCAACACCTTTTACAAGCTGACTGAGCAACTGATCTTCACCCTACCTAGGTATTTAAAGGAGGGAAGTTAATGCTGTCAGGAAATCCTGTCTGCTAGGAAAAGACAAGTATCAGATGTTTGACCATCCCCTCATCCTTAGAGAGGAAGAAATGAGAGTTTAAAAAAAAAAAAAAAACCAAATATAAATATAAACATATCAACAATGACTTTGTAGTCCTAACTATCAAATCACCCTTCACAAGAAAAATAAATGAGGTGAAGATCACAGAACAAACTATTCAATAAATAAAGACCACCCAGAGAAAGAGAAGTATCAAATAGATCACTCTACACAGCAAATGAGCACAAATTAAACTAAGCAAGATTGAATGGTAAACTACATGCAATCAAGAGATTAGGAAAAAAATAAAAAGGCCAATCCTAAAAGTATGGTTGGCTTATTTCCATCTCTCCCTTTGTCTATCTGATAATACTCAATACCATTAAGCATCTCACCATCACTGAATTAAGTTCATCTGATTAGAGGAATTTTAGTGTCCGGGAGGATGTGCCTTGTATTTCCAGGAGTGCTGTGCTTTAGTTTTAACAATCACTGGAAATAAAATGCTCCCGTCTTTTTGTGACCAGCAAATGACATTTGATATCATAGATCTCTGTTAAGGATATTTTCAGGAATTGTTTTTCATTCCCTCCAATAGCCAGCAGCAAGAACACAAGAGAGCAGATAAACCTGAAGGGCTAAGAAAACACTGTGAAAACCGAAAACACACAGGAAAACCAAATGGTGGAATCTAATTATAAATATTAAACTAATAAAACTTTAAGTTAAGATTTTAAATTAGATTTGAGTTGCATAAACTTTCACTTCCAAGAGTATGAATCCAGAATGAATACCAAATATCCTACTTCTGGAAAAGTGCCCAGGTGAGCAGTTCAGCAATTTCAATAGAGATACTCACTTTTCTGAAAGGAGCACATGCCTACAGAATGGGAGACTAGGAATATTTTCATTTTTCTTTACTCACCTGGATTGCACCCACTCTAACCTTGCTCCAAAAAATACCAGAGACAAAAAAATTGTGTCTTTCTATGGGTGATTAAATCTGGGCCTTCTAAAAACATTAATTAAAAAAAAAAAAATTAGATGATGTAAAATGGGAATAGGAGCTCAAAGTGGAGGAATGAGAAGTTTAGCAACTTGCTCTGGACTTCTGTAATGGACTTCCATTTCTGGAACCTTGCTCTAGGGTTTTCAGTGACTTTTGCTCCTTGTCTCCCCAAATTTGAGGATAATTCCTCCTGTGATTCCAAAGGGGAATCTTCTGGGACAGGTATGCTTTAGAGGTATGTCAGGTACATGCATTCATCTCTTTCATGACTTGTGAGCTCTAACAGGACCCTAATGGGGTAGGAAGTACCATCTGCTTCACCACTTGCTACTTTATTTACTCCTGAAATGACCCTGCATCTCAAATCTGCCAACATGTGCTTCTTTCCCCAAATGTTTTGAGAATGTACAGATTCCTGCCAGATGCAACTTATATTAGCTTCTGGATATTACAGGAAAAAGTAGAAAATCCTTGTAATTAAATACTCATGTCCATACCCATCAATATTCTTCTTATCTTTCACTCTTGGCTTCAGTTCAACAAGTTATGGTATAGGGGTCAAAATACTTTCAAATGAGCATTTTTCTACAATCAGAAAAAAAGAATGCCACAGAAACCTGACGGTTTCCATGTAAAGAGATAGATATGGGCAAAACATTTGATTAGAAAATATCCTGCCTTAGCTCAGGCTGGCAGAATAACCTCTGACTTGGCTTTGCATATTATCTCTTAAACCAGTTTGTTTAAAGCAGGCTGATATAAATGGAATTTCAGCTTGAGGAAATGCAAAAACTGTTGTGTATTGCATTTATCATTTAATTCCTGTGAACAGACCCTGAATTTTTTGTTGTGCCCCACTGACTGCTTGCTTTGTTTCTTCAAGTCAGTAGAGCTTCACAGAGGAGCTAGGATCTATCTGTATAGATGCAAGTTCAGAAATGGAGCCATAGCACAGAATCCTATGACTAAAAATCCAACTTTTTATACATTTGAAGTCTTTCAGTAGGTGTAGTTTTTAAACCAATGAAAATACTTGCTAAATTGCATATTCATGATAAAGTCATATACTGCTACTTTAGCTTGATATTCCCACATCAGTGAAGTTCCTCAGATAGGAAGGATGAGATTTTGCGTGTGTATTTTTTTTGTGTATGTGCATTGAAAATTCTACATGGTCACTAATCAAAAAGCAAATTTACATTGTGCAAAAGCAAAATGTAAATTTGCTTTTGTAATTTGTTCATTGTAAAGCACATTTGATGTCAGTCAAAACCAGGTCCTACTGCAAGATTCTGCAGTTATACAAAGGTGTGTATAAAGACACAGAAGAATAAAACAGTGATAGTTTATTGAGCACTTTACAGAGAGACCAGTCAGAGAAAATTATCAAAGTAAAATATAAAAGAAAAAAATATGTAGTCATTTTTTGAATAGTTTAACCAGAAATTACAGCTTTCTTCTTTGAATATGGTCTTTGAAAAGCTCAGAAGAGGTTTTCTGAGCCCCTCATAAGTCAAACAAGAGTGTAAAATGTTTTGCCAACAGTTCTGGGAAGGTAATATGGTAGCAAAGAAGGTGGCAGTATGGGTTTGTGGTTTAGTGTGGGTTGAAAGGCTCTTCTAGCTGTCAGACTAAGACAGTAATTCTCCAATGTTTATAGGAAAACATAACTACATTCTTGCCATTTAGAGGAGCATATAATTTAGGTTTGGTAAAATACCAGTTAAAGCACTTACAAAACCAAAGTCAGTGTTAATCTGAGATTAGTGTCATAATCTTTGAAAGACTGACTGTAAAACCTATGAATTGAAATAACACATGACAGAAAGTGGGAATGGTCTCTTCTTCCCCTGCAGCAGAACAAAACAAATATGTGTTTCAGCATCACCTAATATTTCTCTTAATTAAAAAGAAAACAACAAATACCCCCAACTATATATCATATTCTATCCATGCAGGCATGTGTTTTGGCTTTTACACTATTTGGTCTACAAACAAAATGTAAATATAGTTATATTGATTTGTTTCCATAGCAATGGAAAAGCTCCTTTTGGGTTTCCAAGGCAATATGCAACAGAGTAAAAAAATCAGAAAGGCATGGGAAATATCCAGCAAGAAAGGGATTTAGGCAGTGTCCCAGACCTTCCGGAAATGTATTCTTCATTAAAATAATCTGAAAAAAAGCACTTGAAATTAAAACAAACAATCTCATCTACCAGATTCATATTTTCTTTTGTCATTAGACACTCTTTGTAGAAATATACTTTCGTTTGTGACAATTCTCATTCTAGCAAGTTCCACTGACAAGAGCAAGGGATTTTCACTTTAATTTTTTTAAAACATAAAGGGGTTTAGAACCTCTGACACAAAATCTGCTGGAGGAGGGGTAGCTGCAAGAGAAAACCCCATTAAATGACTTGACAACTCTTTTTTTTTTTTTTTTAACCATTTAGAGATGCCACTAATGATTTGAGTAAAAGAAGACCTGGCATAAACTTTTATCCTCATCTATTTAAGCTGTCTCGGAATAACTTCAAGATTCCTTTTCTGTCTGCTGAAGAGCTCTGTCATACTACTTTACAATGTAAAAAAACTGAAAGGAACAAAACCTCTTATTTATAAGACCATTGTTGTATCCATAGCTCTACACTACATTAATCCTTGAAAGGTTTTTGTCCCCCTCTAAATTAAGGCTATGGATCTGAGAGGATCCCATCCTGTCCCAAAAGCCATCCTAAGTACAAACTAGGCCAACATCAATCATTTAAGCCTGTTAATACCTAAAGTATATTTGGACTTAAATTTCATGTTTGTTCAGACTTAATACACATTTTGGAAGCACATTTATCGCTTCTTCCTTGATATCCTGAAAAAAAGAATAGTCTGAAAATAGTTCTAGATTCAGGCAAAGGAATGAACAGTTACACTAAAAGACCATCTCTGCTGCCACATATCTCTGGAATTGAAATTAAGTACTTTCAGCCATAAAGCTTTCAATTTCAAGATACTAAATAATGTCAGTGATCAAGAAAGATTTAATCAATGTCATATAACCTGAGATGCCTCACCTGCCCTGATACACCCACTTCAAGGCTAACGCCTGCATCCAACCTTGCATGAGTTAGAAACAAAAACAATGAAACATTTAGTGTCCGACTTCTCTAAACCTGCAGTATTGACTACCCCCCCTCATCCTTTTCCTCTAAACTCACTGGTCTTGCTTTACTTTAAGAAACCTGTGCTTTATTTTTTTTACTTTGCATGCAACAAATTATCATTCATATTCGGGTTATGAGTATGTAATTTTTCCATTAGTTTTTCACATGAATGAAGAAAGATGGAAACAAGTGAAAAAGCATTTGCTAAGTAGCAATAGGGAGCATGATTGTTGATGGAATTTTCTTTTCAGAGTAGAATTCAGCCTGAAGAAAACTAATCATTTAACAAAACCTGTCAAGTGCAAAAAGAAAAGTTTCCTTTTGTGTTATTCATAAATTGCTCTGAATTACACATCTGCCATGAAAATCAGAAATGTGGCTTCCAGTCTGAGGGTTTTCTAATTAAAATAGGATCTGACCCCCAGTTTTTTTTTGCACTCAAAAATAGCATTCAAGAAATAAAACTTCTAAAATGCCTTACTTTAAATCTTGCTATATAAAATACATTGGTTTAGGGTTTGGTTGGTGAGATTTTAAGAAAAGATAGGGATTTAAGTAGTGGCAAAATGTGAGATTGTTCAACAGTTTTGGAAGTTAACTAGACATCTTCCCAGATATTTATGGCAATTTTCATCCAACCTCACTTGCCTATGGCTCAAGCAGTCCAAAAGCCTCCACCAAAGTCATGATAAGCAATAAAAAAAACAGGCTCCTTTTGAGCTTAAATGTGGCAGGAGTTTCAAGGGAGACCTGGACCTGACCTTGGCAGCCCTCATAACTAAAGTCCCTATGAGAAGTCAGATCTCCCAAATGGAATGGACAGTTGTTTTCTAGATGGTGATGGGTGTCTCCAATGCAAGCAATGCTCAATTTAATACTTATATCTCACCTTTAACTTAATTGCTGTAGCTCTTGCCACTGATGGAAGTCCCTCCAGTTCTTTCATTTGCAAGTAATGTTTGAAGCATGAAGAGTTAAACCAAGAAGAAGGGAACCTGTGGGAAGGACTTTTAGAAGTATTCTAAAATTCACTGCCATGGAGGGAACATTTACAATTAACAGAAAATGATAAAAATCATTTACGTCCAGTTAATTTTCAGTATCACATGTCAAATATGGAAAAATTCCATAGTTAGGTTCTAATCTGTATAACAAATATCTTTATAATTTTTCTTCACTTATGAAAAGCTTTCAACCATATGGGTGATATAACATTTTCTCATCCTCATAATCTGGAAATATTGAATTTTGCTCTGAGACATTTATCTCCCACTAAAGGTGATAAAGACCAAACTTTAGGAAGTCTTCCATGACTGCACATCACTTCTCTTCCTTTCACAATTCAGCTAAGAACTTCTCTGAAACAATCTTGTACATAGAATATCTGGCCTGAACATGCTGAAGGTAATAACAAAATGGGTCTAGCAATAGTTAAATTAAAACAATTTTTTTACCTGTAGATTTTTAATAAAAGCACAAACAACCTTAACAATTGCAGCATTTTTTTTCTAGAAGAGGACAAAAATGAAATATATATGTAGAAAATTAGAAATATGGAAAGCAAGTATATGTATATATTGGTTTTGTACAACTGCTGAATAGAATAATTCTCTAAGACATCTGAATATGCCATATTAGTCTTACTAGAACATCATATTATTTTTAAAGTTCACATTATTTTCTGCAATATTTTTAAATACGATGTTTATTCAGTCTCATTCAAACTTAATGAGCTACAGCAATTAAAATCACCATTTTCTTTGTATAAAAAGATTTGGACAGATGATAAGCAGTATTAACAGACATCTGTGCTAAAGCTAAGCTTCAAATTATGTGTTGATTTCCATTGCAAACATAAAGATGTATTGAAATGAATGAAAGGTGCCATTTAGAAAAGAAATGGAAGCTTTTAAAACTCAGCTGTATGTCAAATAATGGAGGAAATTTAGACTTGGAAAAAATTAAATTATATAATTTTCCCCTAAAGTGACCCTTTAAATAAATGTTGTCTCTAACTTTTAAGATAATTATCTCTTATTTTATTTCTATTCTCTCCTGTCCCATTTTCTAATAACACACCTCCATAATTTTTTTATATTGCTACCCTATTATCAGGCCATGATATTATAGCTGCCACATTAACTGGTCTCCTTCTCTTCTTATTCATCACTTATTCATGGGAATCTGCCCAGTACTTGTTTTCTGACTCAAGATAATGGCAGAAATCACCAAGAGGCCATAATTATTGCCTTAGACTCATGCACCAGAGCCCAGTCCAGCTGAGTGCAAAGGATGTATTCATTAACTATTATTTTTCCTATGTTCTTGGAACCACATTTCTGCTATAAAAGAGTCACACACAGATTCAGGGATGTTGGCATGACCTACACTCAGTTAGTGATCACATTACACTGCAATATTTATTCATCACTTATAATAAACAGGAAGAAGGCTCCTCACCCCCACCCATAGCAATCCAAAATTCAATGCTGGAGGTCAACTTCTGTCTCTTTAATACATTTTAGTTTATGCTTCAGTTGGATCTTCATGACTCCCTGTTTGGAATATGGAGTCTACACTTCAGCATGAAACTTGGAGAGCTTAATTTAATTCTGTCTTACACAAAAATCATCATTGTAAAGCTATGCACTGTTAAATTACTTGATTAAATTCTTTCAGGGGCATTTGCAACTGTTAAGGAAAGGAATTTAAAGCACTGTCTGTGCTTTCTATCATGTGTGTTTGAAGAAATGACAAGAGCTTTTTAATGCAAAGAATTCTCCCATTTCACCAATCTAGGAAATCTCTCTCATTATTTTTAAAACCCTTATTCTTTGCTCATACTCCCAATCCATTGCTTTTTAACTTGACAAATAAACAAGGAAAATGCTTCCCATCCTGGAGCGGTGTATACCTATCTAGGTTATTTAATGACAACAAAGTCTCTTTTGGTATTTCATATTTGAAATTGACTAAGGTTCATCTCAAAGTTGCAGGGAAGTTGAAAGAGTTTTGCTAAAGATATGCACATATTTTCAAATAGTTGGAGATCACAAGTTAGTATAGTGGATGCTGGAAACTGCTAATTATAATAGGCAGAAACATCCATCTATGTCTGCTCATGAATAAAGGCTTCCAAACATAATCTTACCATATCACAGCAGAAAACCACTCAATAGTGCAGCTCATATATATTGACTACAGAGGAAAAAAATCTTCATTTCCATGTAGATTAATTTGCAAGTTTGGGGTTTTTTGTGCTAAGAGCATTACTGAGTGTTGTCTGGTAAGTTTCTACCATATATGTGTTTGAAGGCCAAACCCTTTTGGTCTTCTGTTTAAGAACATAAATGCACTCCCAGGCAGCAGGTCAACTACAGAGCTATGAGCTCACTCAGTTGAGTGAGCTCACTCAGGTTGGCACATTTTGAACACCTATTTCAAATTATGTTTGCTCATGTCTTTTGCTGTTTCTCTTAAACAATACAGGAGAATTAGTTACAACTGTGGCTCATAAATAACCTACAGGCCTGGATTTATAGTGGCCTAAGAAAGCAAACTATGACTACATGACTATTTATGCTAGTAAATAGATACCAGTGTAGGATATCTGTTCGTACACCCATTGTCTCTGCCTATGATATCAGTACATGGGGTATGTCCAAAAAAGGGTCTATGACTCATTAGATAAGTTCTATCACTTATGGAAGGTGCTAATGCTCTCCCCAAGAAAACAAATGTGATATGTCTCAGGTTAAGTTAAATTGGGTGAAGTTAACTTAAGTTACATTTTTTAGTTCCAACACAGTGCTTACATAATTAGTTCCTATAGCTACAGATGTGCAGGATTTGCTGCACCTGTACCTCTGGTCAGGGCAGAAAACCCAACAGACTTAGAATGTATCATACATAGCACAGGTGTGCATATCCTCATGCAACACACCTTGGAAATACACCCAGACTTCTGTGAGGAAGTCTCAGATAAAAACAATAAAAACATGGGAGCATTTGTTCATCTGTAATGTTGAATTAGAACTTTGATTTTGAAAATGGCAGCTAAAGATAAATAGTCAAAATCTTTTGTGAGTCAGAATTGAATGCACAAGGTGTGATCTACCCTCTCAACAGGAAGGTATCTGCTCCTGAAAAGGCAATCTGCATTTGCCTTTTCTGGGCACATAAATAAATGAAGACTTACTTCAAATTAACGTTATTGTTCAGTTTACAAGGAAATTATTTATCTGATGGATAAGACTATTCCTTCTGTTCAGGATCCTTTAGCCTAAATCTATCTTTATTCCACTTAATTAGAGTAATTCAGAGAAACTTGGAAAGGAACAAGAAGAAAAGAGAATCTGGTAATCACACACGATAAGGTCAAAATAGAATGAATGGACATGCTTTTAAAACTACATATATTATTTCATGCATAAAATAAAGGTGAGCCTGCTCTTTCTTAGTAGAAATAAACCAGTTAGATGTTCATCCAGTTAGCAGAGTCACCCTCCACTAGCTACAAGGTCTGATGGAATTACAGTGCTGGTACCCTTCTCCCTATGAAATTGACAGCTTTTTCACAGAGCAAAGAAGTGCCAAACTTGCAGGAACAGATACTGACACACACTGACAAGATGAAAAAAACCCTAAGTATCCCTGACAGATATTTGTCTAAGAAGGAAACTCTATAACCTTCTGAAGAAATTCCTTAACTCTCACAGGTGTAACCTCAGCTATACCTTTCTGGAGGACAACTACATCTTTCTGGAGGACAGCTACAGAAACAGAGATACATTTACTCCCCTATTCATTTTGGCTTCCTACACATTATAAAACTGTTACCACATCTCCCACTTTTTATTTAGTCTCCTATTTACTAGATATTAAAAAACTCTGATTCCTTAAATTAGTCCTTAAAAGTTGTTTCCCAAAGCTCCTATTTCCACCACTAGTCTATAGATCCTTTCCAACTGCAGTGGTAACAATTCCAGGAAGCAGTACCCAATCAAGGCTTTCCAAGCATCATCTTAGATAATAAATTTCATCACCTTTTAAATAAATTCTTAGCAAAACATGACAAAAAATGTTTTGCTTTTCTTCATCAGTCTTGTACTACTAACTGCTTTTTGTTCTCTGACCCACTGTTGATTTCTGATTATTCCTCCCATTTGTCAGGATCATTTTTAATCATGATCCTGTCTTGTGAAATTCTTGCCAAATCAGGTCTTGCTGGTTGGTTGGCCAGTCAGTTGAATTGCTCATTGATTTATTTATTGCCTCATTATCTGCTAAGTAGTTATAGGTGCTGGTGTTCTGCTGGCTAGCAAAGCAAGACTGACTGATTTATTGTTGCCAGAATTCTCCTTCCTCTTCATTTTAAAACACTGCATCCCTCCAAAACAACAGTGTATAAACATTTGATTCTAGCATGAGTTACCACTACAAGATTGGTCCACAAACAGAAGAGAGCTGCTTCTTTTCACATAAGTATTCTGATCTTAAAACAAGCAATGTCTGCTCAAATTTGAAGGGAATACAGTCCTGTTGCTCTTATTTCAGATATATTGCCTGTTTTGGGCATGACAAGATCCTGAGGTCACAAGACATTTGGTTTCTGAAAATTGACTGCATCTATGTAGTGGATGAATTACAGGATATGCAGGATTAATTGCTGGCAAGTACAGAAGGAGATCAGAAACTTGTGCCATTCTTCCTAAAGTGCAGTGGGTAAGATAACCATGTACAATGTCTCAAAATGTCAGAATGCAAGCAATAAGATAAAAAAAAAACACGAAACCTTCAACTCTGAGATTTAAGAAATCCATTTTTCATAGTAGGAATTACAAAAGTATGGGTAGCATATATTTTTGAACTAAATTACTTATATTCCTGAACCAGGTACTGTAATTATGAATACTTTTTGATGCTGGAGGCAGCAAAAATGCAGAAAACATTCCTTGAAATGACATGTTTAATGTTAATAATTAATTTAATTGACTTAAGCAATCTGTTCTACAGAGTAGTATTTCTGTGCACACTTTGGAGATTCTTGTTTAAAATATTCATGTGAAAATTAAGATGGCTGGAAAGCAGAAAAACTTTAATGATACGTGTGAGATGCCAGTATGGTCACTAAAATCACTAAAACCACTTTCACACTCTTCCCATAATTTATACACAATTCAGATAAGTGTATTTTTAACAAAACTAACTCAGCATTTTTTTGGTGTTAAGGGCGTTTTAATTTTAATCAGTTGATAATTAAAGCCTTAGCTTATTGTTCTGTAACACCAAGCCATCAATTCTTTCCTCATTGATAAAAGATAATGATTTCAAGTTTTCAAAACACCCCAAGATTCATACATATCATTACCATGAATTACTGTACAAATTAAAAAAAAAGTGAACTTAGAAGTCATCAGATAACCAGACAAAATACAATGATGAAAAAGAGGAGCTCACTAGGCATTCCACAGAACTCTGGCATTCTGATAGCTAAAATACCCAATCTTGAAAAGACTAATAACCCAAACCATGAAAGGTACAACATTGATAGCTTTGTAAAAATCAACCTAATGATATGTGGTTTAGCTCACACTCAAAAAAATATATTAGGGAAAATACTTGTGAAAGACAAGAAAAATAAGAGGGCAAAAGTGAGTTAGTGTGAGAGTGACAGAGTACCCAGAGACCAGGCAGCTCAAGGTCAAACCAAGCAAGCACTTCAAGTGCTTTGTCTTCGTGACTGAAAGGAGTGACCCACAGGTCCCTCTCTTGGAGTAGACAACTGCTTAGCTACTGCCAGCAGGGGATAAGAACAACAGCAAAGCTGTCGCCACATATCCCAACCAGACTTCCTTCCAGCTGGGGAAAGATGCTAGCCCTGCCTAGGACCACTTTCTTTGCTTCTCTGGTTCATTGCCTTGCTTCACAAGGCAGCATTTCTACTCACTGTGTTACTTGTGTTACATGAACAGAGAGACTTCTTTCCTACAGCTTGCTGGCCTCACATGCTCCCTGTGGGTAATGTGGGTATATAAGACTTCAAAATGCAGTTCTAAAAATCCATAACCTTTTTACAGTTGAGTTCTTTTATAAGAGTCTGTGTACAGTTTATTCAAATCACAGGTGTTGGAAATTGAGTTTGCTTAGAGAGGAAGGAAGTGAGAGCATAATGCATTTTTCATACCAGATGATGACATGGAATGCAGTCATGCAGAAATCACTCAGCTTCTTCTTAGAGACTTCGTTTCAAAGCACCATTAAGTAAAGCTGATTGTTTTGCCCAAACACTAAGTTCATTACTTAAAAGTAATCTGCAAGGGAAATGCATGCGTTCTTTAATTCACTAAATGATTCGCCTCGTTGAAGTGTCAGATAAGACAAAGAACCTTTAAACTCCAGAAGAGCTTGCTCACAAAATGAGACAAGCCACTTTTTGTTTTACTGATTTTTTTTGATCAAGAATGCCTTAGTCATGAGTTACTTGTCTCTGTTATAAATTTTAATATTAAGCTCAAATTAAGCATTTTATTCTGATTTCACTGAATATTATAGAATCTTCAACCATTGGCTGGATGTAAAGAAAACTTAAAGCGCATAGCTAGGGTGCATCTACCAGGACAAAATGATTTCCCAAAATAGTAGAGCTAGACATAATTCCCAGAGGCTTGCAGCAGTGCCATGTGGAATTTGGGAGGAGCTCTGCTTTCATATTAGGACTAACAGGCAAATCCTAGCTGCACATGTCACCTTCTGTCTGTAAGTCAGCCGGGAAATATCAGCCAAAGAATTATCTGTGAAAATTCTTTCCAACTTACTGTAGCAGAAAGCTTCACCAAGTAATCCTATTTTCCCACCCAGCTAAAATCTTTGGGGTTTTTTTGCCCTTTTCAGAGTCCCCCATTGGCTTAAAATTACAGAGATCGTTAGAAATAAAGCATCCACATTTTATGCATTTCATGCTAGTTTAACAGGCCTGCATGATGCCAAATCCATCTTTATCCTATGTAGACCACATAGGAATGCTGCCTAATAATAACTGCTCTCTTAAGTGTGTGATCACGTGCGTGCACACAAATACATTTTCCCATTCCAGTAAAGATATAAATTCACCGCAATCTATAGTAAGCATACGTAGAAAGAAAAGGGCTAATACTTGACTCCTGTGGTCTCAGAAGCAATGAGATTAAAATGTTGCTGCCCTTTTTACCCCTGTGACAAGCATTTTGCTTCAGAGACCCCAATTACCTTCGATGCAGCACAGTTCAGCAGATGAAGATGACACCCTCATGCTGTTTGTTTGTAGGTATTTCATGGCACGGCTGGTTGGTGGATGCCACTCTGTATGAGCTGCACATCTCTCGCTTTTAGCTTAAGTTCAGACAGGCTTTTGTAAGCCAGCAAGTCACCATGCAGATGCAGACACAAAGTAAAGGAAGACATGGTGATGGAGACATCCAGATCATTGCTATAAACTTTTCAAATCTTGAGTAAGATTATCAGCCATAAAAATAAATAAATTCCTATTTATTCCTCTTTCTGGGGAGATACTCACTAAAGATTTTCTTTTGTGTGGATAGAAGCAAAAATAACTGGGTCAAAACAAATTTAATCAACTGCAAACACAAAAGGAGTAAACGCTGACCAAACGGCAATTAGTACATTAAAGTCTTGGAATCACAGTTAATTATGAAAATAAAGTTTTTCCCAATATATGCAGAATTAGGAATTTCACTCAAGTACATCACCAGTTGGAAGCGCCACAGTTCAAGGAAGGCATAAGTGAGCAGAGGAGATTCTGTGGAAAAGAGGAAGGGTCCAAAGTCTAGGAAGATTACTATGATACACAACTGAAAAGAGGATTTTTCTTAAGATGACTGAAAGGCCCCCGGTAGCAAAGATTACAAACTAGGGTACAAATCAAAAGGGAAGACACCATTTCCTTTGTCCACCAGGGCAAGACTGGTATAGGTTTGTTGCACCTCTACATATAAAGTTTTACTTTTGGAAAGAAAAGAAAGCTCACTTTCTAAAGGTAGGCAAATACATGGATTGACATTTTTTAAAAGTTGGGGAGACATCTATCAGTAAAGATTTACTTATAGCTGATCTTACACTGAAATAGGGAATGTAATGGATGATCTAGCACGACCTCACACAGCTTAATTTTCCATTGATCTAATATCTCACTTCAGCATCTTGAAAATGTAAGATCAGAAACTTCAAGGAAACTGAGAAAAAAGAGGGACCAGAAACATTCCAGCTTCCACTGAGCAGAAGTAAGACATGAAAAAAAAAAAAAAAAGGATGACACTCTGCAGTAAGGATCAGGTGCAGTGGCAGACTGGGCACTCAGAGCCAGTGTGGGGAGGTGACAGCCTCCCACAGGGTGCGTGGGGAGATTTCTGCCGGGTGCAGCTCGACTTTTGGAGCAGAGAATGTCCTACATATACTGCTGTTAAACAGAGGAAGCTGGCTGAGTAGAGAGGTTTCCTGCCTGCTTCAAACACAATGGGCTCAGAGGCAACTGTCAGATATTTTGGTGATGCCTTTTGCATCAGAGAGCCATCTCCAAGGCACAGGACTATTAATTCACTGAGGTTAACAATAACCAAACAAACAAAAAGAAAAATAAAAACTTTTACTTCAAAGTAACTTGAAATGTTTGCAGCATCCACTGGGTTTGTGCATCACATATTTGTAGGAGAAAAAATACAGCTGCAGACTATAAAACATTTAATGGCAAATATACTGAGAAAGATATAGACATCAATACATGTTGCTCTATTTTAATACATTCAGTTACCACATCTATGAATTTAAGTACATTTTTCTCTCAGTAGTTAATTCTTAAGTCACCTGTTACTAATTAAATTAATTTCCTTAAAAAATGTACCTGAAAGTACCACTAAACTTATTTTTCTTTAGAAACATTATAATCAATGCAGACAGAACAAGATTCTCCTAAAAAATATTTAAACGAAGCTTTTCCCTAATGGAAAAAACCCTATATATATAAATATAAAACATAGATGCTTTTAGGGAGGGACAGTGCTGATGAAAATTAGGAGAAAATGAAGTAGCAAATAAATATTTTACATTGTGTTTCTTACTTTTTATTTTAACCAGTTGAAGTTAGACACAAAGTTACACATTGGGAAATGAGCATTAAATGAACACTAAGTGCTGCATGCAAGCATTGCTTGGGAAAACTGAAAATGTGATATACAGAAAACTGTTCAATCATTAAATATAAAAAAAACTACATGTTCCACGAACAGCAAGTGGACAGATGGGTGGAAGGCTTGGATGAGCTGTTTGATGGCCTCCCACCATTCGTTCTGGTATGCCAACTGGTAAATATTCTGCAGAAAACTATGCAGGTCCAGGCTGTGTTTTGTCACATAAAACCCATAAAATGACACGGGTCATAAACAATCTATAGGCATATCTACACTGGATTTACAAAATAAATGATGCAATGGTAACTCAATATAATTTTGAAAATAACAGAGGCCTAACTGTGTATAGTAATGCGGTCACATCTGGTCAAACTGCCACATGTGCACAATCAGATGTCTTACCAGGCCAGCTGAAAAAATAATGCTGAAATATATCTGTATTGACTGTATTACTTTGTCCCAACCATTCTCACAGTTAGAGTTACAGCCACAGCCCTTTTGTGCCACAGAGCTAAAATTCAGTGTTGATACCAGGCTATGTTTTCAATCAGTCAGTCATTTTTAGCCAGTTAGTAATCAATCAGCCAGTAATTTTTCTTCTGACCTGAGAAAATTGGGTACAACAGTTGCATTTAACTACAGGTCAGCTACAGTTCATTGCGACAGCCCTATCTCTGCACTCTGCTGAATCATTACCATCATTCCCTTCACTGGTGCTGTTTGCAGCTCATCTGAAATCAGACAGAGGTAGTGAACACCCCCAAGTACCAGTTCAGTGATGAACAAGTGACTGAATTTGAGTAATTCTGACCAAATATGTGGGGATCCACCATGCGCATTTTAAAGTGATAGATGCATCCTCATGTCATCCTAATTTACCTTAAAACTTTCTCACAATAACAAGTTACAGTTCTTATTACAAATTGGAATATTAAGCAATATATTTTCCTTTCTATTAAGAGCTCTTCTCGTTTTAACACCCGTGGCAGTTTTCACTGAGCTATTACACATAATTAAGACGACACGTAAGGCTGATTGCTGACAGACTTACCTCTACTTTTCTTACCTCCACTTTGCTCCTTCAACATGCTCCCAAACCAACTAAGATGTCCACTGATATGATATTTCAGCTTAAAAGCAAAACTACTAGTCTCACATTAGTCTGTGAATATTAAAAACCTTTTTCTAATGCTCAGACATGTACTTGGAGGACTTTATTTATGATTTACTATATCATATACATATATATATTTATATATATATAAGGAAATAATTCTATTTATTAGTCAGACATTGATACACAATAAAGAACAAAAACTGGAAATCCTCACACACTTTAAAGAAAAAAATAAGGACATTGTAAAAAAATACCTGGAATGTCCTTTAGAATAAAAGGTCAAGATTAATTTCTGTGCAATCCAGGATCCCTGTCTTGGTATTCATTTTCTCTAAAACTACACACAAAATAGCATCTGGGAAAAAAATTTGTGAGAAAACTCAACAGCAAAGGAATAATTGTGTAAATAACAGACTGTCCTCAGCCAAATCTTTTCAGTGACCACCTTGACAGCTCTTTGTGGAAAACAGACTCACTGAAGAAGCAAGGGATAACCATGTATTCATGATCATATTCACAGTCCTTGCTTAGCTAGTTAAAAAAGAGCACAGATAACAAAATGTCACATTTTCAGATGCTAAATAGCCAAATATGAGTGCTTATATCCATATAAGCATATGTCTATACACCTGAACAATGCAACTTCTCCAAAATGTGGATGGGATGCCAGTCATAGTGCAAAGCAAAATATTTCAGGCCAGATGCTGGAGATGCACTAAGGCAAAGGTGGATTTGATTTTAATTTTAAATTTTTAGACAGATAATGGTATGAGCTCCTAATTCTCTTCTCTACTTTTGAAATACTGATATATAATCTATTCCATAGAGATATTTATCTGAGATTGGAAGATTGAATCAGTCATAAAGCATATATTCTCTCTTTGAAAGAGAAAGAAGGAATAGATTATTAATTTAGACTAGATATTTAATGATCAGACTGAAAAGATATTCAGCCCAGAAAGGTTTAGTGTTCCCAAATCCATTATAAGGTCCCTCTGCCTACAGAAACCAAAGTTTTGCTGCCCTTCTTTGTTACCATATTGCATTTCAGCTGCTTATCTGTTCACATTATCTACTGCACACCAGCATCTATTCTGGCACTGCAGTTGATGTCCAGGTTTTTACTGCTCATGACAAAATCACATTTCATTAGCGTTGTCCACATGGACATCTGTCATATTGCATTGCATCTTGTATGCTGAATTTCATACAGGGTTTGATGTGGAAAACATGTCCCCATAGATTTGCTGAAGAGTTGAGAGAAAAATAGATGTCTGGAATTTTTTAAGAAGGTTAGTTGGCTAGTCTGGTTCTGACTGTGAGGTAAAAAGGAAAAAAAGAAAAAAAATTTAAAAACTCACCAACCAACCAAATATCACAACCACCAATGTATGTTGAAAGTAATCCCAAAGCTATATTCTTTTCACAAATTAACAAAATACTGTACATTGAATTATTTATAGTCATTTGCTAATTGACTTTCACCTCTTCTTCAATTTAGGAGCTAACCACCATGCAGTCATTCCCTCTTCTGAAATTTTCCACTAAATATATTTTTATTGGTTTGAGGCTTCAGCTGTCAAAATCCCATCATAAAAAAAAAAAACCCATATTTTGAATTTAATCTTATCTGATTGTCTAAATGGCTCATCTTGTTAGTTTCGTTCCTTACTGGACAATCATAATTGTTAACTTAAAGTTCTCCTAGTCCAATATTTTCAGGAAGTACCTTATGAGCTGTAAGAGCCTCCTATTGGACAAGCCCTTTTCTAGGATATTTTTTGTCAGAAATTAAAAAGATGTTTCTTGTCAGAGTATTCCTGAATCCTGTTTTTTTCAGTACCAGCCATAGTTGTCTGAAAAAGGACACTAACAATGAAAGTTCATGTGCAATCTTAGGTACAGTTTATTAAAATTCACTCTTTGAATAAAGAACTTGTAAAAGAGTTGTCTCCTGACACTAAATAAGTCACATGAACTCTAAATATGTTACCTATGGGAAGGAAACTAAGGAAGAACATATCTTCAGGCACAAGATGGAAAGACCTTACTTTGGTCGAGACACGTATTACAGGAGCATTCAGTGCCAGAAGATATTTTTATCTATTAAAATGCAGTAAAGCAAAGACATTATAGGGTATCACATGATAGTGCATGATATAAATAATTAAAAATAAATCTACTGCTATAGTATTTATGAGACTTGAAGCATTTTTAATAGGTCAAGCCAAAAAAGGTATTTATTCTTTCTGTCTCAAACACTGAAAACCCATGATTTAATGGTAATAAGTAAAAAATATAATAAAGTTTTGTCCATGGAATGGAAATCACAGTCTTCTCTGCCTTTACCTACAGCAAAGAAATTAGTATGAGATAATCATGTAAAAACCAGCAGTGACCAAAACCAGCTCTAAATTTCTTTGGTTAAAGGCAAAGGAATGGCACAGAGGAATGATGAAATAGAGAATTATTTGAAATGATCAAAAACTTGTTTTAAACTTGTTTGGAAGGATTAAAATAGATAAGCTCTACCATATAAATGGAGTCATTCATACACATTTGACATTTTAAATTGCAGCAGCACAAAACACGGATTATTGATAGATCAATAAGAATAGTTTCTTTATTGCTTGCCCAAGAATTGAGATTTATATTATCATTCCTTGCATTTTTTTATATAATTGATATAATTGAATTATTTCAGACACAATTAGAAGGCACAATTAATGTTCCTAAACATCTAAAGATTATTAGATATTTTGGTCTGCCAAGAATACTGTAAAAACACATTAGACCATCAAAAATTACAGAGCTAATTCTTTTTAGAATTTTCCTTAAATTTCTCAGAAGTCTGGCAACATTCTTATTTATGACTTATTACATTTCCTACAACTCACACACAGTACTATGTTCATTCCACTTTGGCCAGAACACAGTTCATAACTCCACTCATTATCAGTCAAAGAAATTCTTGAAATGCCTCAAAATACGTGCAGTGGTCAAAGGGTCAGTAGTTCAATAGTCACTCACTCCTTTGTCCTTCTTACCCTCATGTACACACTGGGTGTGCTCCAGAGGCCACTGGGGATCCTTTGATGGCCTTCAAAAGGGACTGGCAGAAATGCCCAAGCAACAAAACAGACCCTGCCTGTTTGCCAGGGCATCTTTTCCCCTCCAGCCCTGCTGATCCACCCTGGTCTTTGCTGACCTCTACAAGACACACCCATCTGGCCTACCCCCAGTGTCTTTCTTCTCTCTGAATCATTATTGATGACAAGCTCACTATGAGGTCTCAACTGGATTAGCAGGCTCAGCTGTAAAAGGCCTCTACTAAAACTTACACTAAGGAGTGTTTTCCCTGGACTGAATTCACCATAATATATATATTTCCTCCCTGGCTATATGGGAAGCTGTAAAATCTACTCCAGACGTAAAAAAAAATTAAAAAAAAAAAAAATTATTTGTGGAGATAAATGGCAGCTGAGTCAGGTGTAATTTGTGAATTAAAGTGAAGTCAGCAGACAGCCCAGCTGAAAGTTGCCATGGGATATGCAAGATAGCAACAGGAAAGTAACAGTGTGACTAAGAAGCTTGCACTGACTTCACCTGATCCCAATTTCTAATGACAGCTGCCACCTGTCCTTCCCTTGGAATGGGATTTGCAGTCCCCAGTACAATGCAAGAGAGATATGTTAGAGAAGGTTTTAAAAAGCAAATATTTCTGGAGCACTATTCTGGCTGCACTAGTACAATTTCTTACAGCAACTACTACTAAAGTGCCTGGTAGGTACTTCAGTGTTATCCCTTTAGGATAAATAGTATGTCAGCGAAATAAAATTCTGATTCAAGAGAAGTGCTCTTGAAAAACTAAAAGGAGGAAAGTTCAGTTTGTGTACCTGTATTTTTATTTATTCTGGAAACATGTATTTTTCTACATAACAGAATGAATTAAAATTCATTCCTTAAAGGAACAATTTAATGTAATTTTAGGTCCATCAAAACACCAGAGAAAGGTGTGAAATAAAATTTTTTTTCAAAATTACAGGTCTTCTCAGACCTGTTCAAATCACTACTGCACATCTAAGATCCACATGGAAAGAAATGCAGGAAGGGGACTCTCCTCCTAGAACAAACTGAAAAGGACCCTGGAGCTCCAGACAGGGACCTTTGGATGACTCCTTGTATGTGCTTCACCTTCAGAGACTTGAGGAAGTTTTCTTATCTCCATTGCCCATAGTTAGGTTTCTGTCTGCTGCCAGCCCCTCTGGAGCCATCTGAGCCCCTGGCTGAGCCAGGCCCATCTGGCTTGGAGCCCTTGATGAGCTCACACCAGTTTGCCCACATCTTACATGGAGGGGAGCCCAAACCCAGACACTGAACCTCTCCGTGGTCTCTCCAGAGTGGACCAGAAGGGGATAATCCCACTCCTGTGTGGATGGATTCTGCTCCTGCTGGTTCCTGCATGGCTCCTCATGCTCCAGGGCACCAGCACATCCCAGAGAGCTGCTCCCCAGCCACCAGCCTGCCCACAGCCTGCCAGGGTTCTTTACTTCCCCGGGGCAGGAATCTGCATCGTGTGGGAGCTTAAGTCATGTGATATATTGCAAAGCCAAGTTGCTCATAAGTGACAGCAACTTGCTATTTCCTTAGGGATTTCAAATGAGAGGAATGATTGATTACAAGTATGTGCTTTTAAGGGGGATATGCAATTATGTAAAAATCAGATGGGGGTCTTGGTTTTTCCTCACCACAGAAAGGTTCACAGAAACAAGCAGTATGGTTCACAAAACTTTTTAATGAAAGGGTGCCTCCTCATGGTTGGATTAATCTTCTAACCAGCAAGCTCTTCTTGATCAGAGCAGCTGAAGTGAAGAACAGTATCCACATAAGGCAGTGCTTGCATTATGCTTAGGCTTTCCTATTTAACATACAGTTTGTCTTCCACCCACTGTGTTTTCTATAAGCACTAAACTGTTTCAGCAGGACTGAATTTTCATTTCGTGGCTATTGACATCCTGATGGTGTTTGGTGATTCAGAGGGGATTTTGCATTCAAATGTGAGTCTATACCTGAGAAACCATTTTTTCTTTTTGTGTAGTAGAGGAAGTACCTCAAAACATCTTTTAGCCATAACTCAACACCTGCATTTCTTCTGGGACAGAAAATTGTGTGCTTTCCCCTTTACAGACTTCATTTTGAGGATGTATAAAATCCCAGAAGTAAACAAGCGTGGACAATGCATAATACAGCTATTGGTAGGAATAAGAACTTAAGGATCAAGACCTGGATTCAATGGTCAAGAGTTCTCATTACAGGGTAAAATGGACTGATCTGGGGAAAGGGAAAAAATAAAGGATGAAAAAAAAATAGTTATGTGTGCTGTAATTCTCTCCAGATTGGTCCTCATGTTATTCACATCTGATAGTAATGTGATTAAAGGAGCACAGACTCACTAGAACTGAGGGGAAAGAAAAGCTCTGCTGTGATGTTGCTTTTCAATTCCTTGAGATTTTGAATTCAGATGAAGAACTCTTGTTTTTAGTAATTTCTCTGACACAGTGGAAAGCCCTGTGCTGTGCTGTGCTGGAAAAGTGAACTGCAGAACCGATCAATTTTATTTCCTCATTAAAAGAATAAATGATTATGCAATGATTCTTCAAACCAGGCCATAGATCAGATTGTAGAAAACTAATACTGTAGTCAAGCATATACTATCACTGCAGTTACCATGGTGATCCACTAAGCAGCTCCCATTTGCCCTGAAAGTCATTGTCATTCACATAAAATATGCCTTAACATCAGGTTCTAGGAATACTTCATATTGATCTACAGGCAACATTTATAATTAATTGAAAATACTTAGGTTACTAACAAACAAACCATTATTTTTTTATGGAAATAAGCCCATATCAAAATGTGCAGTGCTACTGTACTGCTGTGTGAGAAGCCGGTTCCTTTTTCACAGGTATCATCTATAGGTTGCTTTGCATGTATGAAAAATATTTGTCAGCTCGCATCTTTGCAGACTGAGAACTCATAAAGTCTTGCTAGCTGTTAGGTCAGGTATCATGGAGGTGACATTCAACACAGAAAAGCAGAGCTCATCATCATTTTAATTTTAAATTGGAGGTTTGACTGTTCCCTACTGGTTATCTGTACAGTTTAATTTAAAAATTAAATGTTAGAACTCCCCACTCAACATCACGCCACTCTGCTGTGCTACTTGAGGAAATCCTGTTTCTATGGTAACTGCAGGAGACTTATTCAAAACCACTGATGTCACCCACATGAAATATAAACAAACCTCTGAACCACTGATATATTCCAATATATTTTCTGGAATATTAATGACATACATCAATCATTGTCACAGTGAGTATTTTAGTAATTGAAATAAATATATACAGAAAGAAGGATACAAACATATTTCCTAAAATACATATATATATAAAAAGCTTTAGAGATTTATTTACCAATGCTATTTTTAATAACACTTTAGAAGCAAATATCACTTCATTAGACATTTACCAAATTCCAGTGGTGACTAAGTGCTTGAGAACCATGAGTCCAAGCCACCAACAACATCAGCTGAAGCAAACCCACCATTTTTGATCTGTGGAGTGCCTCAGTATGATGCTTTCAGTTCTGCTGGGGATTTAGGAAGTGTTTACAGGACACCTCACCTCTGCCCTCTGGAGGGCAAGGGTCTGCTGGTGGTTCCTGTCCATGATGGAGAGAGATCTGGATTTGAGGCCAGAGCAGGATTATGGAACCATAGAGTAGTTTAAGTGGGAAAAGGTCTGTAAGAGCCTCAAATCTAGCCATTAGACCAGCACTGCCAAGTTCACCACATTTACACTTCCTTTAAATGCCTCCAGGAGTGGTGACTGCACCACTTCCTTGGGAAGCCTGTTCCAATGTCTGAAAGCACTTTTGGTGAAAGAATTTTTCCTAATATCCAATCTAAACCTCCCCTAGCACAGTTTAAGGCCATTTCCTATTGTCATATTTCTTGCTGTTTGGGAGAAAAGACTGACCCCCACCTCACTACAACCCACTTTCAGGTAGCAATAAGGTCTCCCTAAGCCATCTTGTCCCAGGTAAATAACTCCCTTGCTTGTAAGACTTTTGCTCCAGTTTTGTTGCCCTTCTCTGGACTCACTCCACCACCTCAATGTCTTTCCTGTAGTGAGGGGCCTAAAACTGGATGCAGGATTTGAGCTGCAGTCTCACCAGCACCAAGAACAGGGAGAGCATCACTGCTCTGGTCCTGCTGGCCACTCTACATCCACAGCCTTTCCCTCATCCACTGAGTCACTCTGTCACAGAAGAAAATCAGGTTTGTCAAACAGAACCTGCCTTTGACAAACCCATGCTGGCTGAGCCTGATCCCCTGATCCCCCTTCCAGGGGATGGCACATGATGGCACTAGGATAATCTGCTCCATGACCTTCCCCAGTGCTGAGGTCAGGCTGACAGGTCTGTAGTTGCCCAGATCCTCCTTCATACCCCTATTTTAGGTGAGCACCCAGCCACCTGGGACCTCTGGTTAGCCAGACTCATGACTAAGTCTTCAGCCATTGTGCACAAGGTGTAAGAGACAGTCAGAAGAGCAGAGCTGATGTGCCATTAGGCTGCAGAAGCCAATGCAGAACAATTCTCTGCCACCATCTCTGAACCAGCAAAGAGATGGTGATGATGGGGAAGTTCAGAGACTGACAGGACTGTCATTTAGAGCAGCTCCTTTATAACTCTCATCTACACAGCCTAGCTTAGAAAATAAGTGTGAATAGTGAGAAACATTTTGACAATGAACTGGAAGAAACAAATGCTTACAACCTGTAAAAGTCAGGCCACAGACCTGAGAGTTTTCAAAGCCTTCGACTTTTTCAGTCCACTTGTGACAGGCAAGACACATCAGAGATCATTTCTCCTCATGAAAAGGAGGACCTAGATCAAAATGAGAACCTTGATCTTCCTGTAGAACATTTTCAAGAGAAACTAGAAAAGGGAAAATTGTAGAGGTTTCACCTTTGATATATTTTCTCAGGTGTAGCTGTAGCCCATGAAGAATTTCCATCTTTTATAAGGAGACAGTGGCCTTAGCACGTTCACACTCTGATGACTGACCCTGGGACACAAGTTCAAGCACTCCACTGAGATTATTTCTTTTAAAATTTTGACCCTAGTCACACAGAATCACAGAATAAGCTGAGTAGTCATAGGACAATAGATCAGACCTTGTTTTCCACTTGCAGCAGCTCCATAGTTGTTGCTTTAGTAGCTCACCAGTACAAAGTTTCCCAAATGAAAGTTTTGCAGTAATGATTTAATTACAAATTCAATTTCAGACCATGGCCTAGAAAAATGAATGCTAGAAAAAAGGTGCATTTTCTGTGTTATTTTCTGTTTCTTGTGCTTGTTCATCCTGCTATTGCAGGGAACAATAGCATGTAACTCTTTGACAAGAGAGGAGGGAATTTCCTGCATCAACAAAAACGATACCTAGCCTAGCAATGACTCTTCAAGTAAATTGTTGAATGAAGCTACAATCACAATAAATGTTCAGAAATTCATCCACTAAACACTGGTCGTGGCTTCTTTTATTCCCTTTCTGGTCTTACAGAAACTTGCAAGTAATCCTTAGACCATCCAAATACAATAAAAAATAATTCTTTCCTGAAATAAATGCATCAAATCTTAAAAATAAAATCTTTAGTCAAGTTATAGTGGCCTAACTTGGCAAATGTGACCCTTGACCTCAAGAATTCATGTTTAATTGTCCTCACTTTCTCTCCTCTTTCATATGTTGGCATCCTCTCTTGGAAAATCTTTTAACTTTGCTGAATTTGGGATGTATCTGAAAAGATCTGTGGTACACAAGAGAGAGCGTGGTTTGCAGAATGGAACTGCTTTTGAGAAGGATCCCAGAAGTAAGGCTGTATGCAGTGCTACAATATTTGCTGAAGCACCTTTTAATAAAGAAAAAATATTTATAAACATGCTCTCCTCTGCTGTTGCACAGCATGAGTATCTGCAATATCTCAAGTGTAATATGAACAGGTAGAGTGACTCCCACCGAAGGGATTAAAGGTATAAACACAGCAGAACCAGAACCAGAGCAAACCAACTTGCAGAGTTGATTCCTGTGGAATCCACATGTGTATAAAATATATTGAAGAATAGAAGAAGTGCAAGATCTTAATTTTATATACACACAGCTGACCATGGGAGATAATGATAAGATAATCAACATTTTGTTGCTGTTATCCTGGCTTGCAAAGAGGTTTGTTGTTTGAGGGTTTTTTGCTGGCTGGTTTTCTCTATCCTCCTGAGGGGAATAAAATGCCAAGGGAGTAAAATGTATTTTCCAGAACACAGCTAGTATATTACTTTTGTCAGGGCAACAACAAATGAAACAAATCTCAGAACACGTTAAAAAACGTGAAGTGTTGTTGATACACTAAACTTTTCTGCATTTCATTTTTGACAAGATAGAGATTCTCAAAATATTTGGAAAAAAAAAAGAAGAAGAAAGGGATAATTATACATCATAGCTAGAAACTCTGGAACTCAAAATTTGTGAGGTTTCTATTAAGATGGTAGGATGCATGATTTTAGCTTCTGTGAGAGATAAGACACAGGTAATTTGAGAAATACCTCCAAATAACAGAGAAGGGGTTAAAGCTACTGCAGCTTCTGAGACTGAGTGAACACATGAGATTATCCACACAGCAGGACAGTAACAGAATAGCCACTAATGCCCAGGCTGTGGTGCAAGGACACTCAAAGCCTGTGAGCTCCAGTGCATCTGTCTGTCTTTGGGATAGAGGCAATGCCAAGAAAACCACAAATACAAATTTTATTGAATTCAGTGGTAAAGCATAAGGATTTACAGCAAAGGGTAGGATTCCTGTGTAACAACTTTATTATGCATTCAGGCTTTCAACATGGACCCAGCAAGGGGTGCTGCCATCACTGTAGCTCTGTGTTAAATTACTGACCCCTTGGATTTCAGCTCCATTGTGGAGCCAGCTGCAGTGTGATGCAGGCAGAAGAAATTAATCCAGGTGCTAATGCTACAGAAAAAGCCATTTTAATGCAGTTGGGAAGAAACCAAGCCAAATCAGCCAGATATATTGAGGCTTGGAGTTTGCCTAATTTTGCTGCAACAAGATATGAAAATCAAAAGGATATTAACCTCAGAAACAGGAGGAAAGAATTCACTTTTTAAGGAAAGAGATGAAGGATGAAGCAGAAAGCACGTGGTTAGAAAGATAACACATTTGCAACACCACTGAAAACATTTTTGGCAGGGCAGCAGGTTAGCCTTTACAGCATGGAATTCACCTTCAGTTGCTGCCCAGCACACAGTTTTCACTATATCTATATCTATCTATATCTATCTATATCTATAGCTATAGCTATAGCTATAGCTATAGCTATAGCTATAGCTATAGCTATAGATATAGCTATAGCTATATCTATATCTATCATCTATATCTATCTATATAATCTATATCATCTATATCTATACCTATCTATATCTATATCTATATCTAGTCTATATCCATATCTATATCTATATCTAATCTATATCTATATCTATCTATATCTATATATATGCATTGCAGGCAGCAGGATGTACAGCAAAAATAACTTACTCCAACATTTGAATCAAATGTGAATCAAATCTGTGTTCTCTGCTACTTTGAAATAAATAGGAGATAACATGAAAAAAAGACATTATAATTATTCCAGGTTTATGTGGCTGTCAAACACTTGATGATCATCAATGACACTTAGATAATTTTTCCTGTAATCAAAGACAAACCCAAGCCTTTAGAAAGAGTTCAACATTAGGTGTGTAAAATAAAGACTATTTTTGTGCACAGATTCATCCTAGTCAGAACCGATTGAGTTCTAAGTTATTTTACTAATTTTGTAAAAATTATGTCAAATTTACCTGCACTTTCAGGGGTCAAATGGGCATAGACAGGAGCAGAAGCTGGCCCAGCAGGTAACATGGACTGATATTGATAATATCCTAATTTGGCCTGCTTGCATTACAGCTACATTGCAAGCTGCTTGAATGCTTTACCTCTTAAATAACTGCCCAGAAAGTCTCTACTCAGCTAATTCATATGTTCTTTTTCCCACTGGCTTCAAAAGCACCAAGAAAATCCTGTCTCCACTGTGCAAACCAGCACAGCATAGAGCTTGGCCTACTGCCAGGGCAGAGGGACTCATTAGCTGGGCTGCAGCACCAACTCAATACTGCTCTGCTGCTCCTGGCCCAGCCTCCCCTCTCCAGAGATCATTGCTCTGCACCCCACAGACAGCCCAACCTGCTTAGAGCAGCATGAGATCACCACTGCTGGGATTCCTGCTCCAAGCTCTCCAGGAGGAAGCTCAAGCTTGTTGCATTCATAGTATCCAGTTTCAGGCAGGGTGGTGTCTGTACTGATTTAAGTCTTGTATGTATTTGTTTTCATGTAATGGCATCAGTGTATTTTCTGTCTTCTATTAAGTATAATTGCCAGACGAATTCATGTATGACAATATGATTGTTTGGCTTTGAAGCCTAGGCTGTGGTAGTCCTCATATGCATTTAATCTTCAGCAGTCTGTAAAGCACAATAGTAATAGTTAGGAATGGTTCATTTTGCCACAGAGGCCTGTCTTCAAGTATCTGTTTTTATCCTAGTGTGGGATTGGAAAAAATCTGGGATGTTTTCTGTTACTGTAACACTAATTTGTTTAAGGTTAGTGTCAGTCTTCCTTCCATGGCTATTTTGCGTGTTTCATAAATAAGTCAAAACTTTGATGGATTCCTTTACTGTCTGAAAAAAAGCTTGTCCTGTTGGTGTATATGTGGTCAGACTGTGACGTGTTAGGGAAAGCACAGCACCACTGCCACTTGCTAGGTTTTCACTGAAAACAGTGAGTCCATCACACCTACCTACATGCATGTCTTTTGTGCTCAGGGAACACCTTCTGGCTCCAATCCCCACTTTTCCTCAAACAGAGGTGGATCTCTCACCAACTTTGGTGAGCCCAGCTGCCTCTAAGTGATGGCTCTATTCCATCCCACCAGAGGCTTTGAAATCAGGACTGAAATTCCAGACCCAGAAAGGGACACCAATCTTCCTTAGTGGGTGTGGACCCTTGTGCTTCTCAGGGGAGTTTGCTGCTACTATAGTTGTTATCTATTTGCACTTGTCACTCCAGAAAATGTTGAAATATTTGAGGATTTCTTAATCCCCAAAGAAACCCTGCACTCCCAAAAACAATACATTTCCTTGCTTTAGCTGTATATGGCTATGAGCCCCCAGTGGAACAATAACACATTTGGCTACATAACAAATGCCAGTGATTTGTTAAAATCAATATAAACACTGAAGACTAATACATTTACACAAGCACTTTGATTGACTTCTCATGATTTGCCTCAGGTTTTTCCTTACACTGTCTAAAGGAACACAGCAAAAACAAGGAATAAAACTGGCTTTGTACTCCATTAGACCATGTCATGTGCAAGGGCTGAGTATCCACAATGGTGATTGTAAGTGTGAGGAGAATTGACAAAGGTTGTCTTCATATTGCTTGATATGCTATCTGGAGTGCCATTGGAATGGCAAAGAAAAAAATACATAGTTAGGAGCACACTCTTTCCTCCCAATAGACACACTATTTTCAGTCACTTAACTGGCTGCAGTTAGCTACGTGTTCTATTTTTACTGAGGTGCCTTATAATTGAAACTCACATTCTTCTATGTAATCTTTAAAGATGATGACTGCTATTGCAGTGAATGAGACATAGTGGTGTGTGCTCAAATTTTATGGTGCGTTAATGCTAGATTTCATTAATAAAATAATTACTTTATTGGAAATAACTCCTGCAGTTACAAAGAGACTGCAGATAATGGAATTCTGAGAGATTTGAATCAGCTCTGCAACAGCTACTGTTGCTCATGAGGAGAGCCCCTAAAAGATGGGGAGGTGATTACAAGTTAGAGTGGCAAAGAACTTGCCACTGTGATATTAACTGTTTCACCATCACACAGGCTGTGTCACTCCACACAGTGCCAAGAAAGAAGTGCTTTGACCCACAAAAGCTGGGAGAGTGGCTTCCCACACACACGAGGTTAGTTTTGTGGCTGAAAGAGCTCTCCATCCACCCCAGCTGCATCAGAGCCCATGGACAGTGTTGACTCAAGGATGTTCTGTGGAACTCAGAGAATGCAGAGTACAGCTGCGTCATCCATCTACAGAGAGATCCAAGAATCCAAGAATGACTTGAGAACACAGCTATGTGTTTGCCATGAGTAAAGTCAGTATTTAAAGTATTTTCACTGGCTCTTAGGCCATGTATTGGTGAGTGATTTATCAAAATGCTAAGTTGGCGGTTTTACAAACTTGTACTAAACATACCTTTCTTCAGCTCATTTTTCAAATTCCAGCTGGAATTTTGACCACAATCTCCCTGGAGGAAATTAAACTAAAGAGCCAAGGTTATATAAACATCTTAGGTCTCAGATGCACACAGATTTGGAGGTAAGGACTTCTGAGGTACCACAGGGTATCTAAAGCATCCATTTGGGGCTTGCAAAGATAGCACATGATTGATCAGAGACCCATACCCTCTTTGTGTTCAGGATCTGCATCTCAAACAGCTTTGAACTGCCCTCCAGTAACTATCAGAGAAGGTGAGTTGTTATGAATCAGCACCTGAGAGCTGTTTTCTTCCTCAGAGGAGGATCCCCAGCTGTTAGCAAGCAGAGCAGCAAAACCAGTACCAAATGCAGCTGGACAACCAGAGAGGGAATACATGGTTCTTGATGGCCTAGAAGAGAGTGGAAATTAAAATCTCTAGATCTCCTTTTTCTTGAGGGTTTTTAGGAGAGGCTGAAGACCTCCTCTACTGCCACTTTGCCCTGTGATAAATTCAGCATTTTTCAGTAGCAATAGTCTGGAGCTATCCTAAAATGCACCAATTCCCATGTGATTCACTGAGTCATCACCAGGGTGGAGGCAGGAGATGCTGTGCCAAGGCAAACAGCAGTTAGGGGTGAGGTAGCCTCCAGGCAGGCATTCCCCTAAAAGTCAGACCTTTGAGTTTCTCTGAAGCATATGCAGCAATTTCCTGTGCTGCTCAGTTTGCGCTTCACTTGTTAGGTTTTCCTTAAAGTGAGTGACAGCCATTCGCTCCATCCCCCTAATCCTGCTTTTTCAGCAGCTCATCCTTTCCAACTGCACTTCAGTTGCAGAGTCTGAAGATGGAAGGTGCTAATTTGCTGGGTATCTTGTTTACAATTTCAGTGCATAAATACCACTCTACTGTAAATTGGTTCTGAGGGTCGCTTGTAGTTTTAACTATCACCCATGTGCAGTGATGCTTCAAGCCATCTATTAGAACAGAATAACTCTGACATAGATAATTAGCTGGAGTTTGTATGGCTACTTTGTACAACACTTGGGAAAAGTGCATCAAACAGCAGCATTCAGTGATTCTCTGTGATTATGAACTGTTTCTTACTAGGTGTGACTCTGTTCCCCTTAAATGTTTTTAGAGAAAAATTATTGGGATAATGAAGATGTTTTATTTTCTGTGTAAATGAAGAGTACTATTTTGTTTTTAAACCACTGTTGTCAGCCAGACTGGCTTCAATTTTGCAGCTAATGTGGGTCACAGTGTTTGTCTTTTCCTTTCAACAGTGCTGTCTCTATTTACACAGTTAATCTCTGTTTTCAGACTACTTAATTATTTTGGAAAGCTTACAGTCTACCACACATACATTTCCAATACTTCTTTAGCTTTGAAGGAGTCACAGGAGAGGCTTGACCTGCCAAAGGCAATGACTGGGGTACTCAGGAAATCCTCTGGCAAATATCCCTCCTACTGCCACATCCCAAGTATGACAATGCTGAGGTACCTGGAAAAAAAAGGGATTCCAAGGGTCAGATCCAGCTCCAGATTCAGCCACCTAAATTTAGGCATTGACAGTGCAGATGTCTGCTACCTAAATATCAGAGTGTGCTTTTGAAACACCCACAATGGGTTACCCACAACGATTGCTTAGTGTTAGATCTTAGTACTTATGGGTGACATTTAGGGACACCCCAGATCTCAAATGGCTGTGGATGCTCTAGACCTCCACCAGTTCCTTTATGAGGCTTAGATGTCTTACACCACACAATGCCCCTGGCAGTAAACATATTTAGATATTTGAATCTCAAATCCATTGAACTTTTCTGGTGAGGAAAGAGATAAAAAAGACACTGAGAAAGGGTCAGTGCAAAGACGACAGGAAGGAGGGAGGGAAAAAGGAAGGAAGGGAGGAAGGAAGGAAGGGAGGAAGGGAGGGAGGAGGAGGAAGGAAGGAAGGAAGGAAGGAAGGAAGGAAGGAAGGAAGGAAGGAAGGAAGGAAGGAAGGAAGGAAGGAAGGAAGGAAGGAAGGAAGGAAGGAAGGAAGGAAAGGAAGGAAGGAAGGAAGGAAGGAAGGAAGGAAGGAAGGAAGGAAGGAAGGAAGGAAGGAAGGAAGGAAGGAAGGAAGGAAGGAGGAAGGAAGGAAGGAAGGAAGGAAGGAAGGAAGGAAGGAAGGAAGGAAGGAAGGAGGAGGAAGGAAGGAAGGAAGGAAGGAAGGAAGGAAGGAAGGAAGGAAGGAAGGAAGGAAGGAAGAGGAAGGAAGGAAGGAAGGAAGGAGGAAGGAAGGAAGGAAGGAAGGAAGGAAGGAAGGAAGGAAGGAAGGAAGGAAGGAAGGAAGGAAGGAAGGATACTTATGCTAGATGAATTTTCCTAGATGTCCTTATGCTAGATGAATTTGCAATTGCAGTTGCAGAAATCCAGACAAATCTTGATAGAATAAAGATGAATAAGAATTCAGTATATTCAACCCCTTATTTCTGCTTTATTATGCTTTCCATTAACATTCAAGTGCATGTATTAAAAAGTCCTCTAGAATTTCTACATAAGTTGGGGGATAAAATAAATAATTATAAATTATTGTAAATATTACATTGGATTTAGAAAATTCAGTCCCTCAGACAAAAGAGACAGACTGGAAAGAGAAGTCTTATACATTATACCTAGACCTGAGGCCATGAGCTGACCAACAGTTTCAGTGTGGTCCATCTGCAAAAATTCCTGGTAAGAAGGTTCCTATCTCCTGAGAACTTTAGCATTTGAGTTCACAGTAATAACAAACAGGTTATGAAGAAGGAGATATTTGTTTTCTTTTCTGGTTTACTTGGATTGTAGAAGGAAGCCCTGACTGAGCACTGCTGAGGCCTTGGTCACTATGCATGTAAATAGCTGACTGTTCTGGCCACCATCCACAGGAGCACTTAAACACATGCTTAAGTTTTGCATTAATAACGTTATGTGCTCTGGTTACATGCAACATGGCCTAGAAATAGTAAAGCGCTTTAAACCCAAGTCCCTGAGTTGAAGCTAGAGAGAAATCATCACAGCTCCAGACAGGAGGTTATAAAAATGTAAGTTAAGCATTTTTTTAATGACACTGATTCCAGAGGTGATTCTCAAAGAAAACAACAACAGAAAAAAAAACTACAGGGGTGGCACCACCCCTGGTAAACTCCCTTTTTCCATCAATCTCTTCATCAACTGATAATAGCTGAAGAACATGAATGCCTTGGGAGAATATAAATGTTCTGTTCAACCCAAACCTTCTTCTGTATTGCAAATACCTGTCTAAAACCAGACTCACTTTGCAGCTATTTCACTAAACAGATTTCTCTTTACTGAGCTCACCAGTCACCACTTCAGCACTTGCAGTGTCCTTCAGGCAATGAGCTCCACAAGAGTCTTCTGCTCAGCCTTTCCTCTGTCTTTAGACATAGCTATTCACCCCTTGACAGCTCAATCCCAACACAGAGCACAGAGGTTGGAAGTCCTATTGCTTTCTGTGAAAGACAGTATGATGCTGCAAGGCTGGCAATATATTAATCTAAGCCATACACGTACATCAGAGGAAAAATATTCGAGCCTTTGCTCAGCCCTTGGTTCAGTTGAAATGAAACAAACCATTTGTTTTCTTTCACTTTCCCTGCTTTCCTATGAATTTCATTAACAATTTCATACAAGTACTGTGAGTCAAATACCAGCAGAAATTAAAAGGACTCTATGCATGAGAAAAAACAATCATTCTTTTTTTAGTTTGAGGGAACAGTGTGATTGTAATTAATATTAGTTTTGAGCAACACAGAAAAGCCTCATGGCCATATAGGCTGAAAAACAATATTTTCAACTTCTTTGATTTTTTTCCCAAGGAGAAGAAGGTGGCAGAAGGAGGAGAAATATATTTAACATTTCTAGGTAGTTTTCTTCTATTATTTGAAATATTTTTTTTAAAACAGTATGTTCATGGTGTGCTAGTAGCTTGCTTCTCAGAGACTCAGACCCTGGACAGTATTGTTTGTAAAGGCACAAGTGCACAGGCTGACCACATGGATAGTGAGAGATTTAGTACGCCCTCACATGCAAAACACTGTCAGAAATTTCTCAGATGGACGGCATTTCAACATCTGCATCTACAAGGTCTCATATCTACAGGGTATGAAATGTCTACTGAGACAAAATTACATTTAAAAACAGTTTAATTTTGTAGGAAACGCTAAGGTAATTTCACCATCATTTTCCTGCACTAAGAGATCACATTGTTTCATAACTTAATCCTCATTTTTATCCAAACTTAAGCTGGTACAAACTTTTCAAAAGAGAGTTGTGGTCTACATCCATCTTGGCAAAGTTCTGGATCCGACATTTCTAACAGAGAGCTAAACTAGTACAGGAAACTAAATGTCTTCAGCGCCATCAATGCAGATACTGCATCAAGCACTGAGAGGAGCTAAGCCTAGCCCAAATGCTCTCTTAAACAAGCACTTAAACTTAGGCCTCACCATGGTGTGGACACCAGCTCTAAAACACAGTATATGGGAAGGGGATGGAGAGGACAGGGTGATAGTTAATTCCAAAACCTCTTGATATGTGATAAAAGCCATGAAAGAGCAAATTTAACTCATTGTGGAAAACACAATTAGGAGAGATCTCTTGATTGAACTGAACTGCTTTTTCCAAGATACTAAAACAGGAAAAATAATTGTGGATAAGTCATATCAGCTGCTGTCTGTGCCTCTGGCTTGAAAATTATATAAAAAATTACTCAAGACACATGAAAGAAGCAGAGCATGGCCTCCTTTGTTGAGGCTTATTAGTAGAAGTAGCAACAGATATACCCATTTTACCTATCAAAGATTTTCAGGGCTATTTGCAGATAAAAGTAAAAATTAGGTAACTGGGCCACACAAAATTCTGTGTTAATAATGTTTCTGTGTTAACTTTTCAGTTTTCTTTATGGAGATGCTATATAGTGAAACAGATGCTTTGCATGGTCATTGTCATTAAGGAGCGCTGGCAGACATAGAGTGCAGTTCCTTTCCTTTGAGAAAGATTCTTCAAAGTTTTCATTCATCAGTAGGAGTGATTGGTGTTTGTATCAGTACTTTAATTCATAAATATGTTTTAGTAATGCAGATACATTTATTCTTTTCTTAACAATTTAAAATTGAACAATTGTCACTTCTGGAATGTAAAGGCAAGCTAGTCAGGCATGATTGACCAATGGTTTCTTTTAGTGAAAGATATGTTCAGATAGGACTAGCTGCTGAAGAAAAGACTAACTAAAATTTGATCTATATGCAGGTGCAAAATGGCTGTGTAAATTACTTGATAGAGTAAATAGTATTTGATGCTTGGGAGGAAATTGATTTCCACACAGGCACATGCTCTGACAGTGTAACAGTATGACAGCCCCTGGAGGACATCCAGTTAATTACTGTATTCTTCTGTGCCTTGTAGGGTTTTGTCTCTACTGTAAATCATGGACACAAGGTGGAAATCCATACTCCAGCAGCTGTGAGAATTATCCATGCAAAACAATGATAAAAATTTGTCTTTAAATTTCAGGGACAAAAATGTTTGGGCATCAAGGAATGCAGAATTTCAAATAATGAAATTAGAGTAGTACAATTGTTAATATAAGGCCTTGATTTAGCATAACAATTAAAAATTAGATTTTTCAGGCTGGGAAGTCTCCTTTGTGGCAATGTTGAACTGAACTTCTTTTTGAGCCAGCAGGCCACTAAACACTGTGTTCTGCTCAAGGGCAATGTAAGAGGCAGCCTCTCCTCCTCCAGTTTAATGCACATCCTGTGCAGAGCCAGCAGCTGCACTCCACGATCCTCCTTTGAGTCCCTTCCCACTCAGAGTATTCTTTGACTCTACTCTATGCAAATTCAGAAAAGCACGTTCAGGAGCTGGGCTTGTGAGAGCTGGGAGGTTTCACCTGATGGCAGGACTCAATCCTGAGATGGGCAGAAAGAAGCTGAGCAAAGACAGGGAGTTAAAAATCTTCTCTGCCCTGGGAGGTAACAACTCATCCAGGATCCATGATGGGCATAATATTGGACTTGTGCATTTCTATCAAATTTGTATGGAGGCACTCAGGATGCCAGACATCAGCCCATCAGACATCTTTTCCAGCAAGCAGGAAAAAACCATTCTTCAACCAACCATTTTATTAAAACAACTCTTCACATGCAGCAACTTCAGGAAGTCAGTAGCCACTACCGATTTTGGCTTGTTCCTTCCAGATCTCACAGCAGAAATGTACATCAAGAAGAGGAAAGGCAAGAGCCTTGTGCAAGAAATCTGATACAAATCAAAGTGCTCCACTCTGAAATGCAACCATAAAAGGAAGCACAAAGACAGCAAAGGTAAAAACAGAAGATGAAATATGAACTTGTACATATTTTGTACAGCTTCATTCTTCCTGACCAGTGAAAGTAGATTCATCAAGTGAGATTCTGTTTATCTAAGATTACCTTTTTCCCCCTTGTATTGATTCTGCTTTCTTTCAGTTTTCTTTATGTAATACAAAAATTTCAGTATTGGAAGTACCTTGAAAGGAGAGTTTTCTGACAAAAGCTGGGATTTGGGATGTGATAGGATAGGTGCAGCACAGGGAATTCTTCAGACAAAAAAATTATTTATTATTTAGTAAAAACGAAAACATTTTAAAAAGTAATTATGGCAAGAGAGTCATAAAAGGAAATATAAAATAAGTAGTGGAGAATGAAGAGATATATAAAAACAAAATAAGGAAGATCTTGCCTGTACATTTGGTTTTGCATGAAGGCATGAGCAAAGTATTAAAATCTATCAGACAAATCTATGCAGATCCACATGTAGCCTGAGTAACAGATTCATCCTGATCATGTTAGGCAGCTCTCAGCTGTCAACCATATGAATTGGTGCAGCTCCCCACTCCTTCCTGCAGCACTTGGGGATGCACAGCTGCAGCATTCGGGGATGCACAGCTGCAGCACTGCCTTGGAGGCAGCTGGAGGATGCCAGGGTTGAGTGTCTTGGCTCAGTGCAGGGCAGGGCAGGCTCTCCTAGCAGCCCCAATTCCAGCCCACAAGAAAGAGTGGAGTAAAGTGCTCAGCTCTCCATGGAGCCTGAAATTTGGAGCTTTCCAGAGGTGTGCTCGACTCATGGAAGCAAGCACAGCACCTTTTCTCTTTTATTTTGAGAGACTAATCTTGGTGGTGACAAGTGTGCCAGGTGGACCATCTTTGCCTGAAGGAACCTCAGATCCAGTTCTCTGTTCTGATGTCACAAGCAATTAAAGGCAGAGCCAAGTAAAAAAATTACACACATATTTGCAGATCTATTCATTCCTTCTTTCTATCTACATTGTCTGTCAAAATTCCAATTTCTTTCCCTTTTGTCCAGCATAAATTACTTTGGCACCTTCCTTTCTACTCCCACCAAATCAGAGATTTAAATTGTTTTCTGCACAAGGGTCAGCTTTGCAGGAAAATCCAAATAAGAGATAGCCTTTGGTATAGACTTTGGAGATGTGGTCAAAAAGTCTCTGTGGGTGATTTTACATTCATAAAAATGGAAAACCATATGAATTTCCCAAATTTCCTGCCTGGTGGAAGGTAATGGGAAATTACAGACAAAACCAACATGCTTTCTTAGGTTAACTGAAAAAGCTGAAATTCAAACCTGACACTGATCTCAACCTATCAACTACTTAGTCCAGGACTTTTAAAGGAGTAACTCCATTACAGCTCTCTGGAGGGATCTCAATTGATGTTCTCCTAACATCTTTTGTGTATCGTGACAGAGAGCAGTGGGAGGCAAATAAGGCTTATAGGAAGGAGTCAATATCCAAACTTCTCAATTCCATGGCATATTTTTTCTGAAAGCTCAAAAGTCTAAAAAGCCCCAAGCAATTAAATATTTGCTGTTATATTGTTTAGTTTTTTTTCTTACAGCAGCTACTACTTGCTTTTACTGACATGACATAACATACTGGTTTTTTAATCACTGCAGGAGAACTGTACCACAAAAGATTTTGTTATAGCTATAGAGAAGTGTCTTTAAACCAAAAATAGAACACAGAACTAAAATAAAAGACAAGTCAGAATTTAAATTAGTCCTGAGTCAAGAAAAAGAGTTAATCCAAAAGGAACCTAAGGAGAATTTGAAGTCAGGTCCCCAGGAGGAAAATCTAGATCCAAATAAAAGTGTCCCATCCAGAAATATCCTTCCTCTTCCTTCCCTAGAGGGTTTTGCAGTCACTAGATATCTTGCCTCCTGATCCAAATTGTCTATACATCCTGCTTGACTGAAAATGGCCCAGAGTCAGCAGCTGTCAGGCACTTCATTCCTGCTAAAGCCCCTCGAGGAATCAGACAAAAATCCCACTATTGCCTGATGTCTGTGTTCCCATATTCCCACAAGGCCTCTGCTGAGACTGGGATCTCCTTTGACCCAGTCTGCACAAAAACCTATAACAAGAACCTCACAGAAGGTCTGTGTCTGCTCCTGGACTAATGCAGGAGAAATAATTCAAAGTGTATGGGCTCTAAGAACAGAGCAGGAACACGGCAGTACCATCAGAGAGTCTCCCTTTTTTTTCTGAGACTGACCTTGTATTTCCTCCAGGACAGGCTGGATGCCACCAGGGTTTCTTCTCTGCAATATGGTGCTTCAGGTATCCTACTCCTTTCCTGAAGCCAAGACAAGGTCTTTGTTGTAGAGATTATATGGTATAAAGCAATAAATAACACATAAAAAAGAAAGGTGGAGTGACTCTCACGAGGCCACAGCACAGGATAATCATCAAACCAATACCAAAGCCCTTCTCACCTGACTCCCAGCCCAGTATGCTTGGCATACATTTAGCAAAGAATCAGGGTTCCTGTAGATCAGCCACAGCACCATGGATTTAACTTACATGTGCACAATTCTACTTAATGTGACATATTCTGGTCCTCACAACATCCTCCAGCCTCCTCATCCAGCCAGAAAAACACCTACCCTGTATGGCTCAGGCTCTCTTAAGTAATCATCTTAGCATGTTGATTGTTGGTTTACAATGTGGCAGTAAACAGACAGTTTGACACCTGGCTTCAGTGAATTCTTGAAATCTGCTCTTCACAGATCTTGCCAATAAAGCAGCTTAGATCTTTAGCAGAAGAAATGAAGACAAATGTGCTGACAAATAAACCCAAATTTGATTTAGTTTAAAATTAAGTATCTTTGAACAGAATACTCAAATAACTGGTTCTGCTTGTTTGTCCATTGTCTATACTTCACATTTTGCTATTTCTTTAGGAACTCAATAGAGTGCAGAAAGGGATATAAACAGACTGTCAAACTCAATGTGTGCAGGCCAAAGGAGCATTTTTTTTTTTTTTTTTTGCCTTTTCACTATTCTAAATGTCATTGATGCTGTACTGAGAAATTATTCAATATACTGGAACATCCTATTTCATGCTGTGTGATTTCTGATGTATGGTATTTTTACTCTAGGTTAGTACCTTGGAAAAATGACTGGAGTTGTGTAGTTTATGAGCACAACTCCATTCAACACTGCGTGCTTAAAAAAGATTAGTTACTGCATTACTGAGCTATTGATTACTGGATAAGAAGCCAATCACTCTCTATTTACATAACATCAGCAGATAAGCATATGATGGGCCACCATGTAACAGGTCTCCAATCAACACACCAATCAAACAACAATTATTACTCAAGAGGAGAGGAGACCTTCATAAGGCAAAGCAATGTCATGGCTGTACATCTTTACATGAGCAGTAAGGACCAGGTTAGAGCAGTGGGGATCACTGCTGGTTCATTAAAACATCTTTTGCATCCTGTCTTATGTGGATTACAGAGATCTATGGACTCCTGACATTCCTTTTTTTGGAACACAATTTGTCTTTTTTGAAGGGTATATCAAGGACTTGGTTGAAAGAAGCCAAGCCTACTACTTCCCTTTCTGAACTACCACAAATATAGCAAGATTGAATGTGTTTACCCTTTTCTGCACAGCTTTGGCTTATACAGGCACTCATCCAGGCCTTCTTTCCATTGAAACTGAAAGGTCCCACAGGCCAAGTAAAGCAAGTCACTTGGCCTAGCTCTCCATGGGCCTCCAGTTTGTCTCATTTTTCTGTTTTACTGGCTACTTACCCCATGGAGTTTCTAGATCTCATTTGGGCATTGTCATGATTTCACCCCAGGCAGCAGCCAACCCCACACAGCCACTCTCATTCTCCCATCAGCAGGCTCAGGGAGAGAATCAGAAGGGTAAAAGCCAGAAAACTCCTGGGTTAAGATAAAAACAGTTTAACAGGGAAAGTAAAATCTCTGCATACAAACAAAATTTAAAAAGGAATAGATTCACTGCTTCCCATGAGCAGGCAGATGTTCAACAATCTCCAGGAGAGCAGGGTGCCATCACCCATAATAATTGCTTGGGAAAAACCAATGCCATCACTCCCAATGTCCCCCCTTTTCTCCTAATTCCCTGCAGTTAATACACTGAACATAATGTCATGCAGTCTGGAATATCCTTTTGGTCAGTTGAGATCACCTGCCCCACCCATGTCTCCTCCCAGCCTCCTGTGCATCCCCAGCCTCCTCACCAGCATGGCAGCAAGAAAAGAGGAAAAGCCTTGGGTCTGTGCAAGCCCTGCTCAGTAATAACAGAAATATCTCTGTATTATCAACCCTGTGTTCAGCACAGATCCAAAACACAGCCCTAGACACTGCGCCACTGCAAAGAACTCCACCACCTCAGCCAAAGCCGGTGTAGCCACATTGTGATATTACTCAGCTCTTGCTTCTGAGAGACGGGCCTCAGCTAAACAGGAACTACTCTGGACAGGGATTATGTGTTGGGGCTGTCTCAATTTGAGACCAGAAATCCATGAAAGCCCCAAATAGTTTCCTAGGGAGACTTGTCCCTCCAGCATCCTCACCTGTGATTGTGCTAGCTACCTCAGGACTTGAGAACCATTTCCTGAAACAAACCCACACTATTTTGGTGGATCACAGCATGTTTTCTTGTTTTGAATTCTTTGAACGAAAAAGAAAAATATTCAACTATTAAAAACTAATGCCCCCCGTATGGTTCCTGGTGTTCCTGAAGGGTAACGTTAACACAACCAACACGTATCAGAGGGAACCAGCTGTGTATGTGCAAGCCACCCTCCATTCCTTACACTCCTTCAAATGCTCAGATATGTCTTTTTCAAAAATATTAGTAAAAATATTGGTAAAGTTCTGCCTTTGTCATCTGCAAAGGCAATGCAGATTAGGCATTTACACAGAGAGTAGGTAGGTCACCTTAGAAAAGGAGGATACAAAAAATATATTTGAGCTACACAAGCTTTGAGATTGCTTGAGAAAAATCCAGCTGGCATCTAAATTATGGAAACTTGCATTCTTAGATGGTAACAGACCATCACTTCTGTTCTCTAAAAATGGCTTCATTAAAAAAAGTGTACTATAACTGGCTAAGTTACAGATCAGAAAATCTAATTGACAAGATGACTGTTTTATACTGGAAACAGTATTTGTCCTGTTAACCAAATTCCTCCTCATCCTCAACAAACATAAATTCACTACAGGTCAAAATTCTATTTTCACACAATAAATTCCATGGTTTTTTCTCCTAGCTCCCTGTTTCTGAACCAAGCAGAACAATCCCAGAGAGAAATGATTCCATATGGGTGTTTAAAAAGTGTCATAACACCAGACTAGAGTCTTGGAAGGCTTGCAGAGCGCATGGCACAACCAGTGTTACACAGCTGCCCCTCCGTGCTGCCGAGCAGATCCCGAGTCATTCCCAGCACCTGCAGCACAAGCAGTCACGCTTGCAGGGCTGCTCACAGGCTCCCACACCCTTATCTGATGTGTTTGCTCCGCGGGAGAGTCCTGGCGCTCATTATGGCACAATGGACACTTGTGGAGAGATCATCGCGCTGTAATGAGCATCTGGAGGGAGGTGGCGAGAAGGATGCATTCTTGCTGCATGCGGGCAGCCACGGGGGAAGGTTACTCCCCAAGTTCTTGGCACTGAGCTGATACTGTTGATAGCAATTTCAATGGAAACACTGTTATTAGCAAAATATTTCCCCCACCCCTCTGTATTGCTTACAACTGGCAGCGAAGCAGGGGAATTCCACTGCTCACATACTTTAAATGGTTAGAGAGATGATGTTTTTAAATGGTCTTTTTGTGAGACATTTTGGGAGGTTTGCCTTATGCTGCACTGCAGAGTTTGCATTTTTTAAAGACTGTGTCCGTGTAGTCTGAATTGATAGGAAATGTCTTCCTAGTGCAGTAGCTTTAAAAGTCGTGTTTGTTTATGGCTCTGTGTAATGCTATCAGCCAATATTTTCCTTCAGTACTAAGAAGTTCAAATATGATTTAGTATTAAGTAAAAGGCTGTGCAGTGAGTACTCTGAAATGAGAATAGTTCATGTGATGGGTAACTGCAGGTCTGCAAAGAAGAAAATACCATTCGAAATCAGGGGCATCTGTAGCCCAAGTTACCAGCTCTAAGGTATAAATGTATTTCTTGCATCTTGCCTCAAAAAGGACTCAAAAAAGTTTAATGAACCTAGTCCAATATTGATGAAAAGATTTATCTCAAAGAAAAAAAGCATAATTCATTTTTCCTAAACTGCAGATAACTATCCTTTTAAAAGTATATGCAGCACTCACTCAGTTTTACAAAGCTCTGATTGCCACCTTTAAGATTCCCTTCTTGGCTGAGTTGATGAAACAGATAAAAATTAGGACTGAATGAAGCAATGCTGCCTGTTCTTTTCTGATACAGTGGTCTCTGGCATTGTTTGCTGTTTTAGTGGTCTTCAGTGACAGTTCAAAGATGGAATTTCAGGGAAGATGCCCTATTACTGCTACACACAGCCTTCATTTAATCTAACAGAGAGGTTGTGCATCCAAAACAGCACACAATTCTTCTTCTAGAGGCTGTGCCATAATTGTCACATTGCACCCACAACCATCATTAAAATTTCCTGTCTGATCTGCTGTTAAATGAATAGTCAAATTGTTTGTCTGGTTTACTGTGCTTAGTGCATTTCCAGTAATCACACAGCCCCTGCAGATGTTTGCAGCCTGATGCAGTCTCAGGGTGGGATACAACTAAGTGATTGGTAAACATACAATGCCCTTATACAAAAAAAAAACCAAAAACAGAGGCAAAAAAAAAATAAATTCAGAAGCTCATCAGAAGTTTTAGAAGCTCATTAGCAACCCAGCTGAATGCATTTGTTTTTAAATTCTTCTGTCACCCCCTGTGCAAAACAGGGTATAAACGTCCAATCTGGTATTGAAAATATTTGAAATTGCAAACACAGTGTTGGATTTCAGTGGTTTAAAAGAACAACTTAACAACTAAGTTACAACCATTCATACAGAAGTTTTTCAAACTAAGCTTCTACCTCAAGTTCCTTTTTTGCAAAAAACACTGTGGCCTTTGCTACAGGGATCTTTGTTTCAATAGATCTTTCTTCATTGTTTTGAGGATAATGAAATATGGTGAATAAACAAATGAAAAACAAAGACTTCAAAATAATTAAAATGCTGACCTGCTTAACACAACATAGGGAAGTTTGAATGCAGTCCAAGGATGCCATACTGCTCTTGCTTTTTGCCAGGGAAGACAGCAGAGATGTCAGAGTACTTTCAGCAAAAATAAACTTCAGTTCAGGTCAGTGCATGCTTCGGGGGCCAGGGCAAGAACCAAAGCTCGCTGATTCTGCTGCCACTCAGGCAGGATCCACCACACACTCCCTGAAAAGCAGCACCCACAGCCAACTGGGGAATTTCTGGATATCCACAAAAGGGAGGGCAAGAGCAGCAATTTCATTCCCTTCAGCTTGATGCCCTAGGCAGCCACCAACTCTGCTTATGATCAGACCAGTCATACAGTAGAAACAGGAGGAAGGAGGTGGATATCCTGACAAATCCACTAGCTCTGATGTGTTCAGCTATTGACAATGCTGTATTGTGTTAGAAAGATTTAAATAAATATAAGGTCATGCTCAACTAATGGGTTTTGTTCTTGTTGGGTACAGCTACTAAATAACAGAGACATTCAAGCCATAAGTTTGCAAGGTAATGCTTCCAGTTCTACTAAAAGCATAGGAAAGAAATATAGGACACAAGCAGCCCAACAACTCAGAAATTCCTCAGAATGCTTCACAGACTTTTTAAAATTTGATTCTTCATTGGAAAGAGAAATGAGCTGAAAATGTGGATGGCAGAAGGCAATTTGTGTTCCAGGAGGCTCTCACCTCTCTGAGGGGGAGAAGGGGCAAAACAAGCACCACAGACTTCAAACAGACTTTCCAGTAATGATGTGTGTGTTATCACTTGCTTACAAAGGCAGAGAAAGTGAAACAGAGAGAAAGAAGCTCCCGATTTTCTGCCAGCTACAAAGCAGAGATGCAGCTCCATTGATGAAATCATCATCTCTAGCCTCTGCCTGCTGGGCACAGTCTGCTGGGACTGAGCAATGAAGGTGGAGCCTTTCATGTGGAAACTGAGGTGTCTCATGCCATGTGACCCAGAAGACAGCCAAAAGCTGCCTCATATTCAAAGGCTTATGTGTAAAGGCAAATGAGACCAAGTCTAGTTTGTTGTCTTAGAAAATAAGTACATTTGCTCCTGTTCTGGAGAGCACGTTTTGTTCAAAAAAATCTTAGTCTTGTTTGAAGCTGAACTGGTCTTTCATTTGCAATAAGGGTAATTGAGTAGAAGAAACAAAGGCATTATTATGATGATGCCTCCTGCTAGTTTTTTTCTCTGACTAGTCATTTGTCTGAGTGTTAATGACGTAGAAAGTTCACGACTAATGCCAAGATTTTTTTTTTAATATTGTTGGCAAGCTGAAGGGCAACATGTTGTGTGGACTGTGGGTCAGCCTTAGAGAAATCTCAACTCCATGTTTCCAGTGTATATCTGTATTAGAGCTATCAAGTTTAAACAAGTTTATTTGCCATTTAAGAGCTCAAAAATCACACACATGATTTATCAAAGAAACTATAAAACGAATTAGTTTGGTTCTTGAATAAGCATGATGAAGTCATGGAAATTATTCACCAAGAACAAAAATTGGAAACTATTTTTGGCAGAAATAAAAAAAATTAGATATTTATTTCAGCATTAACAGGCAGGAGGTAGAAGGTCATGCACCCAATGGCAGAAGAGGCTATGTATTTAAAATATGGCATACACAGAACTCTGCTTATAAATAAGACTATGTCAGCTTTTTACCTACAACTACAACTTCCACAAATTATTCCTTCTTTCTCAAGTGGAATTTGTCAGCAGTTGCCATAAGATAACCAGGTACTGTAAATCATACATTACCTTGAGTGTAAAAGCATTTAAATATTTTCCTTTCCTTCTTCTTGCCCCGAAGGAACCATTTATTTGAACTAAACTCTTGTTTCACAACATGGAATGAAATTCAGGAGAGGACATGAAACCAAACACTTATCAATTCAGTGTGAAAAAAATAGTTTCATTTTTTTTGAGGGGACCCATTTGTAAATAGCTTCCTGTACATCTCTTAGAGGAGTTGCAAGGCTCTGTTATTTTGCTCATTAACTCACTAAGTTGCAAAATCCAAAACACAAATGTGAGACTGGTACCTACAATTCATACAGCGACCTGTTGAACCCCACCTTTTCATCAAAAAGGTTTTTCCAGAGCCTAAACTGTCATCTGAGGCAAAATCAATCCATCACAGAATATCCTTTGTGAAAAGGATTACACTCCAAAGGATGGAAACAAACAATGATTCGCCACACTGAGGGGAGGAAGAATCACTTTCCTTGGGGGCTGAGACAAAAGAGGATAGCAAATGGTGTAACCTGAATATTGAGACAGTCCCAGCAGAATGTTTAAAATAAGATACTGAGTAAATATGTGGAAGTCAGCACAATTCACTGCTATTTGGCAAATAAAAACACTGAGGGAATTCAGAGCACGATTATGAAGTTGTAGATGCAATAAGAGAAGGAGATTCTGTAGCTTATAATAGAGTAGGATATAACATTAAAAAAGAAAGGTGGGATGACTCACACCAGGTGAACACGATGAGATTGCAGTTTGTCAGAGCCACATCACTCAAAAGCAAGGCTGGTCCTGTGAAACACCTTTCCATGGCACTCTGTGCACATCACATCACCCATCCCCTCTCCACAGATAATTGCATTTTGTGTTGCATTGGCACAGCTTTCACTCTTCCAACTTTGAAAATTCAGGCTGTCCCAACACCATAGACTACCCCCATTTTCTCCAAGAAAAGACAAAGTTAAAGAAATGTAAAAGTTATGAAAAGGACTGTTGTGACTTTTTAATGTCTGGGACCTCCATTTTATAAACAGGTTTGTCTATCCCACTTGGAAGAAGGAAGCAAACACATTTTGTAGCACTATGTAAACAGAGTACCTGTGTCTGCTTTTATTGAGAAGTCCCATCATTTAATACACGGATGATCACAGTATCATTATATGTTTGATTTAAAACAAAAATTTGAATGCCTCCCTAGCTTCTTGATACTTTCATAGACTCCCAAATTCTTAGGAAAAATCCTTCCTATTTAGAGGAAAGAAAAAGGGGTTTTCTTTTTTCCTTTTGAGAGCATATTTTGCAGCTGTTTAAAGATACTCAGGGGTCTAATATGTTAGCAGTTCTAACAGAACTAGTTCCTAGTGTCACACTAGAAAAAATAAGAAAAAATATAACCAAGGAGGTCAATCCAATCACTTAAATTTTTTCCAAAAATATGGGAGACAGAAGTAGACAGATATACGTTTTACAATGTTCAAGAATGAGAGTAATGAGCTCCTTCTACTAGTAATATCTTACCAAAAAATATCCTTCTTTTTCCAGGAAAAAAAAAAAATCCATCCAAATAGTCCATCAACACTTGTATTATGCTGTTTTCCTATTGTTGTAGCAGTAGAAGAGCTGGGCAGATAATGAATATCATTGAATATCATTGCAGTTATTTGTCAGATAGGACAGTTGATCTGTGATACTCATGAGTTAAAATCAAAGTTCTGCAATTGTGAAACTTAGTAGAAGTTATCTTGAACATGTAAAATAATGGTGGTACAATGCCTGTTAATATTTGGAGCGTTGCAACATAAAAATGAAAAACCTTTGAAAAATCCTTGTTTACAACACAAGCAGGCAGAAAAGATCATTTTGTTGTCCCCAAAACAACATAAATAACAAGGCTAAGTCTGGTTTTGGCAGTTTGCTTCATCACACACTGACTATGACCAAAAAGTCCTCCAGGCTTTGGATGATTTTTATTCACACATATATTTTCTAGACACCAGTGTCTCTCTGCTTAGTGTCATGACCCATAAAGATCCTCTAACTGGAAGAGGCATTGTGACATCTCTGCCATCTGTCACATTTGGTGAGGACAGGACCAGATTGGATTAGGAGTGGACCAGACTGGATTTGGCCTGGACCTGGGTCAATCTGTTAAAAATCCACTCTCCCCAGCAGTCATACCAGAGAACTTCCAGCCACTTCTGTGTGACCATTCTGCCCCTGCTCTGGTGCCACATCAATGACTCGAGGCTGCCCCGCTGGTGTCACTGAGCCCCAGCTATGTCCTGAGAGCCATCCCCAGAGCTTAGGCACTGCCAACACCTAGTCTAGTCATCTATCCAGCTCAAACACACTGGATATATGTCCTTCCACAGGTGGCTGCTGGGAGGTGGTCTTCCTAAAGGGCTGTAGCTGCTGGAGTAGGGCAAAGGCACCGATCAGTGCAGAACTGCTTGAGTGAGTCTTCTTGCACCAGCAGCAGGACAGGCACACAGAGAGCTCTCTCCCACCGAGGAATCCCACTGAAGCCAGACAAAGTGAGAGTGTGAAAAGCTTCTGGCAGGAGGGAGGCAGATTTCAAACGTCTTTTGTGAAGCCATCTGCTCTTTGCTGATATCTATCAGGGCATTTATACACCCAAAATGAAAGGTATCCTTGTAAATAAATCAACAGGGTTCATATTGCTGTACAATAGTGATGTAATCAAGCATGTCCTGAGTATTTTTATATTTTACGTGTATTCACACAGAAAAACAAAATTTTAAACTCTCTCAAGAATCCCCAAACAGTCTGGGAGCTCTTCCTTGATAAGTTAATCCTCTGCAGCCATGCATGATAAAATGGACTCAGAATGCTTTCAAAAACATTCATGCTTTTATCTTCAAAGGCAAGATGCATTTATTCTAAGTTTTTTCTTCTTTTGTATTTACCCATGTTTTCAAGGTCTTTAGGTTTCATGTTTGCAAACCAAGATACTTAAATTTCTTTTTAAAAAAATTAAAGCAGGCATGTTCATGCAATCTCATGTTTCTAGTAAACTGGCTTTAAATAAAAGTATCAAATGTCACAAAATTGAGATGAAATCATCTTACTTAACATTAAAGCTATAAAATCTTGGCATGTTTTCTAGTGGAATCATTGGAACTGGTCTTGAAGAGTTCAATACAGAAAAAATCAGAATTTAATTTGTTTTACTCCCTTGGTAAAGGAGTTTCTAAGGAGGTCACTTCTATTGCAAGGTGTACTCATGGGTCAGAGGAGAGATGAAGACACTGAACTCTGCAGCTCACATGGACTTGTTCTCTTTCCTGCCTGCAGCCTGGCAGCCTCAATGAGCCACCTTCAACTTGGGAATAGCTGAGGTGCCCTTTGGCCTGTTTCACCCCCAGCTTCATCTGTGCCTGGCTCTCCCAGATTCTACAAGAATCCTGGATTCCCCCTGCCAGACCAAATCCTCATCCTGAAAGGGTGGCAATAGTGGACTAATAAGCAGTTTTGGACTTCTGACTGGGTTGGGGCATATGCTTAATGGGCAGTCTAAAATTAAAGCCAGGAAAGTGTTTTGAGGACATGAGATAATTTCTATTTTTGTTTTAAGCTGATTTTTCACAAATTGATAGATGAATTATAAAATTAAATACTTCTCTGAAAATAAAATAATTTTCCCTTAAAACACTTTAGGAACAAAGGCATTTATTAATTCTACATTAAAAAAAAAATTACCCTTTTTTATTATTTGTAAGGAACTTTGATGTTCCTTAGCTGCCACTTTTGTAAGTGTGAATACACTTCAAAGCCTCAGGATTAAGGCCCTGTTTGTATGGAGGGAAGCAATAAACCAAAGGGCAGAAGTCTTACAATCAGAGAATATGCACATCCCCTTGGAATGTATTATTGTCCAAGAAATTGTCTAAGATACTAAAAGGATCTTTGTTTGCATTTAGATTTCTTCCTTTTCTTAAACTGTTTGTTTAGAAATGGGTCACTTATCATAGCAGACGTTTCCTCAACTCAACATATTTGTGTCACAAATGAAGAAAGCTTTCTAACTCCCTTGAATCAGCAATTATAATTTAATAATCCATTTTACTACTTTTGGAGCAGATGGAACAATTAGCTCAATATTCCAGTTGCTCAACTGTATTCCCCCCCCACCACCACCACAAATTTTTACTGATAAACTGATGTGAGGAATTTCAGTTTCTCCCCAATAAAAAAATATAAACTCCCCATGAATGTGCAGTTCCAAACCACCAGAAATTATTCAGGAAACATCACTTAGCTGATTTATGCACCGGAATGTAAATGAGGCCTCCTTTATTTTTTCCCCTGCTACCATAAAGCTGAGGCATTCACCGCTTTCGTTTCACTAAGTTCCCTTTTCCCCAGTTGCCATGGAAACCAGGGTGCCAGTCAGGCTGTCGAAGAGGCTGCCATTGCAGGTGCTTTGCAGATACTGTATTAATAAATGGAGAAAGAAATAAATAAATAAGACACCCATTTTCCTCAAAAAGGCGGCAGCAAAAAGCACATCACTTTGCATTTGTGTTGTTGGCATTTGTAATTTGTCTACCGAGACTTTATGGAAAACACCGCCTTAGAAAATGAGCATGCATGTATTTCTTGTACCTGGCAAGCCCTCGTGTATATTTACAGCCTTCTCTATAGCAATCAACTAAAATATTGAAACAACATAAACCAATTGAGTAGAAGAGAATTAATCCTAAAAAGAAAGGGAGAATAAGAGAGCGTGTGTGCACAAACATGCAACTACTGATTTATTCATGCACGTGTTCCAGGGTTATGTGCCTGGGATTAATAACAACTTCATGTCCTATTTGTACAATGACTCTGTTGTTCTGAAGAATTTAAAATACTATAATCTTAATCTAAGAAATTAGAATCAACAAACCAAATAATAATTAAAAAAAAAAAAAAACCAAGACCCAGCCTGATTTTTAGCATGAGGAAAGTCAGCTCGGGGAATCATAATCTCAGAAGACTTTTGACTAAGTTCAATTAAATCCACCTTGAGTCTTATGTGCAGTTTTGGGCACCGAAATACAAAAAAGACATTAAGCTATTGGAGAGCATCCAAAGGGGGGCCATGAGGATGTTGAAGGGTCTGCAGGGCAAGCCATAAGAGGAGTGTCTGAGGTCACCTGGTCTGTTCATCCTGGAGGAGACTGAGGGGACACCCCACTGCAGTGTGGGACTTCCTCCTGAGGGGAAGAGGAGCAGCAAGCACTGATCTCTTTGGTGACCTGTGTCAGGAGCTGACGGAGCAGCCTGAAGCTGAGTCAGGGAAGGTTGTTAAGTTAAGGAAGTTAAGTTGGCTATCAGGAGAAGGTTCTTCACCTACAGGGTGCTTGAGCACTGGAACAGCCTCCTCAGGGACATGGTCACCAAGTCTGACAGAGTTTAGGAACCATTTGGACAATTGCCTCAGATACACACTGTGATTCATGGGCTGGTGCTGTGCAGTGCCCGGAGTTGGACTCAGTGGTCCTGATGGGTCCCTTCGGACTCAGCATATTCTATGATTCCATCATTCTGTGATTCTAAAACGGATAGAAATAGCACAATTATTCATGTAAAATAATTTGCAAATATTAGCAACTGGAAGAGAGATCAGCACCTCTGGAAAGGAAAGGCGAAGATGCCTCTGTTAGCTATTGCATTTAACACTTTTCATTTAGACAAAAAAAACAAGCACACAAGAAGCCTCGCTTCATTCTCTCCATAAAAAAATCACAGTTCACTAGATTTAGGAAGTGCAGGGACTGTACCATTGCACCTGTAATATCTTAGCTCTTAGAGTAATATCTTAACTCTTTCCTGTATAGGGAAAGCTCTACAATCATTGATGACTTAGATGTTCATAACATTTTAACGAAACTTTAACTTTTTTTCTGTAATGGTCCCGATTCCCCTCATATTTCTCAACAAAATTTATGTCAGTATTAGTTTTCCAAGGAATGAATCCTCTGACAGAGTTCTCCAGGTAGACTATTTATCCAACACATAGATTAAAATCAACAGATTTAAGACATAAAAAAGAAAACACCAAAACAAGAATGACCCACATTGCAGATACATAGAAGTCCGAGGCTCTGCAAATACTTACATTGAGATGAAGATGTCCTTGGGTTTCTCCACTTCTGCTCTGGTGCCTACAACCTACTTATTGTACAAACCACTGAGGGAAGAGTTTCCTTTTAGTGTGGTTATTTCTTACGAGACTGAACATGGTGTGGTGATAAGTGGCACAAATCCTAGAAGAAGGATTGGGTACACAAGCAGTGTACCCAAGGGTCAATATTGGGTCCATTCCTGTTAAACATTTTCATTAGTGTGGACTGGATCTGGACTATGGAGTTTGGGGGACACTCTGAAAATTTGCTGAGGATACACCACAGGAAGGAGTGATCAACCCCAGAGGGATGCTGCTATACAGATCCCAATAGGTTGGGAAAGTGGTCTGACATGAATTTCTTGAAGTTCAACATAGAGAACTGAAAAGTCCTGAACCTGGAAAGGAAAAACCCCATGAACCATTATATTCCAGGGGCCACCCAATTTTCTGCAGAAAAAGAACTGGGTGTCCTGATGAACTCCAAGTTATGATGAGCCACAAACATGCTCTTGTGGCAAAGAAGGCCACAAAGATGGAATTCTGGGCTGCATCAGGCAAAGTTTTGGCAGCAGAATGAGAGAGGTGATCCTTCCCTTCTTCTAAGTAGTGGAGAGGCCACACCTGGGGTGCTGGGTACAGCTCTGGGCTCCTCAGTGTGAGCCAGAGAGAATCCTTAACAAAAGACTGCTAAGATAGTAAAGGGGCTGGAGCCTCTCTCCTCAGAGGAAAGGGGTGAGAGAGGAGAGACTGTTCATCCTGGAGGAGAAGAGTCAGGAGGGACCATACCATGTATATAAATACCTGAAAAAATGGTGCATAGAGCACGGAGCCAGACTCTTTTCAGAGTGCCCAGTGACAGGACTGGAGGCAGTGGGCACAAACTGAAACACAGGGGGTTCACTCTCAATGTCAGAAAGAAATTTTTTTCTGTGAGGATGGCTGGCATAACTTGCCTCAAGAGGTGGTGCAATCTACACTGTTGAAGATCTTAAAAATCCATCTGAACATGGTCCTGCTGTCACTAGGCATCCTTGCTTGAAGAAGTGGGTTGAATCAGATTGTCCTTTCCATCAGCAACATTTCTGTGATTTTGGGACATAAAATCATCAGCTTTCCCTGAAGAGTTTACCAGTTAGGCTTCAATCCAGAAAACTAAAATAGCCATTGCCATTGGAATCAGTGACACTCAGCACCTCCTTCAAAATCAGCCCTATGAGATGAAACACTGACTGAAAAAAGTCTCTCAAATTTTCATTGTTAGTATATGGAGCATCTTTGTCATCTTCTGTCATTCAGCATATCATCAAGTTTATGAAATTGCATCAAATAATTTTTTTTACTATTAAATCAGTAAAATTACTGGTTTATGCCTCAATCACTTCTTATCCATTATTTTTCCAGAAATTCTCCCAGATTATACTGTTTATTCTAGAAGGAAGGAAAGAAATCTTCTCTACTGCACTGATGTGAAATGGTTTAAAATCCTACTCCAGCTGTTGTAAAAAAGCCAAGTCGTAGCTGGAAAATACTGCTGGGAGTCTGTCATGATCTCAGCTTTTTGCTAAGAAGATTAATGGAAATTACAGCAGAAGTTTGATTGAAAGAGGCAACTTTTCTTCCACTTTCATCACATTCCAGCCTGTTCCAGTTCAAGCATCTGAGACCCCACTGAAAAAACATTAACAATGAAAGGTAATCAGAAGATGGTTTGCTATAAACATTCTTGTTCTTGAAATCAGTTCACATTTAACAACAGTATATGCATTATGTTTTCCTGTCCTGAAGGCTGGGGGCGTGGTGGGAGGAGGAAGAAAACAAAAAAAGAAAACAAGCAAAGAAACTTATTTATCTGCATCCCTGAGGCAAAAAGCTGAATTTTGTGGTGACATCAAAGTGAATTGCAAAGATACATTGGTGGAGGAAGAAGGGAGGAATGGGAGAAACAGCATGAGTTTAGGAGATGGGACATTTCAGAAAGTGAAGAAAGACTGAGATGCAAGGAGAGCTTGAGGAGTTCTGTTTCAATTTCCAGCTGAAATTGGAACACTGCTGGGAATTATAGGTGTCTATGCAGTCCTGTTATATAGGGTTCTATGCAGGGTCGGGGGTCCCTTTTTTTCTCTCTTTCATTATTCCTGAAATGCCCCTAAGGTGTCCTCTCCTTTGTAGTCAGCTTCCTTCTCCACAAGCCTGCTTCCAGGAGAAACAGCTTATTTGGCTCATGAGCTCCTCATTTTTCACAGTTGCTCCCTAAACCATTGGCAACAGCTAACACAAGGTAATGAGCTTGCTGAACTTCAGCTGTGACCCAGTGTGGCTTTCTCATGCTAATAACAATTACTGGTTTTAGCATGGGCTTTTTTATGAACTTATGAACAGAAATTGAATTTCAGAGTATAACCTGCTTCACAAAAATAAAGCATATAGAAAAGCAGTGGAAGCTATGGAGGTTTCTTCATCTACTTAATTAACTGCACTCTAAGCTGTGGCCATCCATGAATTTTCTGCTTCCTCATTTCAGACCTGATGTGTTGTTCATTGTATTTAAAAACATCTACAGATGCCTGTGCAGTTGGAAGTAGGCCATTCATGAATGGCACGTTCCTACAGAGCTAGTTGAAAAATGGAATTAACTGTCCATAGATCACAGTGTTCTGTAACTCACACCCATAGAGAACAGATTTGACACCAGTAGTTGTAAAACACATTCTAAAACAGGCTTGCAGAAACAAATCCCCAGAAGTAATATTTACATTCTAATGAGGAAAAATGAAAAAATAATTCTGTAAAATGGATCAAATTACAAAAATCAAAGTCTTGACCTTGTATTACTTTTACATAAGACATTTTTTTAAAGCTCTAATTTGGAGCTGCCAGTGGAGGGTTTCTGGGAAAGGCAAACAAACTGTTGCTTCTGTTTTCATTATTTCCATCTCATTTCAGTCTGTAATGTCATTTGATTCCAAGATCATTCCACAGCATACTTTGTACAAAAAAATCCCTCCTCTCTGTTAGATAAATGTGCTGTTATATTTTCAAGCAGGCAAGAATCTATAAAATTTTTACATGTAAGTGTAAAAATGCTTATATTGATAAGAGAAATCTAAGCCACATCCTTTTGTACTCTAACCATTTGCCCCTTAACAGATAAGACTTGTCAGAGAGGTGTTTTTACTCTGAGTGTGTCTGAAGTTTCAAAATAGGCTGTTCTTTTTCTCCTTTAGTGACCATATATATAAACAGAATGTAGGAATTTCTGGGTTTAGGTTTCTCTTTCTTAGCAATAAAGAGACAAATTTTACTGTGTATCCCCATTTAGGCAAGATGGATTATAAGAATGTCACCCTTACAAAAAAACAACGAGTCCCAGCAACATCTAGCAAAATTTGAGACAGCTCTGAGCATTTCTGAAACACATTCACTTCATTATCTACCACTTCCTATTTAGATGCAAGAAAAACTTGAGCCTTTGGAGACAGGTAATTGAAACTTTGATTTAATTTAGATTTGGATTCTGTTCGAGTCCATCTGTACTTAATGAAAATGTTAAAAACTACAGAAACAAATATGGATTGGAACTGGCAACACTCCTCTGGGCAAAACTCCCCTAAAATCAGTGTAGATGTGCCACAATTAGTTTCCAAGGCTAGAACTTGACTGGAATTAGAGGCCAAAAACATCTGCTGTATATTCTGTAATATTTGCCCATAAAATTTTCTCAAGAGACAATCTTAAATATGCAGTGCATGTCTTAATGAAAAGAGAGGAAAAATTGGTTTCGATTTTTTTTATGATGGGGAGAATTCTGATGTCATAGAGTAAAATGGAAAAATATAGCAAAGGATTACATAATTTAACCTCTTGCTGAGATGGAGCAGAAGATGCCAGGGGGCCTTGGTGGTAGTTACCACACTGTTTTTTGTTTTCTAAGCCTGGTAGAACTCTGGAAAACAGATGGAAGGGGACAAACCATGGAGTCCTGCTTATGTAATTTATGTAATTTATGCGAGTCATTTCACCAAAGGGCCAATTGCTACTGAAGACCAAATAATACAGAAGAACCTTCTGAGTGGACAAATGCAGAGCAGATGCTCAAAGGAAGGCAACAGCTTTTCAGAAGTGGAGGTGTCTGTGAAAGTAGCAGCCACTGTGGGACGAAAGATGGCCCAGCTTCACTGTGACAAGCCTAGAAGCTGTGAGAATTAGCTACAGCAGAGAATTCGCTATTTTGGAAACTTAAACTTGAGATTTAGCAAGTGGAAAACACTGAAATTTCCATTAGGAAAATATCTATTCTCTGAGACCAGTTAAGGAGGAGATAGAGGTCTGCCTACCCTCTGAACCTGCCTTGGGTATGGCACCACGGTTCAGAAAAGAATACTGTGGTTTGGTTTCTCCTTAGAAGTAGGGTCTTGAAACTGTTTTGATTTGGATTTGATTGATTTTCCATCAGTTCATTGCCTGTGCTTTTTAGTGGGCATTTCCAAAAGCAACTGTGGGACTAGTGGAGTAAATCCTGCAGTCCCTGGAAAGAAAGAGGATTCTCCAGAGAAAGCACCGGATTTTGCTACACGCTCTGAATCACCCTCTGGAGAAGCCTTATTTTCCCCATGGGCTATCAGGAGACCTCAGGGACATTTATCTCATTAGCAGGCTACAAAGGCCTTTCTGAGTGTTTCCCTTGTGTGTTTCCACAAGCCTCTCCTGCTTGTGTACATGAAACAGAAACTATGGGATGGATTCACTCCTGCCCTAAGCCGACTGACGCCAGCAGGGTTTTCTTCCAGAGAGAAACTCAATCCAACACTTCTATTTAGTCTAAATCCGTATTAAGTTTTATTTGTTTGTTTTCATTGCCATGCCTTTTAATTAGCTGTGTTCTTAGAAAACGGTGTTTTCCTCCAGCGTTTTCCTTTCCAAAAGAGAGATGTGCCTTTTCCAGAAATATCCAAGTGACTTCAGAGTGGAAGTCTTGTTGAAAATCAGGCTTCTGAAGCAGCAAATAATCCTTCTGCATTCAAAAGGCAGAATGATCCCAGTTGCCGCATCACTGAACCTATCCCTGGGCAAGTAATATATTCAGGAGCCAATTGGGTCTGATATTTTAATTATAGATTATATCAATTTATTAAAGCTTAATGCTACTTTCCTTGAAGAGGCAGGGGGAAGTGACACCCTAATAAAACTGGAATACAGTAATCCCATTTGCTGTGCCTGCCGCCTACTTTTACAACCAACCACATAATATATTTTTGGCAACTTAGATGCACCATTTCCCTTACACTTGATGCATTTTAATATAAATGGTAAATGACCTCAGCATTTCCTGGAATTGGAGAAGTGGTGAGCATGGATGGCTCCTCGGGAGCAGCAGATGGAGCAGGACCATGAATATCAGTGGGAGTGTCTGCACAGCTTTTCGTACGCTTTGGCTTGCACCCATAACGAGACCATATGTTTAGAAAAACCTCTCCATGGCTACCTGGGAATCACATGAAGCACAACAGAAACGGAAAGCAAAACCTGTCCCTGAGTGCATGTTTGGCATTAGGGTTGGGTGCCAGCCCTCTATGTTGTGGTGGCCTGGGAAGTCAGGAATTCACCACAAAGAAAGAAGGATGCTGAATTTGACTGTGTACCCAGAACAAAAGTCCTGAAAGTTTGATTGAAAGAGCACAAAATAATTTTGATATTTTGAAAGGAAGTAACAAAAGAAAGTGTATTTTTTCCTTTCATGAACTCAAGTATGAATGCCTCTCGCAATCTCTTTTGGGAAACAACCCTAGCTTAATAAGTCTTTTACATGAACAGAAAGAGTACAGAAACATGAACAGAAACAGCAGAGTTTTTCAGGCCCTGCTGCCTTGCCCCCAGAAATATGCTTTTTTCTTAATAGCAAGTGGACTGCCTTACTTAATAGCATACTGACCTTGACTTTTATTTATGTGCTGTTTACAGTGGTTTGACAACAGCTTTGTTTCATTTATTCCTGGATTCCAAACTGAAATAATAATTTCTTCTTCTGAGGGAAGTAATTCTTATTCTGCTTGTACAGCTACAAGTAGAGAAAGAAAAATAAATTAAAAACACATAAGGCCCAGCGTTACACATAAAAATATGTTACCAAACAGCTTTGCTGTAGCAAAACTATAAGAAAAATAAAGGAATCAAATAGAAACAAATAGAATCAAAAAAGATGGACACTGAAACATAGTAGTGACACGGTGACTTAACATCTAAAAGTAATGCATTAACCTAGGCTCAAAAACTCAGAGTCACATAGGTTGCTTATATTTTGTCAAAATTGCTTAAATTCTTCAGGCTTGGGTTGATCTCCTGTTTGTCAAAGATGTCATGCACTTCTGCAGCCACAAATACTTAAGCAAGAGTACAGAAAGGGCTTTAGTGGCTTGTTTAGACACATCCAACAGAGTCCTGCAGATCAGCTTGGTTCAGGTAGTTCACATCTGTGTTATAGGTGAGCAACCAAACCAAAGCCCACAGTTTTGTGAGGCATGAACATTTTCTGTAAGAGCTTTGAAACACCAATTGTCATGTTTGCATTGTGAGTAGGTGTTGGAAGTTAATGAACTGCCTTCAAGTTTCTGGAGAAAACCTAACAATACACAAAATGACTGAATCTGAAGGGACACAACAAGGATCACCCAGTCCAGCTCTGAAGTGAATGGCCCACGCATGGAGCAGCCATGACCATGGTGGTATTAGCACCGTGGCCTGACCAAATGAGCTGATCTCAGGATTTGATGAAAACAAAAAAAAAAGAAGTTGTCTTGTAAATGTTTCAGGTACCACCAAATGATTGTCCTGCTCAGAAAGGCATGTAGGACAGAATATGCAACCTCTTGCATATTCTTTGATTTAGTGAATTGTAAATATTTCAACGATTAGTTTCACCTACAGTTCATGTCAAAGGCTTTCAGTATATATTTTAATATCTTAAAATTAAAAAATATATTAAGGATCTAGATTTCTTTTTACACTCCAGATGCAGCTGGCTCAAAGATATCTTTACAGTGCTTTTTCTTTTCTGTGTTCTGCATGTGAAAAAAATGAAAAGTAAAAAAAAATTAATTTTAAAATGAAATAAATATCTTTATTCCCTTAACTCTACATATGTAAAATAGATTTCTATATAAAACACCTGTTCTTTAGTATGGCATTATTGGTGTTTTTAGTGTCTTGTTTATATTTGTTGATGAAAAAAACACAAATGACAAACATATTTCTTTGTTCAAGTAAGCATGAACTCTAGGCTGCACAGAGAATAGGGTTCAGAAAGGGTTTACTGCAAAACTTAATGAGGTAGTCATTTCAAGGTAATAATGTATGTAGACATTAATTTCAGTTGCCCTTGCAGAGTAATTGTCCATCTTGAGGAAAAATTAGCTTATCTTCAGTGCCATAAAGCCAAAAACAAGCACTGTTGAAAATTTGTTTCCTTGAAAAAATAATTTCAATATCTCAATATTTCAGTACTTATGAAACTACTTTTTTCATTCTAACATCTCTTCTGCAAAAGACTTTTAAGCTTCCACCCTGCTTGCCATGCGAAAACAAGGCATAGAGTTGTTAAGAGGAATTGCATGTCTGCCTGTCAGACTATCCTGCTGATAACTTTTGAAACTTTTACAAAATCCCAGAACAGTCTCCAGAGAAGGGACCTCTGGAGGTCATCTGGTCCAAGCCCCCATGCTCAAGCAGGGCCACCCATAGGTGATTTCCCAGGACTACGTACAGATGGCTTTTGAATGCCTCTAAGGATGCAGACTCCATCATTTCTCTGGAAAACCTTTGCCAGTGCTCTGTCACTTTTACAGTGAAAAAGCCATTTCTCATCTTCAGAGAAACCTCCTGCATTGCAGTTTGCCCCTTTTAACTCCATCACACCTGTAAGTAGAGAAGTCTGCAGGGTTCTTGAAGCACTGTGAAAGCTGCTAGCCAGGAGACAGCACAGCTGGGCTGAGTGAGGGAGGGCTGCCACTAGGTGAGCATAAGACAGGTGTCCATATTAGATGACCAAGCAGGGTGTGCATAGGTGGCTGCCCATGCTCCTGAAGTGTAGAAGTACCATGACAGGCATCATGAAAAAATGGGTTGGTGCTATGAGGCAGTGGCTTAGAGGCTCTGGGATATTAGCCTCTAGGAAAAATAATTGCTTCCTGTCCAATGCTTTAAGAAAAAAATTTACTTCTGTGTGGAGCTATGCCTGCTTCTTGCAGTAGATGACTATTGAAAATAAAATATTTGTTCTCAGTGGACTTGGAGAACCCTGTCCTATAGGACAAAAGCTACCTTCCTCTGTCATGAACCCAATGTTACCAAAATCTATAGGTATGTGTTTGTGAATATAAATTTTGCTAGGATTGATTTTTTCAATCAATCAATTCAGTGGAAGACGCTGAAATATAAGCATCTTTATTCTTCACCAGAGTGGAAGCTCTCTTGATTTCTCCATATCTCAACTCACAAAGAAACAACCCCTTTTCCAAGAATTACTGTAAATGTTACAGGGCCAGGATCCCTCAGGTAATCATGCAGCAGACCACCTTCCAGGTCCTGAGAAAGCAAGCAGGCTCTGAGTCTTGGGAATTTGTGTTGTTCTGTTTTGATTTGCGCAGGAGTTCACGCAGAGGCAATTTTGACAGCTGAGCTGAAGGGAACTTTTTTCCCGTCAAAGTTTTGTCTCAGTGCAGCCTTGCTCACTAGGAACTGGACAATGATAATGGGCTATGGTTGTTTATCAGAACCCTGACCAGCCCATTTCAGGGCTTTCATAAACTGAGAAAGTTGCATGAGCAGAGGTCCAATATCACTGATTACTACTTGGTGGAAATCAGATGGAAAGATATTCGCAATAGCTAAGCAGAGAAGCAAGGAAGGTCCCAGAGCACAAATTTGTCTCAAAAGTAAATAAGTATCTGTACTTGTCTGCTGTTTCCCTTGAACCTTTCAGTGTAACTGAAGTTTGGGCAGTAATCTATATTCTGTTCCATTTATTATTCAGGCTTCACATTGCAGTGTTTCAACACTTTCCATATGCATAGAGAACAGCATGATTATGAGATATCAGATGCAGTTTTCACTTTCTATCATCCTCTCCCTGAATATTGGCCCTCAGGCTGCATGGGCAGGCTGAGACTGCCCCTTTACTTATTTGGCCAAAATATTAGCTTGTTTTTGCTTAGTGATTAGAGCAGAAGGCAAGTCTGTGAGTCTCAAGTTTGTCTCTGACCCAATGAATAGCTACTTACTTAGGAAAGAAATTGAGAGAAAACAACTGGAAATTATTATTGAATAGTTTTACATGATCAAATGGGTTGCGTAGTTATCTCTGCTGGGAAAAAAATGAGATATTTTGAACCTGTGTGTCTCAAATTCAGAGAAAACTCCCCTTGCCATATTATTATCTGTTTGGGGCTGGTTTTCTGGTTTTCAAAGTCAAAAAAAAGCAAAAAGTCTTGAGTTTGTCACAGGGGAGAGTGGGAATATTTTTATTTTAAATCACAGATTATCAGATTCAAGGCTCATGGAGACATGAAATTATACCTGGGGCCATTAATTGGACAAACAGAGTATCTTTCTGTTTCTTAATGTCTTAATTATTCAGTCCAGCTTTCTGTGGAGACAACTTGGTGCTAATACACACTGATGGACTTTTCAGATGCTTCACTTGGAGCGTGTAACATGAAAAAAAATTAAATCACCCATGATATTACTTTCCATGAAGGAAAGTTTACTGCTACATGCAGTGGAAAAGGTAAGAAAGATCCTCAAGTTCAACAAAAAAGCTGCCTCTTCTGTGACACAATCACAATTAAAGAATCTATTAAATAAGAAGTGTATGTATTTAGTTATCCATTGGTTCATTCTGTCTTTGGATCAGGAAAAGTCCAGGACCAGTCTGATGATCTCCCTGGGAGCCACTGAGGAACATAGCCCATCACTGGGTTGCTCCTCTGCTAACTGCATCTCCACACAGATTTGGTGGAGACATCCAGTCTGTGATGAATACAGCCTAGGGAAATACAGGCCTAGAACTGTCTACTGACTCATTATTAATACATTGGAATAGTCTGGACCTGTGACCTCTTTACTGAATATCCCCCCTCTCCCTCCCACCCTGCCGGTGTGCATGTCAGGAGGACTTCTGGACTTTGCATGTCCACAAGCAGAGCCACAACACCTCTCTTCACACTCCTCTTGTTGGCTGTGCCCCAGAGTGCCTTGCCCACAGAGAAAGCACCCTTTGACAGGACAGAGCCTCCTGGCAAAAGCAGCTTTTGTGTGCCCAGCATGCAAACACCATCTCCCAAAACGGATCAGATGTGATTTCATCTGGTAGCGCCTACTGTGTGCGGCTCAATAACAAACCAAAAATGCAATACACAGCAGGGGGAAAAAAGAAAATAAGTGGAGTACATTAGATTTTTTTAATTATTCTTTTTTTCCCCTGTTACTTACAGCCACTCAGCAATAGACTAGCAGATTTAGGTTCCATATAAAAATGAGTAGCAAGACAGGTCCAGAGAACAATACATCTGAAGGAAAGGGACTTCCAGAACCAGACCCAGGGGCTTTTTTTGTGTGAGGCCTGGAAGCAGCTAATCTCTGCTGAGTAAAGATAGCCATTCAGCTCAGATCAGTCCCCTACACTGCCGGAGGAGGAAAACTGGGGAATCGTTTCATTGTCATTACTGGGGAGCCACCAGATGCTTGGGATTCCATATATTTGGGGGATAAACCTTTCAAAAGCTCCATTGACACTGGGGTATGTCAATAATTCCACATATTAGTTGCATGCAAATACTACACAATAAGGTATGGAAAGCAAACTGTAATTGGGAATACCAGGGTGAAGGGGGCTCTATCTTCTGACTGAGCCCATTGTTGAACTCCAGGCTGAACCTCCGACCCTTTACTTTGGAGGGACACAATAGGCTTTGATATGAGATGGTGGGAAACGGGCTTGGAGGCTCATTTCACATTCAGCTGCAATTCATCAGCTTGGCTGGGACTTCTAGCAGCTTTAATGACCACTGCAATTGATGGTTAAATCAATTTGTGACGGTGACAGCATGGCTGGCCCCTAGACTGTAACAATTCGGGATTACAACAGGCAGAAAGGGCCCCGTTATTCAGACATGCGTGGTTTCTGCTCAGCCCAGAGTGGGAACAACAGCAGGACAAAGTCTCACAAAAACAAGACCTGGAGAATGCACACATTCACTCCAGTTGACTACACACCACCATGGCTTCTTTGTAGCGTGATGAGGCGGGTTTAAAAAATAAAAAAAAAAAAGAAAAAAAAAAAAAGCATTGTTACAAATAAAAATATACAGTAAGACACAAAAGACCCTGATATCTGACTATATCCTTAGGGAAAGTGGCAACCCAGAAAGAATTTCAGCTTTGTTCCTCCAGAGACGAAGTGGGTGGTCTGTCCCCCCACCACCCTCGACCCCAAAATGTCTTGGCGCTTGCCCCCACAGCAAAACTCAGCCGTGTCTGGATTATGATCGAGCAGGTTTGGCAAGAGGGGCATGGGCGGGGGGATGGGTGCCAAGGGGATCTCCGACAGTGCGAAGGAAGAACTGCTCCCTCTTCTGTCACTGAAGGATAAATGCGCTTGGAACGATCTACAATTTGTTTTTCTTGTTTACATGATTTTAATTGCCTCTTACGCCAAAGTGGCGTTTCAGAGAAAGAAGCCGACCGGAGACCGCTCTGGTGGCCTTGCACGTGGCAATTTTGTTACAGGAGATTCCGTTCCTTCGGACCAGGGTCTGCAAGTCCGGTGCTTGATGACAAGAGAGAAATGCACCTTCAAATCATCTTAGCTCTTCCTTCTCCTGCCTTTTGCTGGTGTAACATGATATTTGCATCCAAACGATAAGGTGATGTTGAAATCAGACAGGAAAATGTGTGATTGTGATTCTGCTTTTCAGTACAATATTTAATATGAACTAAAAATTATCAGATGTATATATCTGTGTTGAATTGTAGATATGACCTAATGTGCATGTGTGGTTTCAGTCAAATGACACTTTAAATATGTCAGTTGATTCAGTGTAAAGCTATGTTCTCTATGTCACATTAACTGAAATAATGTATTCAGCCCAAATAGAACAGTTACAAAATTAATGTATGCTCTTGTGTATCTAACTAAGCATAGATTCATTAAATAAATCAATGTGTTATGTAGTCAGAGAATTAAAATACTTAAAAATTTATAGGAGGAAGTTGCTAATGTGAGGACTGAAAATTATGCCAATCAATAACTTGCAAATTATATTGTAATTAATTACATATCTCTGTTTGTGGTTAGGAAGATATTTGGGTGTATGCTAAAGAAAGGTGTTGAAAATGAGTTCTAAAAAAATGAAAACGCGAGACACAGCCCAGTGACCTGTTACATAAATCCCTTCATTCCCATTCTGAGTTGAAGTCAACAATTAATAAGCAATGCTGGCACCTTTCTTACCAAATGTCATGGTCTAAATGTTGCAAAAGAAAGAGCTGTTTAGATCCTTGAAGTATATGAATCAATTGGCTGGTGTTAGTACCTGAGAATTTGTATCCTAAAACAAAGTACCACATCTTGAAAATATAAACAGATTTTTTTTTCTTTAAAAGGTTTGTCCAAATATTGAAAAAATATTATTGCTAACAGTGGAAAGGTCTGGCACCGGGTCCAAATCCTGACAGAAAGGAGGTTGGAAAAAAAAAAAAATCACTTGGTTTCTATGGTAACAGTGCTGGTAGAAATAGTTGTGTGAGCATACTGAACGTGCATAAAAGGCTTCCCAAGGGAGGTCAGAGGATTTGAAGAAAGAAGGAAAAAAAAAGATGGCAGCCACTGCAGAAAGCACAGAGACGTTTTATGCTGAATAAGTGTTTTACATGTGTGATGTGATCAATAACAAAATGCTGTTGCTAAGAGAATATTAGAAAATGTTTAATATCTGTCCATTTGTATGCTAAGCATGTGTTTGTGCTTGCTTGTTACTATATCAGACAGACGACATATGCAAATTTGCTTCTGCACACATGTACGTGGAAACCAGCGTGTGAATAAATAATACATCATCCTACACAATGGAAATATAATGTGAGGCTATAAAAGACTCTTTCAGACATGCATTATCATATATAATGCATCACATATGGACAACTTCGCTATATCAGATATATTAAATACATCTGTGCACATTTAAACTATAAAATATAATATCAGTCTAAAATATGTGACACACTGATTGTTCTTGAGAAAATCAGAATGTGAAACAACTCATAAGGAGCAGCAAGAAGCACCCAGCATTATTTGGGTCCAGGTATTTAATTCTGGATATCTATTTAATTAAATCATTTTAATACCCTTTTATTTTATTAGTGATGACCAAGAAGAAGTACAAGCTCTGCCATTCAGCCTGCTTAGAATACAGGTGATCACAGTTCATTCTTTTGCTCTAAAATGCTCTCCAGCCTTTTATTTACATCCGCTTCAATCCTCTCCCTTTATTGTTGGCTGCTATAAACTCACTCCAGGGGGGATGGATGGGCACAGAGTGAAAACCTGACGGAGGCTCCCATGCAGAAGATGAGCTGCTGTTGGAAGTGAAATCCTGCATCCATAAAGCCAGGGAAAAGGGGAGAATTCTTAGTTACACTTGAAAGCTTCATTTTTGCAGCCATGAAGGAAAATATTTTTGGCAATGCCTGGTTTAGAAAAGTGTGTGTTGTTTTCATTAATTTTTCAGCAGGACACAGTGCACCAAAATTTCCAAAGCTTGCTAGGTTACTTTCTGCGGGGCAGTAAGAGAAGATTTCCATTCAGAAAAGATGGCTACTGAAAGCAGGAAGATCTATACCATTCCTGCATCTTTAAAATTCAAAAGCAGCAGCATATTTTCTGGGATACAGGCACGGAAGCAGCAGATAAGCCTTTTCTCTTCCCTCCCTTCCCACCTCTTCCCATGTGACTACACCTCACCCCACCAAAACCAGACATCCCAGCAACAGAAAGCAGCTTTCTCCTGCACCAGCCACAGGGCCATCATCATCACCTTCTCTTCTTCCCTGCATGCAGAAACTGCTGTTCCCCACTGGCAGTGTACAGGGGGTGGCATGGGCACACAGACAGCAAGGGCCTTGCCCCAGGGACCTCCCCAGAAGGCTTGGAACAACAAAAGGTGCATTTCAGACACAGGCTGCCAACAGGGGCTCAGCCAGCCCGATGCTGGGTAGAGGCAAGGCACTGCTCTGTAGGAGAGTGGTCTTTGTGAAAGGTGACTGTGCACTGGGGAGCTTAGCACCACCAGCTTCTTAGCTCATTTGAAAAACCACTACACTGGCTGCACTGGCCCTTTGGAAAATCAGAGGCAGCAGCACTTTCAGTTTCAGAGTGAAGGTACATTTTAAGGAAGGTATTTTTCATCTCCCTTAAATGAGGATTTTGCAGCTCACATTAGAGATATGTGGAAATTTAATCATACAATGATCATTTTTCACCCAACTTCCTAAACTTCCCCTGCTAGCCAAAAGCACCTTGCTAATCATTAATTTTCCTGAATTTCAACTCAGGTTCATATTTCTCTGAAACATAAAATTTCTCTCTGCAGTTCTCAAAGCTGATATTTGTATCTGTCCTTAGAAAATCACAACACATCACAGTATATAACTAGCAAATATCACTGTTATTGCCAGAGCTGAGGATGTGGAAACACCAAAAACAAAAACAAAACCCAAACAAAAATAAAAAATAAAACATCCACAAAGCAAATAAGCTACAAAAAAAAAAAAAAAAAATTAGGAAATCAAAGTATGACCCAGTCAAAATGGGGCAGAGCCTTTCAGTGTGATTAGTGAGGACCTTACTGGTGGGTTCTCCAGTGCTGGTGATCTAAAAGTATGAAGCTCTAGTAGTTCTCTGAATAATCTAGAAATGTCACAAAATCAGTAGCCCAAAGGGGTTGAACTCGAGATAGTTTATGTACTTATTTTATTCCTGCTCTCATCTAGTAGTGTCCCTCTTTTGAGAACTGACAGGATTAAAAGATTCCCCGTGACTTACACAGCCTTTCTCACACAACCTCCAGTACTTTCCAGAAGCCCTAGTGGGCCTGACTCCATTTGCTACATTCTCCAGGTTTTGGGTCTCTTGATATCTTAATATATGGGTCACTTGCCATCTGGAACTGGACAGTCAAGGTTCCAACCATCCTTTTCCTTGTGCCCTGCAATGACTTAGACCTCAGCTGCTAAATCTTATTCCACATTCACAAACATATATCCTGCTCCTCCCTGCACTGCTGAGAAAATTTCTCTTTTGTCTACTTCTATATGAGTACTTTCATATGCAAAGATCCATAAATCTTTACACCAAAACTCCTGTCCTTATTCTGTATGGTAACCTGTCCTCTTGCTCTAATTTCCTATGCAATATGGCAATAATTGCTTTCCTACTCAGCAAGCTCTCTGAGGGAGAACTCTTACATCTGGCTGAAGGTATTCAATGGCACAACTGTACCAATTTATTCTACTCGTGGTATGTCCCTACCAACACCCCCACTTGTCAGTACTGTTTAATCTCTTCATGGAAACCTTAACAGGAATTCCCAGCTTGGAGGCCAGGTCTTGGCAACATGGAGGCAGCACTAATGTCCTTTTGGACTGATGAACTGATATGAATGATTTTAGTATAAACGATGGCCAAACAGTTAAGACAAGGACTACATAACAATCAAAGAAGTGACAGCTGTATGAAGCCCGGATACACAAGGTATTCTTAATTCAACTTCTTACCCAGGGTTTGTATTGTGGAGGTCGATTTATCCATGGCATATCTAGCTTAAAGCTAGTTTGGAAACCACTACATTGCCCCAGAAAATTCTGTGACTGTAGATTAAACACACTCTGAATCAATGGGTAAAGGTTTTTAATGGAGTGTATCTTCCAACATGTGCATAAATTATATGGGGAAAGAGCTGTCTCAATAGTTATATTTGGATGGGTGGGTGGTTGGTTAGTTGATTGTATCAGCCTTACAAACCATGACTTTAAATTTAATTCAGTGTTGTACAAACCTTCATCAAACAAGTTGTCTTCTCAGAATCAGTGAGGCAACATTTGTCCTTGTTAGAAGAAAATGTTGAATTCAGTTTTAAAAGCCTGGAAACACACAAAAGCAGAAGTACCACACTGTATGACATGGTTTATATATGTTTTGATAGGGGGTTTTATGCTTTTTGGGGAGTGTGGGTTTGCCTTATTTTTCTAAAGAATGTCCAACAGAATAGCTAGTTCTCTCAATACTTAAAACACTCTGGTCATTTGTGCTTCTTCATTGGCTAAAATTTGCTCCTTAGACTTTTGTCTTTGCTCCCTTGTGGAGATTCACAGAATTCTCTGTTGTGGTCCGTTTATAAGCTTAAAGGCCCTTCCCATCCTTCAGAATATTTAACACGCCCCCATACATGTCCACCTGACTGTCCCCTGTGCCTCAAGCAGAGCTGGCCACCCACCCACTCCACCTGGTGAACATGCTCTTCCTCTCATCAGAGCAGCTGCAATTGTGGGATAAGCTCAAAGGCAAGTGTAGTGACTGCCCATGAAAAGTTTAATTTAGTACATTAGACTAAAAAAGGTTTAGTACATTAGACAGTGTTTCTTTTTAGACTCAGTCATCTAAAAACTTGTCCTCAACTACTGAATAATCATGTTTATAGGTATATGGCCAGGTGGATTTTATAGAACCCACACCAAAAGTCTGGGTTTATGGCATGTGGTCAGAGCAATTACTTACACCAGCTGACTGTAAAGGGCCCATATTACAGTTGAGGCCAATTAGACTTTCAAACCTGGGTGAAGGGAAAATCTTCACTGCACCATCATTACAGTTACTTACATTATAAAGGAGAGTGTGCTAGTCAAAATGAAAAAATTATAGGCTTACGCAAGGAACCAAATCCTGACCCCTTGGCTAGTGCTAGGGAAAAGATGTGCAAGCATCCCTATGGAGTGGATTTTAACTTTTATGAATGATTTCTTAAGACTTTGGTGAAGCAGAAGAAGTCTGAAAACTGATAAAAGTGGAATGAATATAGTTTTCTGGGAATTAAAAAGATCCAGGTCCAAAACCTTACTTTCTTGCTATATGCAATTAAAAATATAAAACCACGAGTGCTTTAGATACAACTAGGTCAATCTGTACTCTTATTGAAACAAAAGCCCATGAGGTTTGAACCTTGGAATAAAAATATTCAAGCTCCTACAATGGTGTAGCACATTCACATATTAGTTGTTGGCCTGTGTGATGATGGCAGTGTCAATACTGTATCGTCTTGGATATTAATGTGGTATAGCACTGTCTATCTGGTGCCACAAGAAAAATGTCTCAGAGGTTTTCTTGTCCTTTCTTAGTGGTTAGTCTCCTCAAAAATACATGCAAAACATGTAAGCATGCATTCCTGTAGAGATGAGACCACAAGCCAAAAAATGTGTAGAAATCACAAGAACTCAATATATTAATTTTAGCCTGAGCAATTTACTGAAAAATTACCCATTCACTTACGCCAAACCTCTTCAAAATACTACTGTAACAAGCATTACATACTACCTGTGTGAACTGAAATCATTGGGAAGGATAAACTTTCAAACACTGAGTCAATAATGAAAAGGAAAGAAAGTAAATTCTCAGAATTATCCTCTAACTTCAGAAACAGCTTTTTTCTTTCCTTCTTTTTGAATTACAGCTGACTTTAGAGTTACTGTAAATTGTATTAATTCAGGCATAGTATAAAGTTTTTATGGCTTTGTCATAAAAACAAAAGGTTGCTTTCTCTGGGACATTTTCTGGTAGTTTTACTTAGAATAGTAATTCTATTTTCATGTAACCAGACTGAATTCAATACACCTGAATAAAATAGGTGACTTCGCTTCCTGGCATTGGAAGATGAGATGTTCATTCCCAGAAAACTGTATTAATTCAATTTCTATCAGTTTTCAGACTACTTTTGCTTTACCAAAGTGTTAGGAAATCATTCATGAAAATTAAAATCCACTCCATAGGGATGCTTGCACAGCTTTTCCCTAGCACAAGCCAAGGGGTCAGGATTTGGTTCTTTGTGTAAGCCTAAAAAAAAATCACAGTGGCTTTGAAGCAACAATACTTCTGTAGTGAAAATTACATGGTGATTTTGTTACATGGCATCTCCCATGGTGCTTATGTGAATAAAAGGTTTTCCTTGCCTATGATCATTAGAAATTGTAAATCTTAAATCATAAAAACAACACCTAACTAATACAGTTTTGCACTAGCCAAGGAGTGCAGAAAATAACATCTCATTAGCTGTAAATCTTGGCAGAAAAGAGAAACAGAGCCTATGATTCCTACCAACAGCTTCTGTGCAGCAGCCGTCAGATCATACTGAAAAGCACAACAGGTCTAAAATGTAGTTGTATGCATGCCCATATAAACATTTTGGTATTATACAATCATTTAAGTACTCCAACATCTATGGTTATAGGCTTATGGCAGCCTTTAAAAGATTAGAGGTTGTATTTTAGACTAATGAATTCTACTTACAGGTTGTATTTTAGACTAATGAATTCCACTTACTTTTATTTTTAAACTTTATTAATGTGCTTTAAAAGGTGTTTTTCTCCTACTCAGCTTTTCATTGCTTCCACGTTTGGCATGATTTTGGTATGATAGAGCTAAGTAGGCACAGAAAACATTTTGTTATGTGAGTAAAACCAAGTTTGGGGCTGGTCTGTGCAATCTCCCACATACCTCCACGTAGACACCTGCAAGTGCATCAAGGCAGCCCTGTCTGAGTTATTATGTTGCCCCACTCCTGCAAACACCCTCTTATGACTGAGTGATGTTGCATGGAAGGACCCTGTGCTTTTCACATGGCCACTTCAAAGAAACATAAGCACAGCAGGCAAGCACCCACCCTTCCATGAAACTCATCCCATGTGATGGGAATCATGCACTGCACAGCTCAGATTCGATCTCATGAGCTCCAGACAGGTGTAGATACCATGATGCTATCATGTTCTCTCCCTCTGGTGAGCATACACATCAATCCTGAGTATTCATCCATCAAGGCTGGACGACTCCTTTTCGGGCTGCAAGACATCTGAGTTGGGGCTGCTGGGTTCAGACATCTGTAAGGTGTCTGAACCCAGCCCTAAAAGGCAAACACTTTGGTGAAAAAAAATCAGGTTTTGTCCTTCCTTCTGTGTTTCTCAAAACTGAATACATGAGAAAATTAAAACCAGACAAGCCGAAAATACTCGGCACACTTATTTTAATAAAATGGAGAAAGCAGAAAATAGCAAGAATGAAACCCCCACTATGAGATAGCTACCATTCATTTTGTGTAAAAATACTCTGGCACTTAAAGCTCCAGAAAGTTCTGACCATGACCTTTTCTGCTCTTTGCTTATGTGGCACTGAGACCTCCTTTCTCTGCTGAAGGTGTGCTAAATAGCAGTCAAGGTCTTCTGTATGAACTGGTCTGGGCAAGAAAAGGGCGATTTCTTTCCTATGTATAATGAAAGAAGTAAAGAAGTAGGACTCAGAGAAAACCACCAGAAATCAAGATGTTAAGTCCTCTCCAATCCCTGTGTTAGTGGTCTGCATTTGCCATACATCTTCATTTTAACTTATGGAATAACTTCCACTGCTCTCATTTGGAGTGTTAACATTCTGGGTTTTTTCCCCATCTCGTTGCTTCTGCGTTTGCCCGCTTGGAAAGACCTGCCAGTAGAATCAACTGGAAAAGGAGCAGACAAATAGAGGGGACAACACGAGGAAACATTTCCCAGAGAAAATTTTAGTAAAAGTCTACCACACCACATAGCTTTACATCAGACTGGAAACTAGCCCAAGCTTTAAATTTTTATACAGACTCTTCCTTATAAATCTTTCTCACAAAACAGTTCTGAATAATCTTCTAATCCCTTGTTACTGTTACCATATATGCAAGCTTTCTTCAAGTGATTAAAGGTCTTTTCTTATCTAAGGGATACTAAAGCAGGATCATGAACCTTAGCATCTCTTCACCAAGATCACACACATATACACGGTATGGCATTCAAGATGGTTGTTAATTATTTCTTTCTGCCAAGAAATTAAAATAGCCAAGTGCATTTGCTAAAAGAAAAATATAATCTACCCAATAATTAGTTTCTTAAGTAGCATGTTTCAATAGACATGCCTCAGCAAGATGCTTTGCCATCAACATAAAACAATTTAAGGCATTTTGAAGGAAAGCATATTGAGAAAGAGAATGCAAGAAAGATAATTAAAACCAATTGGAAATGAGGTAGATATGATTCTGAAAGAGCAATAACCTAAAGACAGGAATGGATTTAATTTAATGAGAGAATTCAAACATGCCTGCTGTCTTTATAAAAAATGATAGATAAGAGCAATAGCCAAGGTTTGGTCTAGGTCATATATTTTATTAAAAACCCATATTGCATGATGATCAACTATGAAAAATAGTGGCGGTGGTTTATTGCTGCGGTTTGTAGACAGGAAGATTTGCATTTAATTGAACATTTTCCATCATGTTCAGGACAAGAAAGTGTTTCTAACTATTTCCTTTTTGTCATTATTTTGGCTTTATGATATTTGATTTAGGGGAAAAATAAAGGGTCTCAGTAGGCCTGAAGTAACGTAATTTAATAAGATGTGCTACTAGTTGTTTGGCATAGGATAGGCGACTCTTACCACCTGTTAAACATCAGCATA